>NC_143572.1:76830357-77143571 GCF_054136105.1 Typopeltis vanoorti
GTGTGGTTAATGCCTAGCTCATGAAACTATGGTAAAATGACAAAGCATAAAGACAGCATCTAGCATGAATACCTGTATTCCTTTCTATGTGTACATTTCTTTGATGTGGTAAGTAAACATTCTATATTAATTTTAAGAAACTAATATTTTATATTTCAACAAAAGTGCAGCTCAGGCATCTATAAGCATACTGTAAAAATATATTTTTATTTTAAATTCTTATTTGTCTTAACTTTACTTTTTTTGTCATAATGCCGAGTGTAAGCTCTCGTTGCTTGAAATAGACTACTTCCTCTTAATCCTTTCAGTCTAACAATTTAACCCCCCCCCCTTTCAAGGTCGTGACTATGCTACTTCACGTGTACTTAAATTTTAGAAATTAGGAATTGCCTCTGGTTGGAGCCAATTCCTTTGTCTAAAATGGCAGGCTTTTTCTCACATTGATCTGAAAATTTATTTGCATTTACGACTGCGTCGTAATAGATTCCATCAACTATTGGACGTAATGGAATACCTTTAGGTATTCTCCCACTTACCAACTATCCAAGTATCTTGCGAAGATTTTACAACAACACATTCACGTCTCGGATACTTATATTAAAAACTCAAAAAACATTTTATAGATAAAATAAAAAACATCCCTATTTTTGAAGAGGATATACTAGCAAGCCTGGACATCACATCTCTGTTTACTAACATTCCAGTGGTTGAAGTCATCAACATCTTAGACAAATTGTTCCCAAGAAACATCACTACTTTGTTCAATCACTGTTTAACTTCTAACTATTTCATTTGGCAAGAAACGATCTACAAACAACTCACTGGATTAGCTATGGGTAGTCCCCTCTCACCTCCTTGTGCTGACTTATTCATGGAAGATCTAGAGAAAAAAATCTTAACCCAGATCTTTCCAAAACCGAAAATTTGGTACAGATATGTAGATGACATCTTTATCATTTGGGATCATACAAAAGAAGAACTAATGAATTACCTCAACCAAATCAATAGTTTCCGCAATACCATCAAATTCACATTAGAAATGGAAAAAGATAAAAAACTGCCATTCCTTGACATTTTAATAAAGAAACAATCCAATAATAGTATCAACCTATCTGTATACAGAAAACCTACAAATACTGGACGTTACCTCCATTTCAACTCAGCTCGTCACATAGCTCAGAAACTTAGCATTATCCATAGTCTCAAGAAAAGAGCTATACAGTATACGACAGACAAGGATGACCTACTAACAGAATTAACCACAATATCCAGAGAACTTTCTTTAAATGGTTACCCTAAAAGACTCTATCACAAGATTCTATTTACTGATATACCACATCGACAACGTGATGACGTCCAATACATCAGTACAATTACAATTCCTTTTGTCAACAACCTTTCCAAAAAATTAGCTAACCTTTTAAAACCATACAAGATCAGAGTGGCATTCAGACCAATCAATACTATTCGGAAATTTTTAAGATCACCGAAAGATCCTCACCCATTCTACAAATACTCTGGAGTATATAATATTCCTTGCTCATGTGGTATTAGTTACGTAGGTCAGACATCTAGAAGCTTCGAAACGAGAAAGAAAGAACACATAGGATATGTCAGAAATAACAGACAAGACATTTCAGGCCTTTCATGCCACTTTGCCTCTACTAACCATCACATTGAGTGGGATAAGAGCCTTATGCCATACATAGAAGATAACTACCATTCAAGAACCTTTAAAGAAGCAGCTACAGTCGCCCGTAAAACTGAAAACCTAAACAAGAATCAAGGTCTAATTTTACCAGAAATTTGGAAAACTTTTATCAGATCATTAAACATCAAAGAAATGAACTTTCATAACAATTACGTCATGAGTCATCACGAATAAATCACGTTAACGAGACACGCACATTGTCACGCACAATACCAATTTTTTGTATGATTTAGAACCATTGGTTATAACCTAGTCTGTAACCTTCATTTTGTGCTTACTGAATTGTATTCCCTGAGGATGCCAATAGAAACAGATTGGCGAAACATGTAGGAGGATAAAAATAAAGCTACTTGATAAAGATTTTATAAAAAAGTGTAATAGTCTTGTAATACTTTACATTTGTAATACTTTACAAATATTTTTTTTCAAATTGGCTTTCCATCATTACTACCGTTCTTTATGCTAACAAACAAAAAAATTCAGCAACCTTTGTCATTAATTTCACATCTAGGAAAGTCCTATACAAAAACCTTACTTGTTATTTTGTCATCCAGTTCATTACACAAGATCCTAGAGATCATTCACACCTTCTTCTACGCTCTGGTAAATTTCACATACGGGCACCTGGCAGCTTCTCTGACTGGTGGCTTTGGGTGAATGCTTCCTTTGAGAAATATGTTTTAGCTAGGGTATGAAGGAGTAGAAAGATGTATAGGATTCTGTTCTTTCAGTGGATCTAGATGTTTCTAATAAACCATGCATTCATACAGTATCATCTGCAGGCACATATTCTGTATTCACGGGACATGGGTCCCCGTCCTTGGAACGGCAGGACACACTGGAAGCTCCTCGTAGCGAGAGCAGGAACAGAACAGCAAGTCTCGCACCAAAAAGCCCTTTTCCTTTGATTCTACCCCTTTTAATTCTGCTTTCCCGACCTTGGAACTCCTATGGATACAATCACCCGGATTTTCTTGGAGAGGTCTTCTCAGCCACCCGGCGGTCACCGAGTTTAGTCAGGAAACCCTGCACTCCATTGACCTTTGTGAGTTGCGATAGCCTCGGGTCTTACATTTTAATCCCGTCTGAGTTAATTCTTTGTCTGTACAGTTTTCTTATTACAATTTATTCTAACATTTTTTTTCAGGTTTATTACAGCAAAATGAGTTAAGTATTAATCAAATTAATTTTATTTCCCAAGTAAAATCGATATAGAGGAAATTTTATTCTAAAATCCTTCTATATAAGATTTTACAATACTGAATCCATGACTTGAACAAGAGTACTAGTAGTGCAACAAAATTCACATATCTGACACACAATACTGCCACTTCAGCACACATTCGTGTATCAAGGGGAAAAGCATCATTCGGGATAGGGGTTGCTATTACACAGAATTCACTGTGCTGTACATAAAAGAGAAAATTATAATCCATCACATTCAGAAAATAATTTCTCAATGTATAACAGCAGGAACAATACATGTTCTGTATTTCATCATTATTATTTTAGGCATCACCATGGAGTCCAGAGACTCATCGAGGTAGAACCAAATCAACCATCATACACACAAATTCTATCATAACGCTCTCGAATCCATTCACCATCAAGGAACTTGCAACTAATTCTGGCAATCCATCCTTGAATCCATTTTTTTTTTTTTTTTTAATGTTGAGCCCATACACAGGAGGTTGAACTCACAACTAATTCTGGCAATTCATTCCACTCACTCACTCACCATTCTTCACCCAAAAAATCTGGTCTGCACACCACTACTTCCACGGATGGCCCCTAGTTCTCTGACTATTTCTCATATTGAAAAATTTCACTTGCATGAATTTTATAAAATCTCTTTTAATATCTTAAAACGTTCTACATTTCCCCTCTTTTTTTCACCAACAACTAAACTTTGTAATCCACAAACATTCACACTATCCTCATAGGGAGCATTCCAAAGACGTGTCACCATCTTGGTCACTCGTCTCTGAAACCTCTAGACCACCGCAGTCCCCAAGAAAACCAGGTGATCAAATCTGTGTACAGTAGTCAAGATGTGGCTGAATCATAGCTTTATAAAAAGGGATAATAACTTTCTTATCTTTACTTGTTGAAAAACAAGTAAAGTTCAGCAATATGCCTTCTGAACAGCATTAACTCCAAGTCCCTAGCCTCATCAATTTCCTGCAATCCAATACCATCCATATGAAACACCATATCGGCTGAGTGAATGTGGACTGCAGAGTTTGGTGTATAGAAGGAGGAGAGGTGATATGATTGAGACTTTTAAACTGTTGAGAGGTGGTTACAGGGTTGACACTGGGGAGTTCTTTCGCTTGGTTGAACAGCGGGAAGGAGTGATGACAAGAGGCCATCCCTGGAAGTTACGAAAGGAAACTGTGAGCAAGAGGGTAAGGAGTGGTTTCTTTGTGTGGAGGGTGGTTGAGCCGTGGAATGCATTGCCTGATGGAGTGGTGGGAGCAAGAACGGTCAGTGAGTTTAAAGAGTGGTATGATAGACTTTGTGTTTCTCAGGGGGGGGGACCTCCCCTCGATGAGTCTTGACAGACTTTATGTCTTAGGAAGGACCTCCCTCGATGAGTCTTTTGACTCCTTGGAGGCCTGAATAATAATAATAATATGCAACTTTTTAACTCAAAGTGAATACATAATGTAATAAAAATAACTAAGACTAGGTTTATTGGTCATAAAGATATGATGCTACTAGTTTTGCCACGTAAACTGGTGGCTTCCATCTGAGTTTGGATGAACATACAAATATATATATATTAAAAAAAAGCTTTGATTATGAATCAATACATTACTAAAAAAATACCGAATGCTTAGGAACTGTTACATAAGTAAATAGAAACACATGGAGCATGGAAACTGGCACATGGTCAGTCATTGTTCAGTCAGGTGCATTCGATAATTAGCAGAGAAATTAAACTCTGGTGTGTTTTAGAGATCTGATGAATGACTGCTAAATGTTGCACAGAATCATCCCTCAGTTTCTGTTTAGGGTATCTTGTGAGGAGATTACTGTTGTAGCTTCTTTTATGTTGCTGGAGCTGTAATCTTCTTCTATGTGTGGAATGGAGCTCTTATCCTATTCAGTGTTGTGGTGAGTGTTGGAGAAATGGAATGCCAACCTTGAGTGTGGTGAGTATGGGTAGCATGGCTTTGTATCTTGTCCTCACCACAACACTGAATGGGATAAGAGCTCCATGCCATACATAGATGAAGACTACAGCTCCCGCAACACAAAAGAGGCTACAGTGGTAATCCACTCACAAGGTACCCTAAACAGAAATCGAGGGATGATTCTGTGTGACATTTGGAAGTCACTCATCAGATCTCTAAACACATCAGAGTTTAATTTCTCTGCTAACTATCAGACACACCTGCTGAACAATGACTGACCATGTGCCAGCATCCACGCTCCACGTTTCTATTGTACTTATGTAATGGTTCCTACGCATTCATTATTTTTAGTAATGTATTGTTTCATAATCAAAGCCTGTTGTTTATTTATATTTGTATGTTCATCAAAAGCAAGATGAAACCACCAGTTTACAAGGTGAAACTACTAGTATCAAATCTTTATGAACAACCCAGTGTTAGTTATTTTTATTACATTGGTTTTGTGGTCGAAAATAACATACCTATAGTGGATACATAATCTTACATTTTGCAACATTAAATTGACAAGCATTATCCTTTGCATACAATGCTAATCTATTTAAATCATCCTGCAGGATATCTACATCACTCAACATAACTTATCAACTATTGCTCTCTGTATTTTTGCATCATCAGCAAACAAGTGAATATCTTCCTCTTAGATCTTTCCCTATATCACTGATATAAAATTAAAGAGTAGTGGTCACGGTTTATTTATTTGTATGGGGTTCCCCCCCCCCATTCCCTTTTATTTTTTTTTAATTCTGTAGTCATTATAGCCATTGACTCTTCCCCTCTAAAACCTTCCATCTGGCTAAGATATGTAGATGATATGTTCTCTATTTGGTATAATTTGGCTCCAACCTCACAACTGCAGCCACATCAAATTACTCAAAATTTGATGTGGCTAAACACTTCTTTTAAATGTGACAAACACAGGATGCTTAGGACATATTAGAACTTTATAGATCAGAATTGTAACCCAAACAAAAACCATGCACAGCACTTTATCTTCAGCTTTTCTATGCTTTGTGTATAGGACTATTAATTATAGGGCTCTGAAAAATGTCTATTTTTGATTTAATGGAATTAAACACCAGAAAGGACCATATAATTAAACACCAGAAAGGACCATATAATTAAACACCAGAAAGGCCAGCCTGGTTGGCTGAGTAGTTTGCATACCCGATCCCCAACAAGGACCAACTTTTCCTTTTTCATTGTGTCAGTTGCTTTTTCTAAAGCCTCAAAAAATTCCTCCACTTCTACCTTAGTAGAACCTTCTGTGGGACCATAGGCACAAATAAGTCTCATTGTCCAGTTCCCCATTCTCATATTTGCCCACATTACTCTACTTGAGACTGACTGCCATTCAAGAAGATTAGCCTCGTATTTTGTGTTGAATACTATGGCTACTCCTTCTTTTCCTTGATTGTCATTGCCTGAATATAACATTTTGTATTTATTGCTCAGAAAGATCTCACCAGTTTTGGTCTTTTTTGTTTCAGTCACCCCTATTATGTCGATCTGGTACTTATCTAATTCCTCAGCTAGCTCCATTTCTTTGCCATTCAGGCTTCTTACGTTGATAGTACCGATCTTTAACTCTGGTGATGTTGAGTTGGGGTTTGTTTTCAGATTTGTTCCAGTAGCTGACTTTTCGCTGTTCGCCCTGGTTCCCTGGCGAAAACAACGGGGGCCTTGTTTAACCGGGCGACGCCCCAGCCGGCATGAAATTTTGTCATGTTGTACCATCATTTTTTATTTTGGTTTAACCAATAAGAATACAATTTGGTTGGCTAAATCCCAAATTGCCAGCCCATCCTCGTTCGTTCAGTATCAAAGTAGATACCCAACAGGGTGCACCACGAGAAGGTGAGGATTGGACATTAGGTCAGAAGCCCTGGTCGGTTCTCCGCATTCCTTTAAAGGCTATATGGAGGTCTCCTCTCAGTTATACAGCTTTGACCCTTAAGCACCAATTTTATTAATTCTAGATAATGCTCCAGGTCATCCATCTTAGTGGTGATCTTCCCCAAGTTCAAGGTCATGTTTCTCCCTCAATACACTACTTATTGATCCAACCAATGGATCAGGGAGTTCTTGCAGAGTTTAATAGGCTTATTATCTACGGAGAACTTTTTCACAAGCCATTTTCAGCTACTGAAGGAAACAAACAGACTCTCATACAATTCTGAAAAACATTCAATATTTATCATGCTATTAAAAATATTGCTGTGGCTTCAGACGAAATCACCTCTCAATATATGAGTGGCATATGTTTGTGCATGATTTTGGAAATTTGTAATAGTGGGCCTAGCAAACAATCTGAATCTCGAAGTGAATGATGACAACATAATTCAACTCATAGAAAGTTCCCCTGAAGAGTTGACCAACGAAGAATTGTTCGAACAACTGTTGCAGAAGAGGAAAAACGAGAAAAGGAAGAGGGAGTTAAACAATTTACAGTGAAGTGTCTTGCAGAAATGTTCTTTGCAGTTAACAATGTTCTCAAAATGGGTGAAGACATGGACTCCAATGTTGAACGCTACTTAATAATAGAAACGAAAGTACTTGAGGCGTTTGCTTGCTATGAACAAATTATGATGAAAACTAGAAGAGCCACAGCCTGATTGTGGAGGATGATTTGGGCGATTATTCTCCTGTTTTATAATGGCAGTAACACACGGTACAGTCTTATAATAAGGTTTAAAATTTAAAATGACAGTATACTTATTACGGTTAAGTCCCTAACCTCTATAACTCTGTTGATATAATGTATCGACTTACGTCCTGCCAAATGGAATGGAACCAGGACGTAAGTCTAGGGATGACTGTATATCTATCTTCCCATATAATAGCATTTCGGCTAGACTAAAGGTCAGTTATTTGTAGGCGTGGTTGGCTAAATTAGTGTATCTGTGTATTCACTCCCCAACCAACAAGGTCAAGACGTGGATGTTTTGTAAATTTCTTTAGCATCACCCTACTTATTGAAGACCTAAAGTGGTGGATGTATTTACTACTATGTGTAGGTTCTCTATAGACACTGAAGGCCAAGGTTACATCTCGTTGTCGTGTAACCAGTACTACTGCTTTATATTTATAGTAAATTGAATTCTTGGATGTTGGCTGCTTAAGTGTGAAAGAAAGGTGTTTAGGGTGCCTGAGCCATGTAGCCAGATAGCAAACACATCATCTACATAGCGAAGCCAGATGGTAGGTTGGGGGAGTGGGGAGGAGGACATGGTTAAGTTCTCTATTTGTTTATAGGATGTGTCTTGTCAAACAAAATAGCAACAGTTCACAGTGAACTGAAATATCAGGAGGAAATTCTGCCTGTATTAAGTCAAACATGTTTTTAAGAGAAACACTGGTGAATAATGAAGTTGAAGTTCAATGAATTAAACAGATCAAGCACAATGTTTCCACCGATGGTGCAAACATTATCAGATTAGAAGTTGCCAATGTTCTAGTAAAGCTAAAATCTCCCAAAAGTGACCTTTCCAACAATAACTTTAAAGCCTTACTTAAAAAACAACAAAAATAACAATAATCACAAAAATGGCTACGAGCAATGTATTGGTAGAGATCAACCAATCTGATTACATTCAAAAAAGAGTCACCAGTTAAAGTGTGATCCCATTAACACAGAACCATTCACAAACTTTTAAAAGTCATCTCTTAGCCAATGGAAATTACTAAGAAACTGAAACATTATAATTCCAGATCCCACCACAGATATATAGACTGATAATTATTCATGAAGAAAACATACCATATGCCCAATTGTTGACAGCATAGACTAGTCCATATAAAAACAAGCTAAACACTTAGCCAAAGTCCTCTCTCAGATTACTAGCAACACTCCTTCACATATAAAGAACTCTGCCCTTGAAGTCCAGTATAGAAAATCGCATCCTCTACAGAATTAACTTAATAGTCAGTCTGGACATCCCATTCTTCAACAGTGTTCCACTTAGACATCTTTGATCATTTTTTTCTCTATTCTCTATCTCACTTATGCAATGCTTGTGTATAAGTATCTATACTATGGTATGGTTCCCCAGATTATGCCAATTTAAATTTGACAAAATATTAAAATGAATAAATGAATATGAAAATGAAAATAAATCAAGTTTATTTATTTATTTTTTTGTTCCATGTTAGAAATTTCTCACATTTCTAGCACAGTCATCAGCATTTAATATCAACAAGTTGATGACAGATAAAATGAATGATGTATCTTCAGTTTTGCACTTTAACATGAGGTTAACATGACTCTTGAAAACCTTGACTAGTTTCATTTGTCATCTGCAAATCTAAGACTTTCAACTTCTCCAATTTTATAAAGGTATACACTGCACAATTAAAAAAAAAAAAAAAAAGGTTGAATTCCAAAAAAACTAGAGTAGAGCACTCAGAGTACACTTTTATAAAAAGAGAAATAAAACTAAATGAGAGAGAGAGAGAGAGAGTGACAGTGACAGAACAATTTTCTTAATGCATGTTCCAGGCAAGATTTGTGAAAGCATAGTTGAGAAGAATTGTGGAAGAAAAGCTTGAAGTACAAGCTGGATTCCAGCCGAATAGAGGCTGTCAGGATCAGATCTTCACTTTACGACAAATAGTGGAGAAATCATGGGAATATCTGGATGCAAAGTTGTGAAGGCTTCAGCATCGTGTCCTGGAGCATTATCAAGAATTAGGAGAACTTTAAAGCACAGGTTTTGCTGTTCTAAGTAATATTTGACTTCTTTAAAGAATGAATTTTCAAACCAGTTATTAAAGAGGGCTTTTGTTACCAACTTTAAGAACTGTTTTGTTAACAGACAACTGTTCAAAATGTTTTCCCTGCAATGCACGAGGCGTTTTAGATCAATAAATGAGCAGAGGCTATCACTTGAAGTCGCCTGATGCATTTCCACAAAAAAGCAAAGTGAGTCTATCCTTAAAAGCTTTAAAACCCAGGGCAACCTTTTGTCTTTGTGATGTAGGTTTGTTGTCCCATTCGCTTATAAAATAGGCCCGTCTCATCCACATTGAAAACTTGTTGCAGGACGTAACCCCTCTCTTCAATGAATTTCAAAAATTGGGGTTTGAATTTCTCTGCTGCTTCTTTATCTGCAGAGCCATTGTGCAAATGAAAATGGTGCTTAAAGTTTTCAACCCAACCTTTGCTTGCTTGAAAGTCAATTTTCTCTGACGATTGGCTATCTTTATTTAAAACAAAAGAAAACAAATCTAAAGCTTTGTTTCGAATAGCAACACCATCCACAACTGAGCCTTTTTCATTTACTTGATTGTCAATCCAAGCTATAATATTTTTTCCATCTTTTCCAATTGCAGAAATCTTCTTGAAACTTGGGCAACCTTTGCCGAAGTATCGCCTGAAGCTTTGACACTAGACCAAATCTTTTCTTCATTCTCCCGTATTGTTCTTATGCTTGATTCGTTCATAGCTAGTTCTCTTGCAAGCGATGAAACATGTGTACCATTTTTCAACTTATCTAAAATTTCAATTTTCCGAGGTAATGTCAAAACTTTGTGTCTTTTTGATGCTTTAGCATCTTCATTCTTCCTCTTAGATGTCATATTGAATTGTTGAAATTAAAAGATATACAAATGCAAAAGGAGAAGAGGATAAACACTGATAAATACGTGATTACAGCTCTGCTAACGTGAGCGAAATGATTACAACTCGGCCTGGGTCACTCAGCTAGCAGGCAGCGCCAAGCAGGGTTGCCGGCCGACGCTCTGCAGCGTACTGCGTATGAATGAAATTCTAGCATTGGACAAATTAAATGGAAACAATTAAGATAACGCATATGTGCAAAATTGCGTTCTGCAAATCCGCGCTTGGCAAGGGTTTACTGTATTTGGTTGGTATATTTGAAATACTAAAAGATGAAAATATGTGCACCATCATTTATAAGACATGTAAGAATAGGAAATGAAAGGAAAGAATAAGTGTGAGTAGAAATACTTTCATTAATGGTAAATAAATTATTTTTTAGTGGAACCTGTGGCATAGTAATTAAATAATAAAGTAACACGTAAAAACCACAGTGTTATCTTTAATTAGTAAAAGGACAGATATTTCGTACTAAAATTAATAGTACACCTTCAGTGTCTGTAACAGTAATAGGAATGGAATACAGGCAAAACGTTCGAAGGATCACCTATTAAAATACAATTGTTACCACGTGCTAGGAAATAATAGGTCCTGTACGACCTATCGTAAATTGCATTGACTCTCCAACTTATCGGATTGCAAAAGTATTATCACGTTCCTTAAGTGCTCTCACTGGTCATTCCAGATCCTATATAAAAAACTCAGATTTTCTTGAAAAAATCAAGGATATAAAAATTACAGATTCTGAAATATTAGTCAGTTTTGACATCATTTCTCTGTTCACCAATATCCCATTAACCGACACAGTCAATTCTTTATATGAAGATTACCCTCTAGATATCGCAAGGATATTCGAATATGTCATCCACTCAGGTTATTTCAGTTGGAAAAACAAAATCTACAAACAAATTGAAGGTACTGCCATGGGTAGCCCTTTGTCTCCACCTCTGGCAAACTACTATTTGAAACAATTTGAAGATACTATGTTCTCATCCATCCATCCTCAACCATCTCTTTGGTACCGTTACATCGAAGATGTTTTTGCTGTTTGGCCACACACTGAAGATGAACTTTCCACTTTTATACAACGGATAAATAACCTTCACCCACACATCCAATTCACTATGGAAAAAGAAAACTCTGGTACTTTACCATTTTTGGACATCCTCCTTACTAGAACGTCTTCTGGTACCTTATCTACAAGCGTCTTTCGAAAACCCGCATTTACTGGCAGATACATTCACAAAAAGTCTGCACACCACATGTCTCAAAAATTTGGCATTCTTAAATCTCTAATTCATAGAGCACATAAAGTTTGCTCTTCCCAAATAATCTTACAACAAGAACTTTCCATCATTAAAAAGTTAATGGAATCAAATGATTACCACTCCAATCAAATTCAAGAGATACTTGACTCTTATGTTCCAACACCTACAGTTTTTTCAACAGTCCGCAGAGTTCCTATTCCGCACATTCCAGGAATCACAGAGCCTATAGGTAGAATTCTAAAAAAGTATCAATTGATTCCAACATATATTTCTATCAACAAAATTTCTTCTTTATTCCCTTCTACAAAGGATAAACTGTCTTCTCTAACTTTGGCTGGCGTTTACCAAATACCTTACGAATGTGATGTCTCTTATTTTGAACAAACTGGCCATTCTTTGGAAAAAAGAATATCAATATTATATTGATTATAACAAACCTTTGAAGTCTGGTCTGGCGCAGCACAGTATTGACTCTACTCATAGTGTCCAGTGGGATAAAGCAGTTCTCCTCCATTGATGCAGATTCAAATATGAACGCTTATTCAAAGAAAGTTGTGAAACTACCTTACACCAACCGAATTTAAATAGAAATGACTGTATATTGACTCTACTCATAGTGTCCAGTGGGATAAAGCAGTTCTCCTCCAATGATGCAGATTCAAATATGAACGCTTATTCAAAGAAAGTTGTGAAACTATCTTACACCAACCGAATTTAAATAGAAATGGCTGTATGTCTCTCTCAAAGATCTGGGAGAGTTTTATCTTATGTAAAAAGCCATTTATCTTAATAGATTAAATCTGTTATTTCCATTATTTCCTAGCACGCGGTAACAATTGTATTTTAATAGGTGATCCACCGAACGTTTTGCCTGTATTCCATTCCTATTACTGTTAGACACTGAAGATGTACTATTAATTTTAGTACGAAATATCTGTCCTTTTACTAATTAATGATATCACTGTGGTTTTTACGTGTTACTTTATTATTTAAATCAATTATTAATAATTAACATTTGGGATACGTGTGTGTGTCTTATAAGTTGCTGGGTAGAGCAAATAGCACGATCCTATAAAGTCTAGGCATGAATAAGTGAATTTAGGATGGCATAATTAAAAAAAAAAAAAAACTTACTTATACTTACAAAGAGACAGAGTATGGCAGGAATAAATATGGTTTGATGGAGCAGAAAATCATCTCGTAAAATTTGTTGCACACGTTATGTGTATTTCTCTGGTTTGTGTATATTTCACTCTGTTTTCCAAGAATTTTCCATTGTTTACTGAGACTCAGTATACATAACATCGGAATTATCCACACTTTCGGGAATCCTACATTCATTAGTGTTTTCTTTTTTTTAGTATCCACAGTTCTTCTGTCTTATCAATCTCACATATGCTGGTATTTTGTTGTAGATCAACAACATCTTATAATACACAAAATATTCATTTTTATTCAGGAATAGATATTTTTTAACTGTCTGTTGTTTCCAAAGACTAGAATAAAAATGTCCCTATACCATTAAAAAACTTTGCAACCTCAACAGATGCTATACTGCACAACCAAGAGAAAAAACAATTAGCTTTTTTCTCCTAACATCCACTTTCAAATTTTCAGTTTCAAAAAACGTGTAACAGCTGTCGAATACAGAAAGAGCTCAACTCATGACAAGTGACAACATTCACTTGGATTACTTATTTACTGTCCTCTTCCATCGGGACGGTTTGAGTCTTCCATGTTTCCACAACCACCTCCAGGAGTCTCGGTTTCTTGCATAGCTGGTGAGCTGTCTATATGTTTGTAATCCAGAGTTGACCTTTATTGTTGTTATCCATTTAGTTCTTGGTCTTCCATTTTTTCTTTTATTCTTGCATACAGAGCAAGGTTGGGTAGTCTTTTTGATGGCATTCTCTCGACATGTCCGTACCACTGAAGTTGTCTTCTTTTGATATTTTCAATTAATGAGGCTATATATTTTAGGTCTTTTCTTACAGTTTCATTTGTTTTCTTTTCTGTCCATTTTGTTTTATTTATTTTTCTGAGACATTTCATCTCGAAAGGCTCCAGTTTTCATATCTCTGTCTTCTTGAGTATCCAAGTTTCTGAAGCATATAGCACAGTGGGTATTATAATTGCATTATATAATTTTATTTTTAGAGGTTTGGAGATTTTATTATTTTTCCAGATTTTACCTAGCTTATTAAATGATGACCATGCGGTCGATATTCTATGTTAAATAGTGGTTGTTGTATCTAGGTGTTCTGTTATTACTGTTCCTAATTAGTTGAATTGTTTTACCTGTTCAATTGTTGATCCATTCAAGGAGAAGTTTAGTTTTTCTTCATTTTTTCCAATTATCAAGATTTTTGTTTTGTTTGTATTTATGGTCATGCTGTATTCTTTAGCCGTATTGTTTAGTTTGGTTATTATGTTCACCATTTTTTTCTTTTGTGTCTCCTATCATTACAATGTCATCTGCATATTTTATGTTATTAAGATTATTACCATTTATGTTAACCCCTTTTTTCCCTTCCAAGGCTTGGTTAACCATATCCTCTAGAAAGGTATGGGGAGATGGGATATCCTTGGGCTACTCCTTCACCGACGTTTATTTTATCTGTTGTTATACTATTGAATTTAATTATTGCTTCTGTGAGATTATAATATTTTTCTAAGAAGTTTAGGGAATCTTCATCAATTTGTTTCTGTTTTAATATTCTTAATAAGGTTACTCTGTTTATTGAGTCGAATGCCTGTTTAAAATCTATAAAACAGAAATAGATATTTTTATTATGTTTTCAGTATAATTCTGATTATGAAGATCTGATCCAATGTGGAGCGATTCTTTCTGAAGCCTGCTGGTTCTTCACTAAGAATGATCTCATATGTGCTCTTTATTCTATTCTGCAAGATTCTTGTAAATATTTTGTATTGTAAGCATGGCTGAGTAATGTGACTGGTCTGTAGTTTTTCAGTTTTTCTTATCACCTTTCTTGTAAATTGGTATGATAATTCCTGTTCTCCAATTTTCTGGTATTTCTCCTGTTTTAATGATTTTGTTGAAAAGTGTGGTAAGGAATTTCAAAGTTGTTTGCTTTCCTTGTTTCTAGAGTTCTGATAGGATTTGGTCTATCCCTGGTGCTTTGTCAGATTTCATTTGCTTTAGAGCATTCTTCACTTCTAATGGAAGGATCATTAAGGTGTAATGTCTTGAGTTAGTGTGGAGCTTTGTTATTAGGTAGTTATTGCTTTCATTCTTAAAGGTTTCTTGGTAGTGTTCCATCCATATTGCCTTTATCGCATTTGGATTTCCTGTTTCCTCGCCCCAATGGTCGATCATTGTTAGCAGTAGTGGTGAAAAGTTTTTTGTAATTTCTTTAATTGTATTATGTAATGTTTTTGAGTTATGGTGTTTATGCCTCATTGCATTTTTCTGCTTAGCCAGTTTTCTTTAGCCTGTCTGCAGAGTTTATCAATTTTATTTTTGAGTTGCTTGTATTTCTTCTTGTTTTCTTCTGAGGTATGTCTTTATTTTTGTTTTTAGTTTTCTTTTTCCTTCACATTTTTCTAATATTTCAGATGTTATTCATTTATTATTGGGTCTCTTATAAATTCCTAAAGTTTCCCTTGCCGAGTTAATTAATATTTCTTCTCCTGTTTTCCAAAGATTTTGGGTTTCATCTGTTTGAGTCCTATTTATTTCTTCAATTTTCCTAATGTAGTTTATCCGCATTGTTGCAGAGAGGAGTTAATAGTCTGTATCCAGAGCTAGGCTTTTGAGCATTCTTATGTTTTTGATTGAGGTTTTCCATTTACTTCTAATTAGGATATAATCTATACAATTTCATATTTCTCTATCTGGTTAGGTCCAGGTGTATTTAAAACTAGGTCTATGGTAAAACATTGTGTTTCAGATGAAATTTCTTTGCAGAAATTGAGCATAGCTTCTCCCCTTTCATTTTCGGTTCCAATTCCAAATTTCCCCATTACATCTTTTAGTTCTTCTCTGAAAGTTCCAATCTTAGCATTGAAATCTCCGATTATGAGTAAGATGTCTCTGGAGTTTGTATTATCTATTTCTTTTTGGAGATCATTGTAGAATAGTTTGATGTCTTCTTCATTGTGACTTGCGTCCTGTGCATAAATCTGGATAACCTTTATGTGTAGTCCTTAGTCCTTTTTCTTTGGTTTTTAGTCTAATTCCTATTATTGTGGATGAGATAGGCTTAATATCTGTTACACTTGCAGTAAGTTTTTGTTTTTATTAGGATTGCAACTCCTTCTCTATGTACATTGTCTCTTCTTCCTGAATAGAATAATTTGCCCTCTGGTATGTTTAAAGCATCCTCCTGTCCAGTGAGTTTCTGAGATTCCTATGATATCCGACTTTATTTTTTACAGATTCTCTTGTAGAATTTGGAGTTTTCCTGCTTTGTATAAAGATCTGATATTTACAGTAGCTATATACTTATCACATTTCGCTGACCTCATAGATTTCTCACCAACACCATGAGAGGCTCGTGTTGACGTGTCAGCTACCCTGTACGCCTCGTCAATTGGATTGGTTGACATAATAACCAATCGCAGCCGCTAAGTGCTGGGTGAGCTCACATTTTGAGCTCACCCAGTCTCGTCTTCTCAGTGGTTTAAAAAGACTAGAAAGCCAAGAATTTGACCCATTGCACCCTCTTTTCAAAGAGCTCAAAGGTGTGTGCATTTTGAAAGCACACCCGGGCTATTAACACAAATGTGACGCAATGTTTACGCATCGAAAAGTGCCCTCTTCATGAAGCATTAGTATATTGTGTTCAATTTTAGAAATCAGGCGAAGTCTGCAAACAATTAGGGGAGTCTTTAACGGGAATAAATACAAAAATATAATATCAATGATACTGATATTTGACGGATGAGCAACACACACTTAGTACACCTGGAATATTCACCCCTGATATATCTGAAATAGTAGTTCTATGGACAAATTTTTCATATGCTGTTAAAAACTTAATTTTTAAGGAGAAAAATCTTACTTGTCTGTACTATCAACTAACCTTGAAAACTGGTCAAAAAATTTCTTCAATTCTTAAATTATATTATATTTTTGCATTTAAAAAAATTCTTAAATGCAAAAATATAATGTCGGTGATACTGATATTTGACGGATGAGCACTGCACACTTAGCACACCTGGAATATTCACCCCTGATATGTCTGAAATAGTAGTTCTATGGACAAATTTTTCATCTGCTGTTAAAAACTTAATTTTTAAGGAGAAAAATCCTACTTGTCTGTACTATCAACTAATCTTGAAAACCGGTCAAAAAAATTCTTCAATTAGAACTCAACCAAAAATCACCTTTCTTCAGATTGTTCACCACAAAATTTTAAAAGGATAGAAGAAAGTGATAGGCATATGCCAATTTTAATTAAATTAAATAACATCAGGCAAAAACAATACAACTATTATTAATTTGACTTGATTTAATTTTTAAATGATGAATGACAAGTGAAATATATAATAAGCAAAAATGTATTCTTAAATTGTACATATTTGGTACAATGTATTACAATAAATAACTTTTATTATTAAAAAGACCAGAAGATAAATAATAAAATATACAAAGAGCCAACAAGTTTCACTAGCCACTGTCTAGCATTTTCAAGGCTGAACTGGTGTGAAAACAAATGCGTTGAGTTACATTTCAAAAAACATACACTTTAGTAACTGTTAGGCCGTTACATTTGATCATTCTGTTTTGAATGAAAACAGAATGATCAAATGTAACGGCCTATTTTGAATGAAAACAGAATGATCAAATGTAACGGCCAAACAGTTACTAAAGTGTATGTTTTTTGAAATATAACTCAATGCATTTGTTTTCACACCAGTTCAGCCTTGAAAATGCTAGACAGTGGCTAGTGAAACTTGTTGGCTCTTTGTATATTTTATCACTTATCTTCTGGTCTTTTTAATAATAAAAGATATTTATTAAAAATGTATTCTCTCAATATTAATTTTTAAATAACACTGCAATTAGAATTAAGAAACAGAAATAACTTACTTCTACTTCCTGACCCTCTGTAAGCTCATCATTACTTTCTCCTTCCTTCAGAGGTGGTGGAGGTAACCTTACTCTATGGAATGGAAACTTACTTTCTGGTTGCCAGCTAGAATGAAGTACAGCTATTAAGATAAATTTTCTACCAATTTTAATGTTGCAATAGCAATTGCAATATTAAAATGTATATCACAAAAAGCATGATTTCATTTTAAAAAACATATAAGTGCTTCCATAGCACAGATACAATCTGGCTAGAGAAATTTGGATTCAAAGTGCATCTAAGATAAGATAAGAGTTAAGGGAATTTCAATAAACGTAAGTTAGCTGGTATTATAATGACATGGTTTATAATCCCAGAAGGTGATCTCAGTCTGCCTCAGAAAATAAAAACTGACATGCAATTAACATGCACTAAGAGATATTAACAAATCACATGAACTGCTCTGTCATTATTTAAATTAGATTACAATAAGCCAAGTTACTGGCCAACAGCAGGCAAAAAGAGCAATTCCATCTTTCTCAATACCAGAAAAGAAATTCTTTGTGGAAAAAAATAAAATAAACAAATAATAAATTAGTGGAATTGAAGGTGACCACATGTAAATATATTATATCTACAATATTATCATGTAAGTTTAATTAGTCTCCTAACTGGCAACACCTGCTATGAATGGTTGGTCAAATGTTGTGAGCCAGACCTCATTATGATTTTATTATTGCTGATGGTTATCTCATACCTGAATATGTTTCAATTATTATCACCAATAAATCTTGTTTATGAAATTAAAAATAAGATGTTTGCTTTATTAATATATATATAAAGGCCATGGATCCATTTACAGGCTGGCCTGGGTTAGTTAAATTAATTCTTTCTACAAGCACATCACAAAACAGAAACATGTTAACTGAATATAACAATCAACAGGAAAAATTATAATTGGTCTCTGACCTTCAGGAATGTCCATACAGAAATTTTAAAATACCTTTTTAAATAATAACCTTTTAACTGTATACCATATAAAAAATAATGAAAATATACTGTAATTATAGAATTAAATGTATATTGCATAAATTACAAAATGGAGAAACTATTTGTTACAGACATCTTTGAAGACACCTGTATGAACAATGCTGACTTTCCTTTTTTTCATCATACAATTTCTGATGACTGACAACAAGCATTGCCAAAATAACATGCTTCTTTTGATGTTAAGATCAGCATCCATTGCCTTTTGTTTGAGGTTCTCTGTGATATGAATGAACAAATAATATATCTGCTTCTGATGGAACATACTTAGACTGGCAACAGGCAAATGCTTCTTTATTGCCTGCCTAAGGGTCAGTAAGTTTAGCACATGATTCAAATCTTTTTTTTTTTTTTTGGCACATAAAAGAAGATTGCATTAACTGGAAATTTACATAATGTAAAAGTAATATCCTAGGTGGGCTACATTATAGGTCCGTGGCCATGGACCTAGGGTATAGCACATGCAATACCACAGAATGTATAGCAACAACTAGCAGTGTTCCAACACGCATGCAGTAACGAATTTATCATTTGTATTCTGGTTTATCAATTATTTAACAGTTGTGAAGTTATCAAAAACAGCTAATATGTGCAATTAACTGTTAATAGGCTTTTGTTGAGTAAAACTTTTATGTACCATTACTCCTGATGATGTAAGTCTTATGACGCACGAAAATTGTCGGGTTTTAATTGTTTATTTTTAATAACTCCTTATATTACAATGTGGTCTCAATGCCGGAAACTTACTACAGAAGTATTTTTCTTGTTCCATACAAGCCTATTTGGAAATGTGAGCTCATCATCTCCACAAATTCCTCTGGATAAACTATTATTTATGTATGGTTCTCAGATATAGAACATCACCACTCAATGTACAGTTAATATCAACAACTTTTGGGACAACATGACTTCAACAGAGAGAGAGTTTACCCTTGAACAATGCGAGGAGTTAGTGGCATCAACCCCCCCCCCCCCATGTTGTTTAACAATGTGCATATAATTTCTGACTCCCCAAAAACTTAACTACTAATAGCTTACGGCTGATCGAAAGCCTTACCGATAACAGTCGATTAACACATTTTGTATGTTATATGTATTATGTACTGTATTCTTACAATAAAGTAAGCTAGAGGAAAGAAAATGTTATTAAGAAAATCATAAGGAAGTGAAAATACATTTACAGGAATGTACTCTGTATTTATTGATATTGTAAGTTTCGTCTGTTTACAAGATGAATCACGTCTGTCAGCACTACCTACATCAATATGTCTTATATGATACAAAACACTGTAGATGTTTTGTACTAACACTAGACATCAAAAATGAAAAGATAACTTAAAAAATAAATTATTTATATTTATTTACAGGTATAACGATTCATGAATTGATAACAAAGCAGCAGCAATGACTGTTTTATGGTAGGCTAGCCTATACACTAATGAATGAATCATTATAAATTTCTCATTTTATGAGAACTAATTTAACTAATTAATAACAGTTCATTTTATGCAGTTATGATTTAATACTGCATCTTTACGTCTGTTTACATTTCTCTCAAATGCCGACATGTACAGTCTAGCATTTGTGAGCACAAGTTTTGAAATTTAAAATTTTTTATATAATAGATTTTTACATATTTTATGGTAGTAAATGATAAAAGACTACTATCTACACATATTTGATGCATTCATGACATGCCTAACTTTTTCTTAATGCGTTCGATATTTCTAGGCTATGCAGTTCGTCTGCAAGTTCTTTCAAATTTCGCAAATCTCCAAAAACTTTCCAATATATTTATTCAAATAAAATCTGCATTCTTCAAGGGTTAACTATATATATATATATATATGGAAAGATTAGATTCCTAATACTGTCATTCTTGAAGAAAGCCAGCAAAGATCTCTAATAGAAACAATTCAGAAAAATCAACTCAGGTAGTTGGGAGACCAACTTATCCATGTTGATTCAGTGCACCTGCTCTCTCTCTCTACAAACCAACTAATGAACATAGAGGAAAGACAAAAAAAGCAATTTAGGCAACGCAACAAGTAAATTATTTTTGATAATGAGACTCATCAATCATCTGACATTTGCCCGTTGTCACATAATGAAGCAATCTGAATCATTTTCATTAAACAGACTACCTCCCTAAGTTATTTTTATATGCATATTTCTGTATGTCTCCCTATTCATACTTAAATGATGACAGGTACTTCAGAATGCAAATGATTTTCTCTCCATTCCTGTCTATTTTCACTCTCATGGTGGTCTTTTTATTGCTAATTTTCATTCTAAACAGCTATTATTCAATTTAGTTAAAGAATGAATCCTGATTATCTGCAGTGGATTTATTTAAGAGTACAACATCATCTGCATAAAGCAAAGAGCTAAGTTTGATATATCTGATTCTGATATCAGGTTTAATACTAGTTTCTTTCGTAGTGTGAGCCATAGTGTTAAACAAAGAACAATAATGGAGATACTAAGCATCCTAGTCTTATATCTGATTTTATATCAAACCATCTTCCACTCCTTTTGTTCTAAAAGAAACTCTAATTGATGACTTACAACTAAAATATAGACTAGGTACTACTCTGTATAATGTTCCATTCATCCCATATACCTGGAGTGTTTAGAAAAGCTTTTCTCTTGGCAATGCAATGTGTGGTTTTTTTTTCCCTAGATCTACCAAACTTAAATACAGATCCTTCTTATATTCTCACTATTGTTATATTCACTTGACGACATAGTTGATTTCTCAACTATTTTTTGCAAAGTGAAAGTCTTTATGGATCTTCATATTTCCTTTTTTTTATAGAAAGAAGCTATAAGAGCTCTACTCCAATCATCCATAATCTGACCTTCTGAATTATATAGTGTAACGTCATCTTTAAGTGGGAGATTAAAAACTTCACTGCCCAGTGTGAGACCACCACCATACTTACTGGAGACCTGAAATGCTTGGGGAAAAAAAAGTTCATTTTTTGGTCTCTAGAGCAGGATTTCCAGACTATGTAAAAATAAATAGGAAAAAAAATAATAAAATCAATAAAAATAGAAGAAAAAAAAAATCCTCAGTCCACTCATGGTACAAATGTACAATAGGATTGTAAAAAAAAAAAAAAAAACCTTTCATGGCTGGGAGCCATTAAAAAAAAAAAAAAAAAGCAGTTTTTGTTAAATATGTGTGAACACACACACAAAAGTTCAATATTCTGTTGGATTACAAGCTATCAGTGAATGCCAAAGAAACTGATGGAATGAAAGCTACCATAAATGTGAATGCAAAGAACTGCATGAATAATGGAACAAAAACAAACGAGAACATGGAGTAAAAGAACATGCAAATGAAGAAATTAGAGTAAGAGATTATGAGAGTTAAAGAAAGTAGGAATGAGGAAACAAAAGCAAAAGAAAGGAATGGCAGAACAAAAAAGTAAAAAAAGCAAAATTGCCAGAATTCAAGATTTAAAGAACAAATTGTCCCAAACGAAAAATGAAGTGAGGATATGCAGTTATATTAGATGTTTGGTGGAAAGGAGTGAAAGAGTGCAAAAGGAAAGAATGAAGGCAAACAGAGAAAAAAGGTGACAAATGACTCAAGAACAGCAAAGGATGGAGATTCCATTATTGGAAATGTGGTTAATAATAGTTCAAAAAGGTCTTTTTTCGGGAGATAATGATAAAGATAATTGATAATTTGGTTTAGATATGAAAAGTAAACAAGCATGAGTTAGTGGTGATTGTAGGAAAAAATGATCTGGTTTAGACATAAGAATATGTAAGGGGGATTATCAGAAGCTATTGAGGAGAGTGAAAGATAACAGTGCAGTAAGAAAGGTAAGGTAATGTAAGATATGATAATGACGAGTTGAGATGGAGAGAAAAAATCATGAATGGTATACTGACAGATTTGTGTGAGAAGGGAAAGTGCAGTCTGCAAATGTGTGTGGCATGTATTTGAGAGAAGTACTGCTATATACAAAAACAACAGATTGAATTTAAATGGTTTTTGGTGTGAGTGAACTGGAAAGACAGTTGCTAGAAGAAAATACGAGTGACGAGAACAAGAGAGGAAGTAAGACATGAAGTGAAAGATTAGGAGATTGGAATGGATGAGATTGAAGTGCTTGTTAAATAATAGTACCATGAGAAGTAGAAATGGGTGGGTGGGTGCACACGCACACAGGGGGGAGTCATGGTGAACAAGGAGAATGGATGTTGGAAGTAGTAGTGACTATATGTATGGGCTCAGCAGAGGAATGAAATGGCCCTTGGGATGCGAGTAGTTGAGCATGAAAGCTGTGTTCAAAAAGGAAGGTCCAGTCAAGAATTTAAAAAAAAAAAAAAACGTAGAGGAAAAAAAGATTTATTATACATTAAAATACCTACATATATATTTTATTTTTCCACATAGCTGCTACTGAATTCCAGGCATTTTGGGTATCATAAGGTATTGAAGAGATTGGTAAGAGCTGGGATAAAAAATAAAAAAGTGGGTTGATAACAGCAGTATTCTATGCATTTGTCAGCATGAATTTTTAAAGGGAGGTAATGTTTTACCTCTTCTTTAGATACTATAACAAGGCGACAAGGGAGATGAACATACAGTGGAATACTATTTTGCAAAGGCTTTTGTTATATTGCCACATTACAAATTGGTAACTGGAGCAGATGGAATTGGATAATAGATTAGTGAGTTAGATAGGCAACTGGTTCTCAGATAGGTATCAGCAAATGGTGTATGGGAGTGCAGTATCCCAGAAGAAGAAAGTCAGTTATTTAATTTGTATATTAATGATATTGGGATGGATTTAACTAATGATATATAACTGTTTGCAGATGATGCAAAACTGATGTGGAATCATGCAGAGATTGTGATGCCTTACAGGAGGAATTAAATAGATTGTATGAGTGGGAAATAGTTTGGAAATGCCAGTTCAACTGCAACGTGTAAGATTCTGAAATTTGGCTGACAACAATGGGGTGCAAAGTATACACCGGGTGGGAAATTTTCAAGGAAATTGAGGAGACAAGAAACCTTGGCATGTTGGTGGACAAGGATCTGAAGTTCAGAGGTCACACTGCACAAGTTGTGAAGTCATTACATCAAATTATTGCAATGAACAGGAGGACCTTAACGTGGAAATAGAGGTTCTGGCTCGATTGAATTAGGCCTTGTATGGATCACTGTATACAGATTTTGTCCCCTGGTTTTCATGGTGATGAGGATATATGGGAAAGGTTCCAGAAAAGACTAAGGTGGTAACTGGTTTCTGGGATTCTAAGAGAAACAAATTAAAGCCACTGCACATTAGAAATGAATCAAGTCATTTTTCCCTACTACTTGATATGAATTTCCTACCACCCTACTGTTAATAGTATACTATCTCTGATGGACAGTGTTCAACAGAAACAAACCAAGGTTTCATATACAAGTCATTTTTTTTTTCATGGAAAGGCATTATGTTTTTTTTTTAATGTCAATCCCACCCCATTAAAAAAAAAACTGTTAGCCTAAAACACATTAATAATAGTGGCATGGATGCACTAAAAGTTAAATAATTTCTTAGCTGTGCTACATTTCTGTGGCACAGTTGGAAGAACAACACTGATTGGAAAAGAATAAGAAACCAGGCAATGAATTTTACTGTCTACTTTCTCATATGAGGTGATTACAATCCATGGCCTACTGGTTGGAGCACAGACATGCTATCTACTCAGCCAAATTATTAGTATATTTTTCATAGCAATATTTTTTGTAGAGAAAGTTATGAAACTATCTCCACAAATTTAAATTTGTCGTCAACAGAGTTGGATGATTTACATTATGAACCCTATTGTTATACTTAAATTCTGTGATCTCATAAAAATGCACCATATCATACTGTAAGGGATGTAATGCTATGTTTGAGGAAATCATGAGCAAAGAAGATAGCTAGAATGACAGGATGAAAATTCTGCTGTGAATAAACAAGTTTTATTTCTTTCAATTATTCCATATACTTTCATCTTATGAATCTTTAGGTTGTTAAAAGCTTGAAGATTTTCAATAACTGATTCATTAAATCCTGATCCACTTACATTCTCCAGGGTTTTTTTTGTTGAATCCATTTTGTTAGAATAACGTAAGTAGAGGGTAAAAAACCTGCCAAACTCCTTAAAAAAAAACACCCTCCCTCCTGAAACATGGAATCAGAGCAGTATACAAACTTCTCAACAAAGTTTCTACTTTATTCATCGAGGATTGCAGGATCCTCAGGTGTCTACAGCATCCCCTGTGGGCGCAGAACTCAGTATTTTGAGCAGACTTTGATTGAGAGGGGGGGGGGGGAAGAGAATCCAGAAGAGACAACCAAAAAGTGGACCAGCACAATAATGCCAAGGAAGAAGAAAACTTTTTACAAAGTGGTACAACTGCAACATAACTGATGTTATGATCTTGCATAGATTTTGGAGCATTGTCCATCGATCCATCAGCATTTATAACAGAAATTGCCACAAAAAGCACCTCTATTAACCTCAATGCATGCGACTGTTCCGGTACTGGAGGTCATTTCGTTTCCTGTCTTCACTGATAGTTTATTGTTCAAGTGCTTTTAACAATGCTAGTTTGGGATAGCGACACATAAAACTTATAATTTAGTGAGTAAATTTATTTGCATTCCAGTTTCTAGGTAGTTTTTTTGTTCCAGAAATTTTGACAAGAAAATGATATTTCACAATCAGATATGAAAATATTTGTAGCGAAGGCATTAGAGAAGGTAGCTAACACAGAGAAAAAAGTAGAAGTTGGTCATCGTTGAATATCTAAACAAAGTAAAAAATTATTACTAGACAACAATATTTGGAAAAAATTTGGAGGCAGATCCCTGAAGAAAACACTCTGAATGATTCAGTCAGAAAAGCATGTAGTGAAGTTGTATGCAAGGATTAAAAAAAAACATCAGAACTCTATAGTGGACTCAGGAAGTTAAAGAGGCAGTCAAGAAAAGAAGAAAGTGTATCGAAAGTTTCTTAGCAAGTAGCATGTGCTCTGCAGGAGCACGTCAGTAGTGTCCGTCGCCTGTGTGCAAAACTTTAGTTGGTGCCCCTATACACCCCCCCCACAATAAAAAAACACTTTATAAAAACATTATTTTTAATATTTAATGTCAATAAAGCGAGTATTTCGTTTTGAATTTTATCTCCTAAATAGGACAGCATATTTTTAAAGTCATGATCATTAGCTACACATCGCGTGTGTTCCGATATAAAAGGATCAAACTTTTCTAACATCTCAATGCATTTTAAAAAATTGCCATTGTTGCGATTGTAAAGTTTATTACTTTTACCACGAAGAGCTAGATTTTGTGTGCCTAAAAACTGTACTACAAAAATTATTCTTTTTATAACTTCAGGCCAACGTTTCCTTTCATTTGGAGCATGAAAGGAAACGTTGGTGTGCAAATGATCAATACAAGTTGTATTTTTTAAGGATGTAATTAATTCTGTCCATTTTTTGTAATTGTTCAAATGATTTAAATTTTTCAAAGATGTTGCCTTTATTCTATATTCTGCTGATAACAGCAGAATATAGAATAAAGTTAAAAACTGCAGCAGATTTTCTTATACAGTGGAACCTCGTTTGTCAAACATAATCCGTTCCTAAAGGCTATTTGGAAACAATTTGTTTGAAAACTGAAACCATTTTCCCATAAGAATTTATGTAAAATGGAATAATCCATTCCCAAATCCCCAGATGATTGCTTATTTAAACCTTTACAATAGTACTTCATGCATAAAATCGTATATAAAAATAATGAAAATGCATAAAATCTTGCATAAAAAGAATAAACACAATAAATAGATAAAATATGGATGAAAAAGGGTGATCTCTTTCCACAAAACTTTGCATCTCACCCTATTTCACACACATTTCTTTGATCAAAGAACTAGGAATCCTCCCTTCCTTCCCCTCTCTCTGAAGACATTTCTTCAACCACCGTCTTTTGCTGCTCCTTCTGAAGGTGTTCCAGTTCTTCCGTGGTGAGCTCATTCCCGTGATCCTCCACATCAGCATTGTCAACTTCCAAGCCCATGCTTTTGCCCAGAGACACAACATCATTGACACAGGCTTTGTCAAGAATATTAAGCAATGGAGGATATTGAAGTGATTTTTTTCCAGAATTCTCTGAGTGTTAATTCTGTGTCAGAGGTAACTTCAAAACACCTTTGAAACAGTGCTTTGGTGTAGAGTTTCTTAAAGTCCGAAATGACCTGCTGGTCTATGGCCTGGATTAGAGGAGTCGTGTTAGGGGACAGGAACTTCAATGTGATAAAAATCAAACTCGTCCCCCAGGCCTGGAGGGTGAGCAGGAGCATTGTCCATCACAAGAAGGCATTTTAATGGCAAATTTTTTTCTTGAAGGTATTTTCTCACATTTGGGGCAAAGACTTCATGGATCCACTGAATAAGAAATTGCCTGGTTACCCAAGCCTTACTATTAGCACCACTCGTACCAGGGTTTTTTAAACAGGTCATCATGTAATCGCCTTGCTTTTTCATAGATTACAGCCTAAGAAACAATCGCCGGCAGTAACTGTTTCTCGTTTATCCAAATCAGCAACAATTTTTCCACTTCTTCAATCGTCCGAGATCTTTGTTTAGTAAGAACTTTCATTCCTTTTGCAACATCAGCTCCCATGATCGCCTCTTTATTTTTGAGTATTGTACAGATCATTGATATCAGCATACCGAACTGCATAGCAACATCCGAGACACGAACGTTATTTCCATGTTTGGATAAGATTTCTTTTTCACCTCTATCGTGGTTCTAACAACTTTTCTTTTCTCTTTGCTGCTATCACTATCCTTCTTCAGCCCCATGGTGACTTATTTAGTAATAATTTATATATATAAAAAAAAATCAAGAAAAGGCACTGCAAATTCGGGCAGGTGGCTGGATTGAGAGGAGGCTGCAGTGTGACGCTCTCCCGCGTGGTTGCCGGTTTGTCTGTTTGGGAACTGATGCGTTTTGGGTTCGGAAAATATGTTTGAGAGCCGATTTGTTTGAGATGAGAGGAATTCGACAACCGAGGTTCCACTGTATATGTTTAGAGCAAATGCGAATTTCAACAAGATTAAACAAATTTAAATGCGCATCATCCTGTAAACAGTAAACTCACGCTAGTTCAAGTTTTTACTTGTTTATGCTAAACTACTTGTTAGAACTAGGATCAGAATAAAATAAATCTTAAGGAATAATAACAAATAAGTGATTATAAAATAAATAATTTGTTTAAGACAAATCTATAAAATAGAATTAAAATTTAAACAAAATGTAATTTATTTTGATATAATTAATGATTAACATTTTTTTAAAGTTTTCCTCCTCGCCTGAAATCTTTGGCACCTTTACTCTCCTGCCGCCTGCATGTGTCGCACATATTGCTGGTGCGCCCCTGGTGTTCTGAGAGAATACAAGAAAAATGTAAGAAAGAGAAGGAATATGGGAAAATTACTTAAACAGAAGTCACGAGGAAACCAGTACGAATATACAGTCATACCCTGACTTATGCGGTTTCTTATATGCACGTATTCCCATCCCACTTCACACCTCAACACTAGTCGTATCTTTCCGGCGCCGGCTGCATTCGCCAGTGTCGCACATGCAGTGAACAAGCACTGACGTGTTTCGTGCGGTCTCCATTCATACATGATTTTTATAATCTACAAACCTTGCGATTGTTAATTTTATGTTCTTGATAAAAATTTTATCACATAAAAAATAATAATGACGTCCAAAAGAAGCAAGTCCGATTCTTCTACAGCTAGCAAGAAAAGAAAAACATTGACTTTGGAAGCAAAACACAACATCATTAAGGATTTTGAAGGTGGAATGAAAATTTATGAGCTAGCAAAGAAGTTCGATCTACAGGAATCCACAGTAAGAACAATCATAAAAGAAAGGTTTACAGATTTGAGGACATAGATTCTAACGAGGAACGAATTGTAGCCACAAGGCAAGGAATAAAAAAATCATTGGCTTGCTATGAAGAAATTTAGCGTGACAAGAAAAAGACATTATGCCATCAGATGAATCTATTAGATTTTATGAAACCATCGACATCGAAATAAATTTTTTTTTATGTACGAAAAACTACAATTATGATTATATTTCTTAAAAAATATGTGTTTTTGTAAACCTTTGGTCCCAATTGTATGTTTGTATATATAAATTACATACAAAATTATACCCCGATTTACGCGAATTCGACTTGCGCACTTTTTGTTGGCACCACCTACCACGTAACTTCGGGGTATGACTGTACACAATAAATATCAGGTGGGTGGCAAAATATTCTTGTGGTTATTGAAAAAAAGATTAGAAATAGAGGAAAGTGTGTTATAAAAGGAATCAAGGATAAAGATATGAAAATGAACATATTCTTGATGTCTAGAGTAAATATTTTGAAAGATTTCCTTTATCTGCCTTTAGTATAACAATTTCATCATTATAAAATAAACTTTTCTGAGTTTCTTTCTCTAAAGCTGTGATTATTTTCACACTTTCATACTAAAAAAAAATAAAAATAATGAAAAAAAAGATGACAACAAATGAAAACAAGAACTTCATATCCTATTTCATTTCTTCCAAAATTTATATTAAAAAAAAAAAGGATTGAAGAAACTTCTATTTTCTGATGAACCGCTCCCCCATGATAACACAGAAATTAATTACAAAAGCATGATATATGTTCCATATGTTGTCAATGCAGCAAGAAAAATAGCCAAAATATTAAAGGCAGTCAACAACAAAATGGAATTCAAACCAGTCAATGCCTAACGAAGCTTTCTATGCTCTCCTAAAGACAAAGTTCCATTTTATGAACATCCAGGTATATACAAGATTTCATATTCTTGGGAAGATACATGCAGGTCAGACTGGGAGAAGATTTGAAATCCACAGCAAAGAACATATGGGCAAAGATGAAAACAAATGGGAAGAAAAAAGCAGACTTGTAGTGCACATCCTCGAAGAACATCACATGGTAAATTGGCAAGCATCCTCGATATCATACTTCGAAGAGAATTACTTCAACAGGTTGTTCAAGGAAGCCTCCAAGGTCAATTTGCTCAAAAGGCACACTGAACAGTAATCAAGGAATGATCCTTCACGACATCTGGAAATCATTAATTAACCTGTAAAATTAAAGACCTGTCCTATTCCAGCAATCACACACGGTATTTTTTGGTGTTTTTTTTTTTTATTTATGTTAAGTAACATAAACTACATCCCGATGATGATGTTAGTCATATAGACAGTGAAACTTGTAGAGGAAATACACCTATATAAATAAACAATTGCATATGAGTTAAAAACTGGTTATTACCAATCAAGCAAATCTATTCTTAGTGAATCACAAAGTATCGTCTTGACAGGGATACAAAGAAACATGTACGTTCCTCAGAAAAACTTAAATGCAAGAAAGTATTGCTTTCCAAAAGACTTAATTTCTTAAAAAAACTGCAGCAATAACTATAATTCCTGCATTTTTAAGGATGAAGGAAAATACAGATTCTGCTAAAGCGCAAGCTTTGCTCTTTTGTAAGCTGAAATAAAAGACTAGATCAGACTTGTTCTCAACTGAGCAAAATGCATATCACCTACATTGTACTTTGGCTATTTCAACATCCCCAATTTGTCATGTCTCAAGAATAGACAAAGATTGCCAACACAGATTGTGAGAAAAATTCATGCATAATAAATTTCTTTAAATTTTTCAAACTATAATCTTACTAATAAAGAAGCTTCAGTTTTCAACAAGACTAATTATGCCATCACTCCGATACACATCCCAAAGGTAGACATTATAACCAGTGTTGAAAATGCTACTAAACTCCTCTCACCTCATGAAGAGGCTTCATCCACAAGATTACTTAGTGCATCAGTTTTATTACACAGTCACATGCCAAAAAATAATTTCACAGCTTTAAAGAAGCTTTGAGAAGTTTCCATAATGATGAAAACTTTGAAAGATTGCTAAATGAAGGCGAGCAGTGACAGCACAGTAGTAAAAAAAACATTAAAGAGAAATGCAATCAGGAATATACAGTGAATTAGAAAGAAGTCAATGGATGCCATAGTGCGAGGAACAAACAGCCATGGTACCCACCATAATAAGATGTAATACCTCCTTTTGCTGATATGACTGCAGTAATCCTAATGGGCATACTTTCCACAGGCAATCAATGGGAATTTTGGAAAATTCTTCCTGTATGCATGTAATGAGGTCCTGGACCATTGTGAACATCTCTTGACTTCACCCAATGCTCCAGCCTACCCTACAGATGTTCAATAGGGTTATGATCAGGACTCTGTTGAGACCAGCCAAGTATGGTAATGTTCATGTCCAGCAGCAGCATTATGACATGGTGCTTTGCTGAAAGAGACAATGGTAAGTTCTGTAGAAATGAAATTACTTCACAAAGAAGCACTGCATTGTTCAGAAAGCTCAGATACCTCTTGAAGTTCAATGTCTGTGACACCACAAACAAACGTCCAAGGCCAAACAAGGAAAAACGTGACCATATTATCACACCACCACATCTGAATTTCATAGTTTGGATTACACACTCTGGTAAGAGATGATCACCAGGAATCCACCATACCCACACCCATCTGCTCAGCAGAGGGTGTAGCATAATTTGTCATTTCATAACACAGTTGTCCAAGCTTTCAGGTTCCACTGTATATGTTCTTTGTGCCACTGAAGACTACGCTTCATGTTAGCTCGGGTAGTGTGGGGCTTGCATATTACAGTCCTATCATTGAAACCCATGTTGTGAGCCTCGGATCTGAGTGTTTTTGTTCAGATGCGTGTTCCAATCAATGCCTGGAACTCTGCATTCAACATGTCGGCTGTTGAATGACGATTTTTACATGTTACCCTTCACAGCACCTTATCATCACGTGGTGAGTCGTCCATTGCGGGTAGCACTTGCAGTTGACTCCCCATCCTTCCATCTCAGTATGGAGCACTGATTACTGACCTAGGATGGACCAATCTGTCAACAATTTTCCAATAGATAGCCTGCAATATGGCATCCTCACACAATGTCTCTTTCAAACTCCATCAGTTTCCTTCTCACAGCCATTTCACCTGAACACAGTTGCACTGACTTGGGACCACTGCATTCCTCCACTCCAATTTATACCGGTTACAAACATGAGACTTATTACATGGCATAATAAACTTTGTCAATGGGGGGTTTCCATTGCCTTCTTTTCAAGATGCGTATATTTGGTGGGAGATAAGTTTTATAGCAAGATATAAGACCACTGTCCTGCTTACTGTAGGACTGAAGTGGCTTTAAAAAGTTCCATGTTAAGGTCTCTAAAGCAGGGTTTCCGAGGACTATGTAAAAAAATCAATTAAAAATGATAAAAATAGAAAAATAAATCCTTAGTCTCCCACTTACAGAAGTACTTTTGTAAGTGGGAGCCAAAAAAAAAAAACGAGAAACAACTAAGAAAAATAGTGGAAGAAAAGTTTGGTGAAGAATAAGCTGATTCATGCCAGATAGAGGTTGTCGTGACCTGATTTCTATTTTAAGAAAAAAATAGTTGAGAACTCATGGGTAATATAAACAAGGATCTAGAAAAAGGCATGTGATAAGTTGTTAAGAGGCTTTCTGTTCAAAACATTTCAATCAGAGGGTGTAAATGGGACATTATATAATGCAATACACAATCTATATTTGAGTTATAAGTCAGCAGTTAGAATTGAGAAAGAAACAGGAACATAATTTAATGTTAAATCAGGTGTAAGAACAAAGTGTACATTATCTCTAATAAAGAAGGAAAATGACATTAAAAGTGATATCAAAATAAGGGATGTTTATCTCAACAAGTAGTTAATGTCAAACTCTGAAATAATCCAGCAATTAAGAATGTTTCTAGCCAACCCTCAGACAAATGAGAGTGAGTGCAGGAATGACCGCTGGGAAAATGAGTATGAGTGTAGGAATGATTGTGAGGAGCTGAGAATAGTTTCCTAAGTTTCGAAAATGAATGGGAATGTAATGACATTATGTAAGTGTGGGTGCAGGGGAATGTTGAAATGTATGTAACATGAATGCCTGAAGTATCAGAAATAAAGAAGTAGAGTTTCTGGCATTGGTCAGCTCAACTTGGCCAAAAATTATTAGCACAGTGAGACCTGGCTGCCAAAGAATGATGTAGTTACAGGGGTAGAATGTAACAGATATTGTATTTTCAGAGAACACAGAGGGAAAAGGGTAGGAGAATGGGTATTATTAATGATAGCTGAAGAACTTCGATCAATAAAAATAGGATATTGGCCTCTATTTCCTGGTGAGATAGAGGCCAATAACACAAAATATATTTCTGGTTATTGCTATAGACCTGGGGATCCAGAAGAAAATGTGGATGATAGACATTGTAGCATGATAATTGCTTGGCCTACAATGAGTGCAAGCCAAGTAATTATCATGGAAGACTTCGACTATGGGGATATAGATTGGAAGGAAAAATGGGCACATAGCAAAATGGAAATGGAATTTATACAGTTACTAAGGGATGTGTGTTGGATGTAGTAATAGCATCAGAAGAGCTATATATAACTAGAGTAGCAAATTCACCTCTGATCTGAGAAAGTGACTATGCAGTTTTGTCCTGGGAGGTTGCTTGAAATGCAGAATTTTCAGTCAAAAAAGGGTTTATGTGGAACTACAAAGCTGGCAATTATGACAAACTTAGGAGGCAACTTGGAACAGTGCCACAGCATAAGAAGCAACATGGAAGGAATGTTATTAGTGATTGGGGATTGTTTGAGCAAGGCAGTATCACACTGCATATCCAGGGTCAGGAAGATTAACAAAGTAAGGATTAAATGGATGAGTAGTAATATAAAGCAGGAGCTGCAAAAAAAAAAAAAAAAGGAATGTGAATGGAATATAAACAAAAGGTGATCAGCATGCTCATGAGCAATATAAAGCACAGGCAAGAAAGTTAACATTTATAGTAAGGAAGGCTAAATAAGATTTTGAGAGAAAATTAGCAGCTAAGCAGGCCTAAGTAAATCCAAAAAGGTATTTTCACTATGCAGCAAATAAAAAAAAAAGAATTACAGAAAGTTAGCTTTACTCAGTGCTGATGGTAAGAAAGTGACAGAATCATTAGAAATAGTTCAGTTACTACGTGATCACTTTGCAAGGGTATATCATCCAGATGGTTACTTTGGAGTTGCTGTTGTGACAGAGTGATGTGAAAATTCAGGTCGATGAACTGGAGGTATACTCAGTATACTGAAAAATGTCAATGCGAATACAGCAGTGGACAGTATGTCAGCTCATGTGCTACAAGAATGTGCAAGTTAACTGGTAGTGCTTCTGATGAAGTTGTTTAATCTAAGTCTCAGCTCTAGCAAGGTTCCAAGGAAATGGAAAGAGACTAAGTTTCTATCATATCCCCCAGTCTTCGTGGAAAAGATTTAAAGTGTTGTTCAGCCTATGGTATCCCTTTAGTAACTTATATAAGACTGACACAAAATAAATTTTTTAATACATGGGGAGTAATGGGAAAACATGGGATCACACTTGGAAGGTGTCTAAAAGTGTGGTTAGTAAGGGTGTGCGGACTAGATTCTTTACGAATAAGTGGAATAGAATGCCAGGTGGGTGTGAGCGCTCACCAGTGAATAAGTTTAAGGAGATGTATGATAAGATGTGTGTTAATGGATAGCGTGGATGCTCCACATAATGAGCCATGACTCCATCATCATCAAATTCCTGACATGTACCCTCAAGGGGTGTACAGGATATGATAGTACTACATGAAAGACTTATATCAATACTAACTTCCTCTCTATAATTTTCCTCCAAATCGATCTGTTACCTGTCAAGACTCCAACATTATCAGATCTTATATTTCTATCTTCTAAGGCACTTTTTACCATATAAATCCACCTATATCTTGGTCTTCCTCTAGATCTTTTTCCTGCTAACCTACAGAGAACACTTGTTTTGCTCATCTTTCCTCTCCCAATCTGTTTAACTGACCATACCATCTGAGATTAGCTCTGCTTACACATTCCTGGATGCCAACAATGTCAAGTTCGTTCCTAATATCTTCATTTTTAATATGATATTGCCATCTGTTCATGCCACTGATCTTTCTCAGGACTCTCATATCAGCGGTCTCTATTCTTTGGTCAAGTGTTTTATTTCTAACCCAGCTCTCAGATCCATAAGTTAAAATTGGTTTGAACACTGCCTTGTATACAGCTAATTGAGAGTTTTGACTAATTTCTTTCTTATTCCACATAAATTTATTCAGTTGACTTCCTACCATACCAGCTTTGTGATTCTGTTGTCTATTTCCATATTTAATTTCCCATCCTCATTAAAAATCATGCCTAAGTAGCTGAAATATTCTATAGGTTCTCCATTCACAATGCAGTTGATATTTTCAGTGCTTCTGCATATTTTCATTGTCTTTGTCTTGTTATTGCTGACCTTCATACCATATCTATTATAAAAGTTATTCGATTCAGTCAGGGAATCTTGCAGACTTGTACTGGATTTATTTAGAAGTATAATATTATCTGCATAAACTAAAGAGCTGACATTAACATCTCCAATTCTGATATCAGGTTTAATACCACTTTCCTTCATAATGTGAAGCATATAGATAATGTACATCCTTGTTTGACTCCAACATCAAACCATCTTCCTGTACTTCCTTCAATTCTAACTGCTGACTTACAACTCAAATAAAGACTAAGTATTGCTTGATATAATGCCCCATAATACAACTGTAGCATTTTGAATAGATTCTCTCTTGACACCTTGTCAAACCTTTTCTAGATCTACAAAACTGAAATACAGATATTTGTTATATTATAATGATTTCTCAACTATTTGTCATAAAGTGAAAATCTGATCCTGGCAACCTCTATTTGGTTTGAATCCAGCTTATTCTTCACCAAGCTTTTCTTCCACAATTCTTCTCAACCATTTCTGAAGTATACTGGCATAAATCTTACCAGGAACACTCAGTAGAGAAATACCTCTGTAATTCTCACATTCAGTTTTATTTCCCTTTTTATATATGGATACTATGAGAGCTATATTCCAATCATCTGGAATTCGTCCCTCTGTCCAGGCCTTCTGAACTATGCAGTGCAGCCACTGTAAGACTTTTATACCTCCATACATGAGCATTTCTGGTCAAATATCATCTACTCCAACTGCCTTTCCACATTTCAGGTTTTTGATGGCTCTTTCTACTTTAAGTATGGATGTGTATATTCCTGATTGCATGTCTGTTGAGAGTTTCTTACCACTGTTCTGTCACTGATTATTTGCTTTAGCAATTTTACGAAGTAATTACTCCATACATCAGGTATATCTTTTTCTCCAGTTTTCATGTCACGTTCATCATCTCTAATTCCTTTTACAGCACTCTTTTCTCCATTTTTGAACTTTTTCGACCCTTCAGAATATCTTGACACCTTCCTCATATTTATTTTCTACGTTCTTATCGGTCTTACCATGACTTTTGTTTAGCTAGTTTTACACAGTGTTAAGCTTTCTTACATTTGTCTCTGTATTCTCGAAGAGCACAAGTTGGGTTATTTGCCAGGAACTTTTGATATGCTTCTTATTTTCCTTCACTGCCTCTAACTTCCTGTGTCCACCATGCAGTTCTAATTTTTCCATTCTTGCAAATAACCTCACCACATGCCTCTCTGGCTGAATCAATCAATGTTTTCTTCAGGGCTTGCCACTAAATCTCCAAAGTTTTTTTCCTGTTCTCAAACTCTTTTATTTTTTCTTCAATAATGTTTGTGTAATTTAGTCTACAGTTCACATCTGAGAGCTGCTCAACTTTTATTCGCTTTAAAACTTTCTTATATGTTATTCTTTTCAATATGAAATTCAATTTTATCCTGCTCAAGACTAAATGGTGATCACTTCAAATCCTTTGTACACTCTGGTGTCCTGAACCAGATAGAAAACGTCACTATCAACAATAACATAGTCAATGAGATTTTTCTTAATTCCTTTCCTCTTGTGCACATTTTTATGTTGGAAAAGTGTCTTAGTAATAACTAGTTCATGTCCTGAGCAGAAATCCAACAGGTATTTGCCATGATGGCTTTTTCTACTTCAAGTATGGATATGTATTCTGACTGAAGTAGAAAAAGTCATCAAAAGCCTAAAGTGTGGAAAGGCTAGAAAAATTGCTAAATGAAACAATCAGTGACAGCAGAGTGGTAAAAAAAACTGACTGTTTCATTTAGCAATTTTTCGAAGTAATTAATCCCCTCTTGACTCCATGGAGTACCCATATTAATAATAAAAGTTTGCAGGATTTCCACTAAACTGAGTAACAGGTGTAATAATAGATATGATATGAAAATCAGCATGAACATTCATTCTGAGGAATCTATAGAAGAAATAAAATATTTCAGCTGTCTGGGCATAATTATTAGTGAAGATGAAAAATTCAATGTGGTAATAGACAACAGAATTAGTCAAGTTGATGTGGTAGAAAGTCAAATAAGTAAATTGGATATGGAATAACAGAGAAATTGGTCAAAACGCTAAACTAGCTATATACACTGGTCAAACAACTTTTAGATACGGATCTGAGAGCTAGTTAGAAAGAAAACACTTGATCAAAGACTTTATTCTGCAGTTAAGAGAGAGAGAGAGAGATTAGAAGGAATGAGTAAATGATAAGAATCAATAATAAGAATCACAAAGAATCACTTGGCATCTTTAATTTAAAGTTAAACCATCTTTTTACTGGAGGCCTGAAATAATATTAAAATATCATGTTTGATCTGTAAAGAAAGGTTCCTAGTTTAACTCTAACTTGCTAACATTCCATTATGTTAAACGTTTGCAAGCTTATTATAAAATACTTTAAACACACAAATTTATTGTTCATATAAATGAATCTGATAGCAAGAATGGAGCTTACAGCAGAACATTACAATAAACAGTCAATTTTTATAATAGAACTGCTATAATGATCTCATTCACTACATAATGCTGTTAAGGTCTTGGCTAGTGTCCCCCACAGTATCGATGATATTATAAAAGAAAATACAATATAGCAAACATTCCACTATACTAAAACTATTTATTGGATCTCTGCAAGCACTTAAGGCTTCACTATAATCTCAACAGGCTTAATCCTTTGGATAAAAAAAAATTCCAACTATATAAGCATATTATTAAAAATGTTCTTTGGTTTTATTTTTTGAAGAGAGAGTTCTTCATAATCCATTAAATAAAATAAGTTGTAATATGTAAATGGAAAAGTTAAATGAACTCAATGGAATTACAACTGCAGATTAATTCATTAATCAAAGATATATGGAAAGAAATATAATGAAGTGCCATGGTTTGTTTTGCAACTAGAAACTGAGCTATTCAACTTAACAGAGATCTAGCTGCCAACAAAAAATCCTCCAACAATGAAATCGTACAGATATGTTTTTTTTTCTCAAGGAACACTTACAGCTATAAGTTGAAGTTTTACGATTTATGGCTATACAATTTTGAAAAGTGAATAAATGAGAATTAATAACTAATTACAAATAGCTAGAAAGTTTTCAAATGAAATGTAAATGTACAAATAATAATGTAATGATGATTCGGAATATAGTGCAGGAAGGAAAGGGGGAATAACAGAGAGAGAGAGACGAGTGAAGGAAGCCTCCCTTACAGACACAGGCTATTCCAATTGAAAAAATTTATATAAATAAGGCTACCATCATTTTTAAAAAAGGCGGCTAAAATGGGATAGTCCATATGCACTTCTTTATCCTCCAGAGTAGTGGTATTAATCATATTATTTTATGGGAAATCACAAATTTTATGGATATGGATTGTGTGAAAAAAAAGTTGAAAAACTTTCCATATAATATCTATAGAAAAGATGGATACAAAACATTTCCAAAGAACTTCAGCATATATCCTAATAAAACAAATTTTCAATTATTGTGAACAATATGTTCATGTGACTGAGGCTGAATTTTATTTTATTTGGGGGCGGGGGATTAGCACTGCATGAGAGATAATGCAGTGCTAATCCCCCGCCCCCAAATAGAAGTGTATTTTCCGATACTGTCAGTGTCACTAGGCACTGACATACAGATAGTGTTCAATTTTATTATATGCCTGTTTTTATATGTTAGAGTATATTATATAGAGAATATTACATTATATACATTATAGAATCCTGATCCTATGTGCAACATGTTAATATATGACATGCAAAACATGGGTATGTCCACTTAAACTCTAGCCAGTAGTATTATACTTTATAACATTATTCTTCACAAAAGTTTATATTATTGGACTACCATTGAATGAGAAGCAGTTATGATACCCATGCAGTGTGATAGAAATAAAACACTTAACATCAAAATTCCAGGTGGAAAAAATATATGCTACATATACAAAAAAATGCTACCAGTCCCCACCTCCTCTTCTCTCACAGCAGTGTGTGCACATGTGTAGCCACATACACTGCTGAGACCAGTACGTCATAAGCTGCAAAGTAAAGATAAACATAAATACAGCTTATGATATTAATTTTTTTTGTATATTTTGCCTGAAATAAATTTGAGATTAAAATAAAAGGTTAAAATAGTATCTTACGGAATGCCCATGCCCTGCCTGTTGGGAAGTTTCTTCGAATCTTGTTTGGTAATTTCAGTCTGAGGCCACTGCTCCCTGAAAAAATTGGAAATGTTACTTTAAAAATAAAATAACATTGCTTTCCAAATCATTTATATACACATAATTAAGTAATTTGGTTTTAAGTATCTCAGTTTAGAGGTCTATAAATTTTAAGATGACATGATTCCACAGCACATGGTGAAGATATGAAGAATCCAGCACTTTAAATCTACATGGGCATTATAACTGCAAATATGCACTGTGGTCATGTAACACATCCAATATATATACATTCACAATCTAAGAAACCTCTCTCTCCCAATTGCACAGGCAAAATGCACTGCTGTGTGTGTTTTAGATAACACAGAACTTCTGCTAGTGCTAATTCCACACACAGGTAATCAAAATAATATTTCTGGTAAAGCGTGAAACTCTGTACAATGCGGATGTACCTGTGGCTCTAAAATTTTCATTTACACTTATGGCAGCATTTCTTTGGTAGCTTTTGGAATTCATAACTCTTATAAGAACTAAATGCTAACAATGCCAATGCATATTTGGTAGAATAGTGATGTTCAAGCAACTACCAATAAGACATTACCAGATTGTGTATTAGGATAATGTGACATAATTAAAACCACCATGTTCAACAAACTGAAGGTGAAAATGTCAGCCTATTACAGACACTATGTAAAATATAGTGACTGTACTAGGCCCTGACAAATACCTGCTATGTAAAATAATCGAAGAGATGACATGAAATTAATACAAATGAAATCAGTGAAGGTATTTGCAAACTTGGAATAGGTTATATTTAGCAACAAGAAATGTGGGGAGTAAACAAACACAGAAAACTGATGATTTCTGTTATGACAAAAATAAATAACTATTAATAAATAAAAAACAATAAGCAACCAAGCTGCAATTAAGTTCTTATTCAGTGTTTCATTAGATCAGATAATTTATCCATTTATTAAACTACTGTGTTTATTTTCCATCCTGATTAGGCACACCTAACTAATAAGTATCCTTTATTCCTTAGAACAGCCCCACCTTATTCAGGGTACTAAAAGTGTTCCTAAGGAATGCAAGCATTATGTAGACTCAACTGTATTGTGTCATTACTTCTGCTATAATTTAATCTGAGGTAATGGCACAATGCAGTTCAGTCTGCAAACCACTCATTCCACTTTATCCCACAAATGAACAAGATCACGAAAATGCAAAAGCCGATGAAAATGAAGTATGATAAACAATCCTCACGTGTCTGAAGCCATTACTGAATGATCTGTGCCTTGTCGCATGGCACATTAACCATTACTAGAGATAAATTATGGCAAAACAGGGTAGGCCACACCTGGTTTGAAACAACATTGGACTATGACATTCAGATATCACTGAACTCATATTAAGGCAGCTGACTTGCACCAAGAAAACATCCCTCACCCTCATCATCAACAGACTGCAAGGCTGACATGTGGCTTGGCCATCAGTATGGAAACTTTGGAATTAAAATTTGGAATTGGAATTCTTTGGACCAAATGACCTTTTTCTACTTTCCAAGCATCAGCAGTGTTTCTGTGGCCACTGTATTCCTTCTGCTACAAAGTCTAATGCGCTGTACATTCACTGCTATATGACCAATTGTGATCCATGTTTTAAACTGTACAATTCATATAACTCTCCACTGATCTCTCTCATGTCAACAACCAGTTTCTAGCTACAGGCCTGCCCTAGCATCTCTGTTCTTCAACTAACAGACTGTAGGTTTGACTCCCACTGTGCACATGGATTTACAAATGTTATAAGATGTATATGAATTTTATTACCCAGCAACACCACCACAACCTGCTTAATTTACAAGTCTGAAGTGGCTTGAAAAAGTTCCATGTGTGATCTCTAGAGTAGGGTTTCCAGATAGCCTAAGGGTATCCAAAATAATAAATGTGCCATAGATTTACTACCTTTTGTAAGCTGGATTGACCTACCACTGGATGCAGGGCCTACAGTTCTCATAATACAATAATCATATAATGCAAATTTTGACTATGCTCAAATGACCTTAAATTCATGATGTTGACCAGTTGCACTGAAATGAACATACACATTTCATGGTGCCTATCTGCTTTATATGTTGTCTTTATAGATATCTGACACTATCTCTGATAATCCATGTATGAGAGAATGTACCTAATGAACTGACTTCTAAGCATTTTAAGTTGACATTATTCATGCTTATGTAAGGACTATGGCTTAGTATAGTTCCAAATGTGGACCCTATAGACTATATAATAGCAGGTGTGCCACAAATGAAAGACAATTGTATTGCCAGACTGCATAAAAAGGAGGGGGATAGGGGTCATGAGGGATCGGCTTTATAAAATTATAATTAGCTGGCCTGGTTGGCCAAATGGCTAACGTACCCTCTCTACAGACAAAAAGGCTGTGGGTTCAAATCCCACCGTGGGCATGGATGTTTATGATTGTCTGTGGAAATACTAGTGGTGGTGGTGGTAGGCTGTAGATGCCGTTGGTTAGTTGTAGTTGGTGAAGAGTTGCAGAGTAGGTGCCCTCCCTCGATGAGTCTTTGGACTCCCTGGAGGTGTTAGATGATAATAATAACTGGAAGATTAAGCCTGCTGTGAAACCTAAACCTAATAGTTTTAGAATGCATGTAGTCAGCAAGCTCACATAATTCATCACATTAAATTGACACTATGTTTTTACTTCGTGTTTTTATTTTATTTTAATGATTATTAAAGTTAAGACAGTAGCGTAAGGTGTAGTACACTTTCAAAGAAGAGTAATTTGAACTAAGCAAAATATCACCATTTTGATTTTCACACAAACTTTATAATGAAATATTACAAATTTGTTATTATATCCTCTCACCATCTCTATGGTCTAATCTTTCCTAAGAAATGATGATACAAATTCACAGAAAGCAATATATCAGCGATTGCCAACTTATGTACACTCGTGGAACGACTTTTTTATTTCATTCAAATAGCCAGTGGATAGCACAAGATTTCAAAGCCCTTATTCCCTTATAAGGAATAACCACAAATATCTTATTATATATGTAAAAATTAATACCCTACACAGGCAGCCCTCGATTTACGGCAGTTCAATTTACGCCGATTCACAATAATGACGGATGCCTGCACACGCTTTCTTACCGTAATCTGACTGAGAAATGATACTAGCAGGCACGCTAGTGTTTGAGTGTTTACCGAGCTACTACGACGTATATGTACCAAACCTAGTTTTACTGTTGAATCTACCTAATTGTTCTATTTATTTTTTTTACATACATATTTAAATTGATAAAGTACGTAATTACATACCATGGCTGATAAAAGTACAAAAAAGTTAACAGAACTTGGTGTTAAGAAGGCACGGAAATCAATCACACTTGAAAAGAAGATGGAGGTGATTCGAAGAATGGAAGGTGGGCAGACACATGCTAATGTCTGTAGAAGTATGAACTTACCTCCATCGACTGTTACTACAATTATGAAAAATGCAGATAGAATAAAACAGTCTGCACAACAATCTACGACAGCACTAAATGCAAAACATGTAAGTTATAGCAGGGGTAAACTTCATGAAAAAACTGGAAAAATTATTATTATGGGTGGATGAACTGAATCAGAAAAACATTCCTCTGACACAGGCTGTTATAACTAAGAAAGCAAAAACAATTTTTGAGGATCTTAAAAAGACAGATGGAGGCGAAGATCCTGATGAATGGGATATCGGCCATTCATCAGGTTGGCTCGCAGGATGTGGGTGACAATTCATCGGCATGTTAATATACTGGTGAAGGGTTGCGAATTGTCAGGGCCTTCACGGACTTAGATAAGCAGAACGGCTCATAGACAAGTTCGGCTGCTCAGCTGATTCGTCCCCTGGTCATCTACGCTTCTGGGCTAACTGATAGCTCGCAGCATGGCTTCATCCTTGACCTCACTCTAAGGCTTTCTATCACGTCGTCTCTTCGTATGCTAATTTCTTCTCTGTGCAAAAACTCTCCCTGTGTCTCTGGAAGTCCCATCTTATATTCCATCAGTTCTGAGACCCTAGGTTCAGTTTTCTAAACCCCGCGCACTCCTTGCGTGCACTTACGCGAACCCCTTACATTGTCATATGATTCCTGGTTTCTGGAACCTTCGACACGCACATTTTCTTTCACACAATAGCTTTTTATTTCACTCGCATAAGAGTTTGATTAAGGCATCCGCAAACAATTTTTGATTCATCCACGACTTCTTATATCTCCACTAATGAACTGGAAGAGTATGCTTCCTAATGCTTTTGAAGGCTCATGGATTCTCACTGTGCTATATCACGAATGGTTTCAGTTTATGTCCAGCCACATTACCCATAACAGAATCGTAACATGGGCATGAAGAGCTTTGAAACTAGGTATAGATTTTAGCTTTTTCGTGGATGAGTGTCAGCTCGGGCATTTTTTTCACAAACAAGGACGTCTCATCCATATTAAATATTTGCAGCAGCAAATAATTTTCCTCCGTAATAATTTTAATCAATTTTTCCACAAACTCCTTGGCAGCCTTCTCAGCACTTGCAGATTCCCATACATTTTCACATTATGCAGCGCAAAACGCTGCTTGAATCTCATGAACCAACCGGAAGAAGCACTGAATTCGTAGTCATAATCGGGTTTTGCTTTCTCTTTCATCATGTTGAAGAGACTTAGTGTCTTAGCAGTTATGGCCACAGTGCTAAGGGGTATGCGCTTTTGGTTCAGGTTCTCTATTCATGATGCAAGTAGCTTTTCCATATCACCGATAGGACCTTGTCGTTGCTTCATGACTTTTGTCAGTTTAGTGGAGCAGATTCTTTCACAACCTCTACGATTTTATCCTTATTTTTCAAAATGGTCATCACTGTAGAATGAGACCATCCAAAGTCATGTGCAATCACATTGACGGGCTTACCAGCTTCATGTTGCTTTATAACTTGCAAGTTCGTTTCAAGATCAATTGCTCACCTCTTTTTCTGAGATTCTTCACTAGGTTTTTTGGTTGTGCGTGTAGGGGCCATGTTGCACAAAACATCATGAAATACTTAACAATAAATATACAAATAACCTCTTTCTCAAACACAAAATCAACAGAGGAACTGTTGAAGACACGTACCGACTGCCGAGGGAGGTTGCCGGTGAAAGCGCTGTTGCCACTGTGCATGCTTTACCTTACGCTCGCTTGCGTCTTGTTCGAAAGTATAGACGAAAATGTTATTTATTACCTTAAGGGATCACGGACGTATCTTCGAAAGGACATAACTCAAAAGGACGCAAGTCGAGGGATGACTGTATTTATATTTTTTTTCTATTACTGATTCCTGGTTTAATTCTTTCAGAATTTCTTCATTTCTTTTGTGATCAAACAGAGTATACTTTGCAATTTTTCTCATAAACTTCATTTCAGCTGCTATTAATCTTTGTTTGTCTTTTTGTTTTATTGTCTAGATTTCACTTCCATACATTAGAACTGGGCTAATGTACTGTATACTTTTAGTCTGGTTTGTTTTTGAACTAGGTTTGGTTTAAATACAGAGTTAATTACATCTGTTATTTTTAAGTATTTTGCAATTTTTAAGTTTATATCTTTTTCATATATAATCATACAACCTAGGTAGAAATGAGACAATTACAGTAATTCCCTCCCCCATCAGGACCCACTATGTATTACATTAAGTCTGATGGTAAGTCTTATACGTTGACTATTCATAACTGTATTTTTAAAGATATTACAACGTAAACTAATATATTAACTCAAATAAATTTAATTAAGCTTCCAATATTTCAGCAAAAGTCTAATTCATCTTCATTACTTGGTGTAGAGACTATGTGCACATATATTGTTATATTTTGTTCCCTGATGATGACAGTCTAACTTTGCCAAAATACTGGAAGTATTAATTAAATTTACTTTAGTTAATATATTACTCGACATTGCAATTTCCTTAAAAATAATTATATATTACCTTATATTACAAAAAATAAATAATCATGAACATTCATTATAAATTTCATTTAATTTTATCTTATGTTAATTTTGAAATCTTAATTTTATATGCATATAATAATTTGTATAATAATGTATTTCTATTGAAGAACTGGTCTTAATTTGCCTAAATCTTTCATGCTTTTTTTTTTCTAGAGACACAATTCATGTATCACAGCCACTCAGTATTTTAAATACAACACACACTGACCTTTTTTTTTTATAAACTCTAATCATATTTTTTTTACTCTAACAAAATCAATCAATCATTAACAAACATTAATATCTGAACAAGAACAAAACACTACACGAAATTATATCAGACTAGTCATTCAATAAGAGTACACTGTCAATACATACACACACACACACACACACACACATCAGAGATGTCATGTGCCCATTTCGGTTGGGTGTACTGTCGTGCGCCTTATGCAACCTGCAATACAAAATTTACATCAATTTAACCATATGATTATATTTTTATCGATGTACGAATGTTTAAGAGTGCATGGTGCATCAGTACTATTTTTTTAATTGGTCTAATGCAATTTAGGATAACATTGAATACTTTATCAATTAATTGTAACCAATGCATGGAGTGGGAGATAATGTGTTAAACAAGTATTGTGATATGTCTCATGTACTCAGTTTTGCATTTTTGTGTTTGTCCAGTAAATTTGGAAGAGGAGAATGAGGCTTACCTCCTTCGACTACAATCAAACAATCTGCAATGCTCTGGCATAAAACGGGATTCAGTAGATCTTCAACACTGTTTCTCATTGTAAATAAGGGCAAAACAGTTACAAATTATATATAGAAAAATATACATAAAAAAACTTTTCTATATTGTTGTCCTAAAAATTTCAATTCACACTTCATGCACGCAAAACAAATGAAATTCAGAAAACAAAAACAGCAACTCAGACAACGATCAATTGGATAAGTTGACACAATAACCAATCACAGATACTGATTTCTGGGTGCCATTGTCTCAGTGCACACCCTGCGTTGCCTTCTGAGTGGTTTAAAACCACTGAAATGCTAAGAATTTGACCTGATGTGCCATTTGTACATCTGTTCAAAGGACTCAAAGGTGTCCACATAAAGGTAACCCTCGTATAACGCAGATGTTAGATTCCATAGAAATGGCGCGTTATACGAGACTTAGATCACATAGAAAAAGTAGGGTTAGGTTCCGAAAATTTTTTTATTATTATTTAATTATATAAACGACGACATATCCAACAAAAACATTTTTCTTCTTCTTCTTCTTTTACTACGTGTTATTCCCGCTTCCTATGCAGGGTCCATGTGTTACTTAGATGTGACTTCTTGTTAGTACTACTCCCAACCGACCTGTCGCCTGGTCTGCCGCTGGGGGGGGTATATATTTGACTGTAGAGGCATATGTTCATGGGGCCGGTTTGCCTGCTTCCAGGATGAAAAACGCCAGATAAACTGGCAGGAAAAATCCTACTGCCCGTGCCCAAGACCGGCTAACCTGGCTATGTCTGAGGAAGATCCTCAAATTCTTCACGTCTATGACGGGAATCGAACCTGGGATACTCCTTCCCCAGGCATATGGTTGCAAAGCGCAAAGCCACTAGGCTAACTGCACAGACAAAAAACAATATTTTTATTAATTCAGGCAATTCATGTAAATTAAGAAAACAAACTATGAGACAAATACGTAGCATAAAATTATAAAAATTACAAATTGTACATAAATTTCATTGCACATAATGCATAAATGTTTTAGACACAATAAAATAACATGCATATTTTAATCGTCATCACTGTCTTCAGAAATAACATTTTGTAAATGTTCTTTAAGTAGTCGTTACCACTTTTTTTTTTTTTTTTTTTTTTTAAATGTTGGGCCCATATACAGGAGGTTGATTGGTCAACCTATAGTACATTAGTACTGTGTATGGGTGGTGGGTTGGGAAAGGAGGAATTTGTTTACATTTGATTTGAATGACTTTAAATTGTATTCGTTGGGAAACAGCAGGTGGGAGACTGTTCCACAGTGCAGCAGTTGCAGGGATGAAGGAAGAGGAAAAGAAATTTGTTTTGTTTGTTTCTAGGTGTACTGTGAAGGGATGTTGTGCAGCAGCTGCACATGTTCCAATGAACTTAGTACTGAGCGGAGGAATTATTGATGTTATTTCAGATGAGCATTTCCCATGGAAATATTTGTAGAATATACTTACTGCAGAGACCAAACGTCTGTGTGAAAGTGGGGGAGAGAGAATTGGTAAGGGATGGATCATTGATAAGTCTAATTGTCCTCCTCTGTATTGAGTCAAGCATTTTGAGAGAGCTTTTAGGGGCCCCACCCCATATGTGGGAGCAGTATTCAATAATTGAGCGGATTTGTGACTTGTATAATGTTAGTAGCTGTTTAGGGGTAAAGTAACGTCTTGGGCAGAAGAGAAATCCTAGTTTTTTTGAGGCTGAGGATGCAATGTTTCTGCCAGGAGAGGTTTGATGTGAGGGTGATTCCGAGAAACGAGATCTCAGGCTGTCTGGAAATTTGAGTGTGCATCCAGACAGAAAACTGGCGATCCACCTACAGAAGTTCTGGGTCAGACCGAATGATGGTAGTTTGCCTAGGCCTTTGTGCCAGACCCGGTCAAAGGCTTTAGAGATATCTAGTGCAACACTTGAGATTCGCCAAACCTCTCCATAGCAATTGTTCAGAGATGGGTGATGTATGTGAGTAGATCTCCTGTTGATCGGCAGTGGTGGAATCCATACTGGTGGTCATTTAATTGGTAAGTATCTTCAAGATAGTGTAGGAGGTGGGGGTGGGAATTGATGATTTTTTCCATTACCTTTGACAGGACTGAGGTAAGCAAGATAGGGCAGTAATTGGATGGCAGTGACTTGTCACCCTTCTTGGGAATGGGCTGAATATAGGCCAATTTCCAGTTTGTGGGATAGATTCCAGTGGAGTAGGAGAGTATATATAGGTGACATAGGATAGGGGTCAGTTCTAGAGCACAATTTTTCAGAACAATTGGGAGAATGCCATCGGGGCCAGGAGACTTTTTTGTGTCTAATTGGGACAGTATTTTTCTGATTTCTGGGATATAAGGGGAATTGTATGTTGGGTGTGTGGAATGGTTGGGGGACATTTACCATCATCAGTTATGCATGCATTTGAAGCAAAGTATGAGGCCAGAAGATTGGCTTTTTCTGTGGGTGATGAGGCAGTAGAGCCAACAGGGTGTGATAGGGGTGGGAATAGTGTTGGACAGAAATTACGGCCAATTGCTTTGGCAAGAGACCAAAAGGCTCGGCTGCCGTTTGGACAGGCTGCTAGTTTCCTGCTTTTTGCTCTTTCGAACTCTGTTTTGGAAGCGTTGATTGTTTTTTTTGCATCTATTACGGGCTTCGGTGTAAGCTTTGAAGGAGAATGAGGTTTTGATTTCAGCCAGTTGTTGTATGTATGGTGTTTCATCTCTACAGCCTTGGCACATCTTTTGGAGAACCTGGGTTTCGTTAGGGAATGGCAGTTCAGAGTGTTGTGTGGAATGTACGTATTCAGGATTACTTTGGTAATAAGCTCAGTGCATATGTTTGAGTTGGAAGGCCGGAAGCAATAGTCCAACCATAAGAATGCGGCATAGAAGTTGCGGAGGCTGTCCCACTTGGCACTGTTATAGTGCCAAACTACTCTTGTATAGGAGTGTCTGTGTAAACATTGTTGCATGGGGGAGGAGATGAGCACTAGGTTGTGGTCAGAATTGCCTGGGGGGCTCACTACTTTCACTGTGTATTTGGAGGGGTCACTGGTGAGGAAGAGATCTAGAGTGTTTGGGGAGTGGTTTAGGTTGTCTGGTATTCTGGTTGGCATCTGGACAAGTTGTGTAAGGTCGTTGGTGATGGCAAATGTTTCTGCATCTCTGCCTGCAAGATCTGTACAACTGGAGGAGGAAAGCCAGCTAGTGTTGTGGACGTTAAAATCTCCTAGAAGGATGATTTCGGTGTTGGGAAAGTGGGATTTGAGAAAGTCGACTTTTAGGGAGAGGAAATTAAAGAGCTCAGGGTGGTTGCATTGGGGGAGCGATACAGGCAACAGATGAATTGAACTGAGTCGGGAAGGGATACCACTTGAAATCTCTTGGACATCATTTGTATAATTCTCATTGCATACTTCGGCTGGTTTAGTCATGAAGGCTTTTTCTTCGATAGGTGTGATGATGTGTTCGCTATTTGGCTGCATGGCCTAGACACACTCAAAAACTTCCTTTCACGCCTAAACAATCAACACCCCAGGATCTAGTTTACCTTAGAAAAAGAAAACAATAACAATTTCCCTTTCCTAGATACTCTGATCACACGCCAGCCTAATGGATCCCTGGCTTTCTCAGTTTACAGAAAATCTACACATACAGGTAGATACATTCACCAGCGTTCACACCATCCCCCCCTCCCAACAACATGGGATTATAAAAACCCTATATAAGAGGGCAAAATTAATCAGTTCAGATAACAATGCCCTTACTACTGAACTTATTCTTAACACCTTTGTAGCCAATGGATACAACCCCCATAAAATCCAAAAAATATTAAAACCAGTTAACCTCAACCCCCTCCCCTAGACTACTCTAAATCTGTCACTATTCCTTATATTCATGGTACTTCTGAAAAGTTAACAAAAATCTTAAAAAAGTATGACTTGACAACTTGTTACAAACCATATTAAAAATTGGCATCTCTCATCTGCTCTCCCAAGGACCAGCCACTTCCTCTAGACCTACCTGGAGTTTACCAGGTCCCTTGTAGTTATAAACTGTCTTACTATGGCCAAACAGGCAGGACTGCTATTATCAGGATATCTGAACATAAGAATTATATCTGTTTCCATCGTTATAGCCACTCAGGACTTGCTGGCCATGCCTTGGACACCTGCCATAAAATAAGTTGGAAGAAAGCTTCTTTACTACACCACAGCAAGTTTAAATATGAGAGATTATTCTTAGAATCAGTCTCAGCCTTAAAAATCTCCCCAAACCTCAATAAATTTGGATGCATGAGACTACCCCAAATATGGGAGGCTTGCATTCTTAGAACATCAGCCCAAACAGTCAAGATTAATATCCAATTTGGCCCTAGATGGCACCCTTTAGGACTGACTTCAGTTGTTTTCTTCGGCCATTTTTGCTCAGTGTTAGTGCCTGCGTGCACATTTCATTAAGTTTCATGTTCCCTGAAGATGGTAATGTAACATTACTGAAATATTGGAAGTATTAATTAAAGTTATTTAGTTAATAGAATAATATACGTTGTTCTTTCCTTAAAATTAACAGTTAGTATATAAGATAATCAGAAACATTAACAAAAAATGGAGTCCAAAGCAGAGCCATAAATGATGAAAATGGTGAAATCTTGGTGAACACAGAAGAAATAGGAGAGAGAGACAAGATACTGCACAGAGTTATTTAAGACACAGGGAGATGATGCAGTCCAAAAGAAGTTAATTGAATTAAATATCGACAAGCACAGTGAGAGAAACATATACCGAGAAAGGTTGTAAAGGTAGTAAAACATCTGAAAAAATATAAAAGCCCTAGGAATGATGAGATCACTGGAGAGATGCTGAAACATAATGGTGAGGTGATCACAGACAAACTATACTGGTTGTGCAATATGGTTTGGGATGAGGGTGAAGCAGCAAAAGAATGGACAAGATCAATTCTAATATCCATTCACAAAAAAGGAAAGCAAAATGGAATGCAGAAACTACAGAACAATTCTCTAAAACAGAAAAAAATAAGGAAATTAATGGCAGAAAATGAGCAAACAGGATTTAGAAGAGACAGAAGTACTGTGAACCAAATATTAATACAAAGATAGATTGATTTTCACAAAGAATGACAGTACAGATCAGAAAGACACCAGCTGTACTCGAATCTTATGAAGAGGACAGGAACCTGATATGTCTATTGCAAAACATCAATGACAATGCAGAGGCTGCTGTGAGAAATTGTGGAGAAATAGGAAGATGGTTCTGGAAAATAAGAGGCAAAAGACAAGGAGACCCAATATCTGCTTGCAAGCATCTCTATCATGCTTTTGGAAAGAACAATGGATATCATAAAGGATAATACAAAGGGAATTTTAATTCAGGGTACAAAAGAAATAATTTGCAATTTGAAGATGACAGTCACTATTGGAGAAAATGAAGAGGAACTAGAAAGAACAAGTACTGAAGTTAAGTGAAGAAGAAAAGAGACAGGTTGATAATGAACATTGATAAAACAAAAATGATAATATTTGGAGAGAAGAGGATGCAAAAGCAAATAAAGGTCAACTGACAAGAGCTGGAAGAGGTTAGGAGCTTCACATACCCAGGGAGCAACATAATACATGATTTAGAATAAAAAAGGGATAACATTGTGAATAATAAAAGTGAAAATAAACCTATAAGCAATGGACAAAATATGGAAAAGTAAATCAGTGAGCCATCCCATAAAGCTAAGACTGATGGAAACATGCATATTCATGCTCTCTATGGTTGTGAGACAAGGGTAATGGGCAAAGCCTCTTTAAGACAAATATTAGCTTTCAAAAGAACATGTTATAGAAAAATTCTACAAACTGGAGGAGTGCAAAAGGTAACAAATGAAGAAATGTACAGAAAAGAATGTTATTCATTCTCCAGATATGTCCAAAAAAAAAGCTTAATTTCTTTCAGAAAATAACTTGAATAAAACTGAAGCTTTTTAACATATCTGGAGAATGGATAACAATAGAAAGATCAAAACCTTGATGCTTATTACAATGGATGGTATAAACAGAAGAGGATGGCAAAGGTAAGAGTAGGTAGATGTGAGAGTGGTATGGAAAGAGTTTGCAGGATTTGGGTCACCTGGCAACAGACAGAGAAAGAGCAAAGAATGGTGAAGCATGCAGACACCAATGGGCAATGATGATGATATACACCTCATGTGAGGGTCAAAACACAGATTTTAGCATTCAAGCTTTTATATTAAACAGTAGCTGACTCAGTAAACCAAATGACTGCTGTTCACTGTTTACTTTCACTTGAATGAAAGGATCAGTCCAAGAAATTATCTGATCTCATGCAGCAGATTGGGTATTATCAAATGTGAGAAAAGGTGAAATACGGTGTTTCTTACATGAAATAAGACAGGATTCTGTCATGTGGCACTGAAGTTGTAAAGACTGCATCCTTACTCCTATTCAAATGTGTCAAGCCACATTCAGTGCTTCCACAATCAGTGCCTTAAATGATCAGCATTTAAGGCACTGACTGTAGAAGATCTGAGATCTTCCATAATCAGTTCTGAGATTAGTGATAGGTCATTTATGAACAGGAGGAAACATGAACTAAAAGTACAAAGTCCTCCTGAATATATTCTAGCACTGGTAGGGAAAATCTGAAGAAAGGAAGCTGGCCACATAACAAAAAGTGAGCAACAAACGAGGAAATCAGCAAACCAATTGTGAAGGACAGATGATGGAAAACATCTGATGCATCACCACTTTCTGGTGTACAAGCATATCCTCAATATGAATCAGACACCATGACAGTCCGGTACAATACTACACTGAGTTAGCTTTGCATTAGAAATACCCACCCCCTTAACATATTCGGCATAATACTGAAGTAACATTCGATATCACATGCGACTACTATAAATGGGTACGCCTATCCTCCGTACATAATCATTAAACATTTGCCAGTAATGGGGAACATGCCAACATAAGCCAATTTGACTGCAGGCAGATAGTTGAGACACAGAGAGCAGGTACCAGTATTTCAGAAACAACTGCACTTGTTGGTTGCTCCCATACTACTGTATCAAGGGTGTACCAGGACTGAATTAACCATGAACAGACATCCAACAGAAGGCCTCACATTGGTCAGCCATAGTTAATCCTTAAGGTGAGTGCCAGGTGTCACGACTGATATCTCAGCAAGGACGTGCAACAGTCATGCAGCTCATACACACCCACTAGTATAACAGCAGGGCAGTTTGACCCATTTCAACATGCACCATGTGGCATAACTTGCTTCACCTGGAGACCAACAAGGTTACCCATGATGTCAGCCAGGCATCGCACACACTGCCTCACATTGGCCAAGAAATGTTGGCAATGGACCCTCGACAGATGGAAAAAGATTATCTGGAGTGATGAGTCCTTTCGTGCTGCACCATGCTAATGACTGAGTTTGCATTTGGCATAAACAGCATGAAGCCCTATCCCCTGATTGCACACTTGCCTGATGAAGGTGGTGTTATAGTCTGGGGAGCTTTTTCCTGGCATGCCCTAGGTCTGTTGGTTATCATCACACAAACACTGAATGGCAAACACTACAGGGATCTGTTAGCTGACTATCTCAATCCATATCTGTAGGAGGTCTACCCCAAACACAGTGCCATCTTTCAACAGGACAATGCACTTTGTCATCGAACTCGTATAACTACTGAGTGGTACAGGACAACGAATTGGGTGGTCTGCACCACCTGGCCAAAAATTAGATTTCCTAGAATGCTTCTTTCTAAACACAAAAATCGTCTGACTGAACAAAATAAAATTTCCCCAATACAAAATTGTAATACATTTGTATACCATATTGCTTATTTTCAAATCCACATTTCTTCCTAACCTTTCATAAATGGTATTTTAATTCATTAATTATAAAAATCAAAATTCTCTTTCCATTGCTAAGAGGTGGGGGGTACTGGTAAAAAAAAAAAAAAAAAAAAAAAAAAAAAAAAAAAAAAAAAAAAAAAAAACTTTCTGTTCTAAGTAATGGAATGCCCAACACATTACATAATCTGTTCCAAATACACGGGGCAAGAGGACAGCTGAAGAATGCATGTTCTACTGTTTCAATCGGTAACAGGTTGGATATCCAATGTTAAACTACCTTCATTTGATGGTATTGGCTGGAAAGTAACCAGATGCAATTCTCCAAGCAAGATCTCTCCTCTTAGGGTATCCTTAGAACTTCATAATTGGACCTTTATAATCATTTACTCCAAACAGGAGAAGATGAAAACCCAAGCAGTACTGGAAAAGGTCTGCATGTGTGATGAGTTTGCAACATTTTATGGCTATTTGAAGCTGTATTGCTTAAATAGCAGAATTTTAAGACTGGAAGTCCAAAGCCTCCATGCTTCTTTGATAAATGAAAGAAATTCCTTTTTAACTTCTTGGTATCAGCTGGACCAAAAAAATTGCACGAGCTTACAATATAATTGCTGTTCTTCAGTTTCTGTAATATTTATTATGTACAACTGAACAGGGAAGATTATGGTTTTAGAAGAAAAGGAAAGGGGCAGAATTTTCCAGTCTTCTAAGGTTTCAATGTTTTTGTATATAAGTTCTTGAACTGCTAATATTGGGTAAGTGGAGAAGGGAATTCGAAGTATAGTGAGGGATTCTCTCTTAGAGGTTAGTCCAAAAGGAATGTCTCCAAGATCCCAATTTCAAAAAACTTTTAATTGCTGAATTTTTCCAAAATACCAATGTGTGTGGAATCATCATCCCTCAAAGTGTCTACTACACCATCTGCATACGCTAATACCTTAATTTAATTCATAGTTGAAGGAACTGTTATTCCTTGCACAACGTGTATTGTCAACTTCCTGCAAGAAAGGTTCAAGAACCGATGCAAAGAGTAATGGACCAAGAGGCCACCTTGATTGACTCCTTTTTGAATTTTGACTGGGTCTGATAGGAACCATTAACTAGACGGTGGGTAGTTGAATTGGCATAGGCTCCTTTAATAATGGATAGCTTTTTTACCCATGCCAATTTGCTGGAAAGGGATGCCAGACATTATCAAATGCTTGAGTAAGGTCTACTGATAGCACTGCCATTGGCTGCTTTTTTTTTTTATCACGAAACAGAAACACATTAAATTCTACTGCTCGGCCTGGAACTCCATACCTGTATATTTTTAATTATGCACCTCATTCCTACTTTGAGCTTGTTATTGGTAATGCACAAAAATATCTTGTAATCAGTATTAGATAGAGAAATAGGTCTTCAGCTGTAAATTAAGACAGTGGTTATTAACCTTTTATAATCACAGCCCTTCTAAGTATCCTAAAATATTTTTGCAGCCCCCTAGTTTGTAGTAACATAATAATAATTAAACCTTTTTTAAAAAATAGTGGTTTTACTTACTGATTATAATGACAAAAAAAAAAAAAAAAAATCCTGAAAGAAATCAACTTTACTTAAATATTACTGTAACAACTTTAGGAAATTTATTTGATTTAGAAAATCAAATGATGTTCTTTGTTTGCTCATTTAATAACAGGTAAATTTTAAGAAATAACAAATCAGTATTACAGCACTGAAAGCTTCGAAAAGTAATTGCAATCAAGTAGCACTTAACAATATTAAGTTCTATGCATTCGTACTAGTATTGTTTAAAACTTCAGAGAACCACTTCTATCACACGTCCGGTAAGCAGATGTCACGACTTGCAGTGTTGCCAGCAGCGAAACGTGGACTTGTGACGACACCACAAAAGAAACTACTGCATTAAACTGCATAATTCAGATTACTAATACAGAACAATACAAGTTTGAAACAAAGTAAAATAAAGAGCAAAAAATAATTATTTTAAGACATTTCAAAATTTTAAAAACTAGAACTGTCCTATACATTTTCCACGGCCTCCTAGGGGGCCGCAGCCCACCAGGTAAGAATCACTGGATTAAGGTATAATCTCTATTAGTTTTTGGAATGAGGACAGATGGCTTGCTGCAAATTCACTTGGTATGTGTCCTGACAAAAGAAAAGAATTAAACAGTATAACTAGAATGGGAAGAATAAAATCTCAGGCCTCGCAGTAAAATTTTATCCCTTAGACCAGAGATTCTCAACCTATGGTACGCGTACCACTGGTGGTACATGAGCTACTGCCGGGTGGTACGAAAACAGATTTGCTTACTGGTACATCTAATATCTTGAATTAAATATAGTGGTACGTCACTGGAAAAGGTTGAGAACCCCTGCCTTAGACCATCAGGTCCTGGGGATTTTCTTGTCTGGCATTCTGTGGTGGACATGTCTTCACCATCAATGCAGATTTGAGTGATAGTTCTTTCTTTGAGGAATTTAGTGAATTGTCAATTGAAGAATGCAGTTGAAGGATTATCTGCTAAGTGCTGCTGTATTCTTACTTTAAAATTTCTTTCTTCTACTTATTTTTGCCTATCCACTTCTATCTCTGTTAATGTTTCTAATGATGTTGCTGCATTCTTGACTAGTGCACTGATTTGCTACGAACTAACTTGTCTTTCTGGGGGTCTTTCAACTTTTTTCTTTTGAGGAAAGCCTATTCCTTTCCCCATTCAATTCGATCTGTTTCAATGCTTGTTTGAATTTTAACCAGATATCCCACTTTCCGGTAACATTATTCTAGTTTGAACAGAGGGTCTGGAATTTGGTTGAAAAGATCAACGAAAAATTTGGTGGCAGTCTCCATGGTTCAGAACTGATCTCTACTTGTTCCATGCAGCAGAATTTAAAAAGAAGTGGATTGTGATCTGACATGTTGATGTCAAGATGCTTTATATGAATTATCCTATTTATAAGGGAAGAAGAGAGATAAATTCAATCAAGACAGGTACCAATACCTTGATTCATATGTGTAAGCCTGGAGATTAGCATTTTCAAGACATATTTTTAACTGTCATATCCCACTTTTCCACTCCATTAGTTTGCTTATGTGATGTTTTCAATACAATTCCAGTCTCCAACTGCTATGATTGGGTGGGCATCATATCGATATGGCTGCAATTCCTGGAAAATTTTTTTGTCTAGCTGTTCCATTGGATGGAACATAAACAATAGATCTAAAAGAACAAACATAGTAGTCGTTTTTAGGTTATAGACCTAAAAACAAACTGCTGTGTTTCTTTACAAATGCCAGAAGTATCAGAAATAAAGGAGATGAATTGGTTGGAATCAAAATCATTAGAATAAGTGAAACATGGTTGAATGAAAATGATATCGTAACAGGAATAGAAACGGAAGGATACAATATTTTTTGCGAAGATAGAAAGAGCAAGAAGGGAGTGTTGCTGATGATAGCAGGGTCATTAAGTCCACATAAGGCATGGAAGGGAGAAATACTGGCAATGGATATGAGGCAGTGTGGTATAACATGGAGTTTAAGAGGAAGACATTATAATGTCTTCCTCTTAAACTCCATGTTACACCAGACATATTATAATAAGAAATAAATAGGCCTGGGAATGTGGAGGGTGGTGATGAAGAAATGTATAAACAACTTGGATTAGTGAACAAAGGAAGATTAATTATTATGGGTAATTTTAGTTATGGCAGCATAGATTGTAATGGAGAGATAGTATTTAGGAATAAAAAAAAATTAATTTCTTAAGTTGAGAGATAACTATCTCGGGCAGCATGTAAAGGAGGGCACGAGAGGAATGAGAGTTCTAGATCTGATCATTTCATCAGAGGATGTAATTGTGAGGGGTTTCACACTTTCCTCCAGTTGGTGAAAGTTATCACCTGGGTTGTGGCTAGTCAATTCAGACTTTTGTGAGGAAAGAATATATATGGAATTATAAGGCTGGTGATTATGACAAAGCTTAGGAGACAACTTGGAGCTATAACATGGAACAAGGAGTTGAGTGGTAAGGAAATAAATGCTGAATGGGAACTGACAAAGAAATACATAACAGCATCAATGTGTGAATGTATCCAAAAGCTGAATAAGGTAAGTGTAAAATGGACGGATAAATGTGGAGCTTAAGCATGAAATTTGAAAAAGAACGTATACTTTGGAGGATGTACAAGATGATTAATAGTAATAATCAATTACATGAAGAGTATAAAGAACAAGCCAGGAGAGTGTCTCAGTAAGGAAAACAAAAGTAGAGTATCAGCAAATATTGGCAAATCGGGCAAAGAAAAACCCTAGAGTTTTTTTTAGATATGTGGCAAGTTAAAGGAAAAATGATCATGGTAAGATGATGTTAATGGATGAAAGTGGTAGAATAGTAACTGCTGCAGAAGACATTGTTGAGGTTCAGTGATCAATTTATAAGGGTGTTTCATCCTAATCAGGGTGGAATGATGAAGAACTTAAGTATAGAGGACATAGGAGAGGATGGCTTAATTGTGAGTGAACAGGAGGTATTGAGGAAATAAATGAACATGATGTCGATAAGGCAATAGGATTTGATGACATATCACCATGCACCAGGAAAATGGCAGTTGCATTGGCATGGCTGTTTAATAAAAGTCTTTCAACAGCAGGTTCCAAGAGAGTGGAAAGAAGATAAAATTGTTCCACTGCATACAAGGTAAATTAACACTTGGAGTGGAAACTTTAAAGGAAGTAGAGGAGAAGAGAGAGAAATATCTAGGAGCAATGATGGAAAAGGACCTGAAATTCAGGGCCAGAAGTTGTGAAGACATCACATCAGATAATGGCAATAATGCAGACGACCCTGACATGCAGAAATAGAGAAGTTATGATGCCATTGTATGAGGCATGGATCAGGCCTCATATGGATTATTGTGTACAGATTTGATTGTCAGGTTTTCATGGTGACAAGGCTATGCTGGAAAGGGTCTAGAGAAGATTCATAAAGGTGCTCAGTGGTCTTTGGATTGTAGAGTACAAAGACAGATTGAGAAAATGTAAGCTGCAGAGCCTTGTAAATAGGATGTTTGGGGGGGGGGGGGGGAATATGAGACATATAAGTTAGTCAGGGGTAGTTATCAGGTTGAAATGGAAGCGATTTTTCATAGAATGGGAGATGTAGGGTACAACAAGAATTGATTGCTGGAAACTGTATAAAGGTGTGAGGCAGGAGGTTCTTTGCATAGAGTGGTGGTGAGTGGAGTTGTAAACTAATTCAATGTTTACAGCTAGGTTGGATGAGCATTGTGTGCAATAGTGTGTACTTCCCAAGATGTCTCTGGCTTCGTGGAGGTCAGATGTCATCATCATCAAATTCCTGACATGTACCCTCAAGGAGTGTACAGGATATGATAGTACTACATGAAAAATTTACATCATTACTAACTTCCTATCTACAATTTTCCTCCAAATCAGTCTATTACTTGTCAAGACTCTAATAATATCATTATCAGATTTTATATTTCTATCGTCTAAGGCACATTGCACCGTATCAATCCACCTATATCTTGGTCTTCCTCTGGGTCGTTTTCCTGCAAACCTGGCAGAGAACACTTGTTTTTCTAATCTTTCCTCGCCTATTCTGTTTAAATAACCATACCACCTGATATCAGCACTGCTAACCCACTCCTAGATGCAGACAGTGTCAAGTTCTTTCCTAATATCCTCATTTTTAACATGATATAGCCATTGATGCCATCTGTTCACGGCTGTAATCTTTCTCAGAACTCTCATATCTGCGGTCTCTAGTCTTTGGTCAAGTGTTTTACTTCTGACCCAGCTCTCAGATCCATAAGTTAAAACTGGTTTGAACACTGTCTTGTATACAGCTAATTTAGTGTTCCAACTAATGCCTCTCATTCCATATGAATTTATTCAAATGACTTCCTACCATACCAGCTTTGTTGATTCTGTTGTCTATGTCCATATTTAATTTACCATCTTCACTAAAAATTGCCTAAGCAGCTGAAATGTTTTACTTGTTCCAAAGATTCCCTGTTCACAACACAGTTGACATTTTCAACAATTCTACCTATTTTCATTGTCTTTGTCTTTTTAATGCTGACCTTCATACCATACCTATTACAACAGTTATTCAATTTAGTAAGGGAATTTTGCAAACTTCTAGCAGATTTATTCAGAAGTATAACATCGTCCGCATAAAGCAGAGCTGACATTAACATCCCCAATTCTGATATGTTTAATACCACTTTCCTTCATAATGTGATCCATATAGATAACAGAGGGGATAATGTACATCCTTGTCTCACACCAGATTTAACATTAAACCATCTTCCTGTACATCCTTCAATTCTAACTGCCGACTTACAAGTCAAATACAGACTAAGTATTGCTTGATATAATGCCCCATAGACACCATATAACTATAGCATATTGAATAGCTTCTCTCTTGGCACCTTGTCATATGCCTTTTCCAGATCGACAAAACTTAAATACAGATCTTTGTTATATTCCCATGCTTTCTCGACTATTTGTCGTAAAGTGAAGATCTGATCCTGACAGCCTCTATTTGGCCTGAATCCAGCTTGTTCTTCACCAAGCTTTTCTTCCACAATTCTTCTCAACCGTTTCTCAAGTATACTTGCATAGATCTTGTCAGGAACACTCAGTAGGGAAATACCTCTGTAATTTTCACATTCAGTTTTATTTCCCTTTTTATATATGGGCACTATTTGAGCTTTACTCCCATCATCGGGAATTCGTCCCTCTATCAAGGCTTTCTGAACTATGAATTGCAGCCACTGTAAGACTTATATACCACCATACTTCAGCATTTCTGGTCGAATATCATCTACTCCTGCTGCCTTTCCACATTTCAAGCATTTGATGGCTTTTTCTACTTCAAATATAGGTATGTATTCTTGCCTATATGCCTGCTGAGTATCACTGCTTGTTTCATTTAGCAATTTTTCGAAATAATTACTCTATACTTCAAGGATATCTTTTTCTCCTATTTTCATGTCACCTTAATCATCTCTAACTCCTTTTACAGTACTCTTTCCTCCATTTCTAAACTTCTTCAGCAACTTCCAGAATATCTTACCACATTCTTGATATTTATTTTCTATGTTCTTAAAAAGGCCTTCCATGACTTTTGTTTAGCTAGTTTAACACAGTGTTTCGCTTTCTTACATTTGTCTCTGTATTCTCTAAGAGCAAAAGCTGACTTATTTGCCAGGAACTTTTGATATGATTTCTTCTTTTCTGCCTCTTTAACTTCACTGCCTCTTTAACTTCCTGTGTCTACCATGGAGTCCTGATTTTTCTATCCTTGTAGACAACCTCACCACATGCCTCTCTGGCTGAATCAATCAGGATTTTCTTCAATTCTTGCCACTGAATCTCCAAGGTTTGGTTGATGTTCTCAAACTCTTTCATTTTTTCTTCAATAATCTTTGTGTATGTTAGTCTACAGTTCACATCTGAGAGCTGCTCAACTTTAAAACTTTATTACATGTTATTCTTTTCAATATGAAATTCAAATTTTATCCTGCTCAAGACTAAATAGTGATCGCTTCCAATTTCAAATCCTCTGTACACTCTGGTGTCCTGCACCAGGGAGAAAACAACAATAACATAGTCAATGAGACTTTTCTTATTCCTTGCCTCTTCTCTCCATGTGAATTTGTGTACATTTTTATGTTGGAACATGGTGTTAGTAATAACCAGTCCATGTCAAATCCAACAGATGTTTGCCATTATTATTAGCTTTGCTCTTTTCTCCAAATTTTCCCAAAATATTTTTGTATGTCTGACAATCATTTCCTACTCTGCTATTTAGATCCAAGAAGGACCAACTTTTCCTTTTTCATTGTGTCAGTTGCTTTTTCTAAAGCATCAAAAAATTCCTCCACTTCTACCTTAGCAGAACCTTCTGAGGGACCATAGGCACAAATAAGTCTCATTGTCCAGTTCCCCATTCTCATATTTGCCCACATCACTCTACTTGAGACTGCCTGCCATTCAAGAAGATTAGTCTCGTATTTTGTGTTGAATACTATGGCTACTCCTTTTCCTTGATTGTCATTGCTTGAATATAACATTTTGTATTTATTGCTCAGAAAGATCTCCCTAGTTTTTGTCTTTTTTGTTTCAGTCACCCCTATTATGTCGATCTGGTACTTATCTAATTCCTCAGGTAGCTCCATTTCTTTGCCATTCAGGCTTCTTATGTTGATAGTACCGATCTTTAACTCTGGTGATGTTGAGTTGGGGTGTGTTTTCAGATTTGTGGTCATGGAGGTCAGATGTTAATAATAAACTTCTCAGTTCTCACTGGCACCCTAGATACAGCATGATGCACTTATATGTCCTTCAACCTCTCAAGTATGGAACCAATATAAAAAAATAATAAAATCCTAGGACCGTCATCTGGTATTTCCACAAGCCAGAGGAGATGGGGAGATATCTTGATGTAGTAAGGTCGATGTTATTTCTAATTTTATTTATTTCTCTGATGGTAGCTGCTTCTCTTCTGTCCTAACAAGGTTGTGTTAATATCTAATCTCTCAGATGCAAGCCTGGGTTGTTGTTATCATTGTATGCCCATAATATACTGTATGAGTTTAAAATCCCCAGTGATGATGCCAACATAGGTTGGCTGAGGAAGTGCAAGGATGAGGCAGTTGAGTAGAGGAGGCTTATATACACTGTAGATTGAGAAGTTGAACACACAGATACCTTCAATAGAAAAGTTACTTTCTGAGTAAATGCAAACCTTATACTTAGCTAGATAGGAGATAAGAGAATACTGCATAATCTATTTGTGGAACAATATGGAAAAAGTGGAGGAGAAATCTGAAATTCAAGGGACATACTGCAAAGTGGTAAAGACCACTCAGAGTTTGGATGACAAAAGTCAAAGGAGGTAATATGATTGAGAAGTTTAAGCTGTTAAGAGGTACTGGATGGAAATGGGAGAAATATTTTAAATATTTCTCCCATTAGGAACAATCCCTAGAAGTAGTCAAGGATGTGGCAAATAAGAATTTTTTTTTTTTTTTTGGAATGCTAAGAGTGCAGAATTTTAAAATCATTATGCCAAATGTTACAAGGAGAGTGGACATTTCAAAATGAGACTCTTCTGTTGTAATATTTGATGTGAAAACTTCTTCCTCAATGAGTCATAAGACTTCAAGCAAACTACATAATAATAATATAATATGACGACGGTAGTGATCGCCACCAACAAATCTTTACTTTAGGATAAAAAATAATTTGTGAAACATTTCTATAATATCTGTTTTGTTATTCACACCTATGATGGATGGACTAGTCTCTATGAATGATGGGACTAGTCCATCCATTCACCTAGCTGACAAAAGGTTATAAACCTTATAGCACATTTAGTACTATGAGTGAGTGAACTATGAGTTTGATAATTCAGAAATCAAACCACTTTGGCCTTGCATAAGCAAGTGTTAGTACATGAAACTGCCCCAAATTTGTGAAGGGCCCATCCTCAGATCTTCAGTCCAATGGCCAAGACTACCCTCAGCCCACTAAGGGGAGCCATTTAGGGCAGCGCTTCCCAAAGTGTGTGCCGCGGCCCCCTTGGGGGCCATATGTTTTGTTGAGGGGGGGCCGTGAAATAATGAAAACAAATTTAAAATGTTTTAAGACTAAGTAGATTTTTTATTTTAAAAGAAACGTATTTAACTTTTATTATTTATTATTTCTTTTTTGTTATTTTTTATATTTTAATGGAAAAATTCACACATTGGTGTTGGTTCACAAACTTTGTTTCCTGCATATTTCAGCACTTAATGGTTATTAGTAAATATTACTTATTCATATGTTTCATTTCAAAGCAGTGGTTAATTGTATTTACTTCGAATGCTCTCTAGGGAAGCTTCAAATCTTCCTGTCCCTTTCATCACTCGTTCGTAATCAGGGACTGTTGATATTGACTTTATATACATATCAAAACTCGTTTTATATTATCACTGTCATCCAAGCTAGTTTTCTGTTATCAATAAAAGTTTCGCATATACTTCACACATGAAAAAAAGCTTAAACAAGTTCATGTAGGAAGATAGTAACTCGCTTGCAGTGGTAAACAACACACCCTCCCTAACAGCCACTATACTGCAGAGGCAATAAAAACAAGTACTTTTATTATGCCAGTGAATAAGGTATGAGGAGTCTGTGTAATATATTTCTCAACAAATAGTGTAATTAGAGACAACTGGGATAAAAACACATTAATTAATGAATCACGTCCCCTCATACAGAAACTATGCTGTATAGACTGAAACAAAACCATATGTTGCATGGGAAAATACAGTATCTAACTAAAAACTATTGTTATTCATTAGATGTGTGCGAGTTCGATTTCCCAAGGCAGCAATAAAATTCAACTGAACATGTTAAAATTCGTAAAAGTTTTAAAACTAAGTAATATATATATATAATGAATGTTATGGCAGTTTCACATATGGAATTCGGTTGAAGAGAGTTAGCATTTCAACTCAATTGTCAGCTATGCTTTTATCTTTCGGTTGCGCGATCTTTTGTTAATACCGCACCAATCATATGCATGTTTTAATAAACCTGCCTTTGCTGTCTGTTTCGCGTTAGGCTTAATTATCGTAAAGGGAGAAAAGTCACAAAAGAGAAAAATGTTCCTGGTCCGGGGATTCCCTTATTCAGGGAATATTAACTAATTTCATGTTATCAATCTGTGGTGTGCCAGTATCGGTAAGTGGTGATATTATTTGATCTATTCTACGTTAAAAAATTTAACCCTGAGATGGATAAGTGGCTGATAAAAAAAAAATAAATAAAAAATCCTGCGAACAATCAGAAGAAGCAGAAACACTCAAAAAAAAGGACAGTATTTCATATTTTACCAGAACAGCCTGCATCGTCTTCAGAACCAAACGGTAAGAGGCAAAAAATGTAATATATGCATTTGATTTTTGCAATATTCGCTGTCTATGTCTTGTATTGAATATAAATACAATAAATATTATAATAATATATCTCTCTATTACGATTTTTTTCCGAGGGGGCCGTGAAATATTTTAATTTTTGCAAAGGGGACCCTGACATCCAGAAGTTTGGGAAGCACTAATTTAGAGCTCCACCAACTTTGGTTGCCTTTCTTCAGCCTCATTTACTCAGTGTTAGAGCCTGTGTGCACATATCATTGTTGTGATCCCTGATGATGGCAATGTAACAATGCCAAAATATTGAAGTATTAATTAAAGTTATTATAATTAATATTCACCGACAAATTACCCTGATGAGTACAAAACGAGTAATAATTATTATGGATGACTTAAAGTATTCGAATATCGATTGAGTAGAAGAAAAACTAATGATAAGAATAAAGGAGAATTTATTGAGCTACTGTGCGACAATTTTCTCAAGCAGCATGTGAAAGAAGCAACTAGAGTGTTACATTTGATCACAGCATCAGAAGATGTTTCAATGAAGGATGTGACTATTTTACCACCAGTTGGTGACAATGATCACATCGTACTGACCTGGGAAGTAGCCAACTATATGGATGCCCAATCAGCACAGGTTATATGCTGAACTACAAATCTGGAAATTATGACAAACTCAGGAAAATATTACACATAACATTAAAAAACATGATATTAAAACACACAAAGAAATCAATCCTCTGAGACCAAAGGTACAGATCACTTACATCTAAACACTCAGCTAAATTATTAACAGGACTAAAAGGATTTTCATATACTAAGAACAGTGAACATTGTTTCCATAATAAGAAACATCCATTTTGAAGAAATGGCGAAATCATGGCAAGCTTTAATATCATGTCTCTTTTCGCAAACAGCCCTACAGAGAAAGTAATAATGCTAGTGAAAGACAAACTTTCCACACTAGTCGTGCCTCATAAAGTATTGCCAAAATTCAAGCTATTTAATACCCAAAAGAACTATTATTTCCTTTATATTAAATATACAAACAAAACTCAGCCAGTAATGGAGTAAAGTAGCGGAAAATATCCATATGAAAGTGACTGATGAAAAAGACATAAGCAATTACCATTTGCAACCAAAAATCTTAGAAGAGATATACTGATTATGTAGGCATGGAAATTTTTCTGTGAACAGTTAGCAATACGAACTGTGAAATTAGACAGCTAACGCACATAAACCGAAATTACCCACAATTATGTAAATACGCCCTGCACATTAAAGAAATTCTCTCTTCACAAAAAACAGTCTTCTTCCTATCATGGATTATAGGCCAAGTGGCCTATTCTGGTCTCATGCCATTGCTTTCTTGGTATTCAAATTCTTTTTCTATTTATATCTGTATAGTATTTTTGATAGTCTGCTATTATCCATTCAGTTTAGATGTTATATAACAAAGCTATAACAAAAGTATAACTGAGAGGACACCTCCACATAGCCTTGAAAGGGATGCAGAGAACTGACCAGGCCTTTTGACCTAATGTTCAATCCTCACCTTCTCGTGGTGCACCCTATTAGGTATCTACCTGGATACTGAACAAACAAGGATGAGCTGGCAATTTGGGATTTAGCCAACCAAACTGTATTCTTATTGGCTTAAACCACAATACAAAATGATGGTACAACATGACAGAATTTCATGCCGGCTGGCGTCGCCCGGTTAAAATAACAAAATGTTATATAACAAAGCTATAACTGAGAGGAGACCTCTACATAGCCATGAAAGGGATGCAGAGAACTGACAAGGGCTTTTGAATTAAGGTCCAATCCTCACCTTCTCATGGTGCACCCTGTTAGGTATCTACCTGGATACTGAACAAACAAGGATGGGCTGGCAATCTGCGATTTAGCCCTCCAAACTGTATTCTTATTGGCTTAAACCACAATATAAAATGATGGTACAACATGACAGAATTTCATGCCAGCTGAGGAATCGCCCGGTTAAACAGGGACGCCTGTTTTTATATTTATATTTATATGGAATAAGAGAGAAATTAGTCAAAACACTAAGTTAGTTATATACAAGACAGTGTTCAAACCAGTTTTAACGTATGGATCTGAGAGCTGGGTTAGAAATAAAACACTTGACCAAAGACTAGAGACCACAGATATGAGGCCTGAGAAAGACTAGGGACATGAACAGGGGGCATTACCATATTAGAAATGAGGATATTATTAAAGTACTTGACATTGTTAGCATCCAGAAATGTGAAAGTTAATCTCAGGTGATATTGGTCACTTAAAAAAATGGGAGATGAAAGATTATCAAAACAAGTGTTCTCTGCCAGATTGGCAGGAAAAAGACCCAGAGGAAGACCAAGATATAGGTGGATTGATACAGTAAAAAGTGCTTTAGAAGATAGAAATATAAGATCTGACAATGTTGGGGTCTTGACATGTAACAGATTGATTTCGAGGAAAATTGTAGATAGGAAATTAGTAATGATGTAAATTTTTTTTCATGTAGTACTATCATATCCTGTACACCCATTAAGGGTACACATCAGGAATTTGATGATGAACCATTTTTGTTTATATTTACAAAAATCAATTAACCAGTATTGGTTAATTGGTTTTATACTCAGGGGTTGTAAAATTTCTTCATTTCATTTGTTTTATGGCCACTTGGTATATCCAACTGTTCTTCTGGGAAATTTAATTTCTGCTGTTTCAAATCAATCCATTTTTTATTCTTTTTTATGGTTCATGCTTCACTTCCATATAATGAAGTTGGTTTGTCCTTACTTGATTCTCTCCTATTATATTGTTCTGAAATTCCATTTAATGATTTTACTGATTTCTGTAGATCTTTTGATTTTGCTAATACAATTTGATTATCTGCAAATAATAGTGTGTATCTATCTTTATTTGTGAGTTTATTTATGTACCCAATGGGCTATGCTGATTCCATATACATATATATGTGTGTGTGTGTTAAAAATACCAAGCAATTTTTAACATTTATTATACCCAAGGTAAAATACTTTCTACATTTATATCTCCTCCAGAGATTTTTACTTAATAAGGTTAAAACACCTTATGGCAACTTGTTCTGGTAAAATACTTATAAGCTCTGTATTACTAAATCTTGGTATTTCTAGCCTAGCTCCCACTGATGAGACCTCAATAAAGGTCGAAACCGGTCTGGGTAGTGGCCTCTTGCCTTTAATACAAAACATCATGCATCCCCTTCTTAGAGATGTGTTTTGGCATTAAGGGTAAATATTAAGATTAGTGATCAGAGCTTTTGCCACCTTTACCACGAGTTGCCTTGGTCTTGCACTACCTGTAGGATCAGCTAGACTTGCATCACTTGCAGGCGCAAACTTGACTTGTTTGTCTGTTTGCTTACTTGGGAAATGGAGTAAAACCAGGTTTAAAAATTGCTTGGTATTTTTAAACCTGGTTTTACTCCATTTAACAAGTGAAATTCTTTTCGCTGTTAAATTAATATTTTTAGAGTGAAAATTTAGTCTATGCATGATCAGCCTTTTTGGAATCCATTCTGGTCTTCTAGTAGTTTATCCTCTACAATACTGTTCAGTTTCTCTTTTAATATTCCTACTTTGTACCCTGCATTTAGCGGACTAATTTCCCTGTAATTACTGCATCTTTATTTCCTTTTTTATAAATTGGGATAACCAGTGCTTTTTTCTGAACATTTGGAATTTTTCCCGAAATCAAGGCCTCTTCTTCTTCTTCTTGTACCTTATCCATCTATTTGGGGGTTGGCCTTGCAAGTCCTCTTTTTCCATTCTTTCCTATCTTGTGACAATTCTTCAGTTGCTCCACACTCTTCCATGTCTCTTCTTACCACTTCTCTTCATCTCAGTCTACCTCTTCCCATCCACATTCAGATTCATAGTCCCATTTAATCTTTCAGCTGCTAACCCTTGTTCAACATGTCCAAACCATCTTAACCTGTTTCCCCCTATTTTTTCAACTAGTTTTGGGAGTTGAAAACTCCCAAAACTCCCTCTGATAAATTAATTTCTAATTTTATCCTTTCTCGTTACTCCACACATCTACCTTAACATCCTCATCTCTGCCACATGCATCCTTTGCTGATGTATTTTCTTCACAGCCCAACATTCTGAACCATACAATATGCTGGTCTCACAGCTGACTTACAGAACTTTCCAGACGAATCGGGACACGCTCGTCACACAAAAGTGCTAGCTTGTTTCCACTTTAATTATCCAGTGCTAATTCTACCAGTCACATCTTCATCAAATAGACATGTTGCCATAGTGGAAGTACCCAGTATTACATTTTTTTAAACAGAACTTCAAAATACATCAATACATCCATATAGTCTTTCACTTTTATGGTTGAAATAAACGAAAATTGAAAGTAATAATGACAATGGAGAGTGGTGAAAAAACAGATATTGAAAGATATTGATAAGTATCTAACAGATACTTATTTTCAAAGAAAATTTTTTAAAAAAATTAATCTATATTCATATAAATTTTCTACTTCTGTAAAATTTAAGAACTAAGTAAACAGGAAACAAAGTCTTCAAAATATAATATTATGAAAAGTGAATTAATTTCCCAGAATTACTAAATTCAGTTGAAATCCTGTGAATTAATGAGCAAAACCATTTCTGAGGGGTGTTTAAGGGTCAAAGCTGTATAACTGAGAGGAGACCTCCACATAGCCTTTAAAGGAATGCGGAGAACTGACCAGTGCTTCTCACCTAATGTCCAATCCTCAAATTCGCATGGTGCACCCTGTTGAGTATCTACTTGGATACTGAACGAACGAGGATGGGCTGGCATTTTCGGATTTAGCCGACCAAATTGTATTCTTATTGGTTAAGCCGAAATAAAAAATGATGCTACAACATGACAAAATTTCATGCTGGCTGGGGCATCGCCCAGTTAAACAAGGCCCCCGTTGTTTTTGCCAGGGAACCAGGGTGACCAACGAAAAGTCAGCTACTGGAACAAATCTGAAAACACACCCCAACTCAACATCACCAGAGTTAAAGATCGGTACTATCAACATCAGAAGCCTGAATGGCAGAGAAATGGAGCAAGCTGAGGAATTAGATAAGTACCAGATCGACATAATAGGGGTGACTGAAACAAAAAAGACCAAAACTGGTGAGATCTTTCTGAGCAATAAATACAAAATGCTATATTCAGGCAATGATAATGAAGGAAAAGAAGGAGTATCCATAGTATTCAACACAAAATACGAGACTAATCTTCTTGAATGGCAGTCAGTCTCAAGTAGAGTGATGTGGGCAAATATGAGAATGGGGAACTGGACAATGAGACTTATTTGTGCCTATGGTCCCGCAGAGGGTTCTACTAATGTACAAGTGGAGGAATTTTTTGAGGCTTTAGAAAAAGCAACTGACACAATGAAAAAGGAAAAGTTGGTCCTTGTTGGGGATCTAAATAGCAGAGTTGGAAATGATTGTCAGACATACAAAAATATTTTGGGAAAATTTGGAGAAAAGAGCAAAGCTAATAATAATGGCAAATACCTGTTGGATTTCTGCTCAGGACATGGACTGGTTATTACTAACACCATGTTCCAACATAAAAATGTGCACAAATTCACATGGAGAGAAGAGGCAAGGAATAAGAAAAGTCTCATTGACTATGTTATTGTTGTTTTCTCCTTGGTGCAGGACACCAGAGTGTACAAAGGATTTGAAATTGGAAGTGATCACTATTTAGTCTTGAGCAGGATAAAATTGAATTTCATATTGAAAAGAATAACATGCAAGAAAGTTTTAAAGCGAATAAAAGTTGAGCAGCTCTCAGATGTGAACCGTAGACTAAAATACACAAAGATTATTGAAGAAAAAATGAAAGAGTTTGAGAACAGGAATCAAACCTTGGAGATTCAGCGGCAAGCCTTGAAGAAAGCCCTGATTGATTCAGCTAGAGAGGCATGTGGTGAAGTTGTCTACAAGGATAGAAAAATTAGAACTCCATGGTGGAGTTCTAATTTCTAGCTTGTGCTCTTAGAGAATACAGAGACAAATGCAAGAATGCTAAACACTGTGTAAAACTAGCTAAACAAAAGTCATGGGAGGACGGGAGGACTTTGGCAAGAATATAGAAAATAAATATCAAGAAGGTGAAAATATTCTGGAGGTTGTTGAAGAAGTTAGGAATGGAGGAAAAAGCACTGTAAAAGGAGTTAGAGATGATAAAGGTGACATGAAAATGGGAGAAAAAGATATCCTTGACGTATGGAGTAATTACTTTGAAAAACTGCTAAATGAAACAAGCAGTGATGACAGCACAGTGGTAAAAAAACACTGACCATGCATGCAGTCAGGAATACATATCCATACTTGAAGTAGAAAAGCCATCCGAGGCTTGAAATGTGGAAAGGCAGCAGGAGTATATGATATTCGACCAGAAATGCTAAAGTATGGCGGTATAAAAGTCTTACAGTAGCTGCACTGCATAGTTCAGAAAGCCTGGACAGAGTGACGATTTCCCGATGATTGGAGTAGAGCTCTCAAAGAACTCATATATAAAAAGGGAAATAAAACTGAATGTGAGAATTACAGAGGTATTTCCCTACTGAGTGTTCCTGGCAAGATCTATGCAAGTATGTTTCAGAAGAATTGTGGAAGAAAAGCTGGGTGAAGAACAAGTAGGATTCAGGCCAAATAGAGGCTGTCAGGATCAGATCTTCACTTTACGACAAATAGTTGAGAAAGCATGAGAATATAATAAAGATCTGTATTTAAGTTTTGTCGATTTGGAAAAGGCATAGGACAAGGCGCCAAGAGAGAAGCAATTCAATAAGCTACAGTTATATGGTGTCAATGAGGCATTATATCAAGCAATACTTAGTCTTTATTTGAGTTGTAAGTCAGCAGTTAGAATTGAAGTACAGGAAGATGTTAAATCTGGTGTGAGACAAGGATGTACATTATCCACTCTGTTATTTATTATCTATATGGATCACATTATGAAGGAAAGTGGTATTAAACATGATATCAGAATTGATACGGTACAAAGTGCCTTAGACGATAGAAATATAAGATCTGATAATGTTGGAGTCTTGACAAGTAACAGTCTGATTTGGGCAAAATTGTGGATAAGAAGTTAGTAATGATGTAATTTTTTTTTTTTTTCATGTAGTACTATCATATCCTTTACACCCCTTGAGGGTACATGGCAGGAAATTGATGATGAACCATTTCTGATGATTTTATTCATTAATTCAAATCTGCTAATGCTTTTTATTCCCCAAAGACCATCTAGACCTAACTTTTGGAGACTGGGAAGGAACAGTCAATCTTCACCCTTAGCCATCACAGATAGCCCAAGGATATCAATGATTTTATAGACATTTGAGTAGTTGTCAATTAAATGTTGTCTATTGAACAGACAACTGCAACCATCTTGTGATCCCTAACATAATATATTATTTCCTGAAAAGCATGAGTGCTTCAGTCAATTTTCTTGAGTTGCAGAATTTAAAACAAGAGTTTCTGGGAAGGAAAAAACCCCACTCGTCCTCTACAGAGTGACTCAGTTGAAGAAAGACTTAGGGAAAATATTCCTCTAGTCAGTAACTTCAATCAAACTTATAACATTCTGGTGGCCTAATGCTGTGGATGCAAAGCCATTTCCTCAGAGCTATTAAAAACTTTTATTATTAAAAAAAAAACAACAAAAAAGCAACATTCAACAGCATAATACTTATTTGCATATAACACTTATGCAAAAAATAATATGACCTGCTTTTATGTTACTATTACAAATTTGTTGGTTAATTCCATAATTACATATTTGTAAACAATGCAATGCTTTTTAGCCATACCCAAACCAATCAAATTTCACATTTTCCAACAGATTCTATAACAGTTAATTAAAAATTTTCTAGACAATTTTTCTAAAATATTCTTTCAACTTCATAAATTATATTTTTCAGTTTGCTCGTTCTCAAAGATTCACACACAGACATAACTGCTGCATGTGCCATAATAAGGTACAATATGTATGTAACTATGTTCCAATGTTAGATGAGTGCACAGACTGCAACAAGGTCATTCTTTGTGCTGGAAAGCTACTCCACATAATCAACAGTAAACTGAACTTTTTTTGAATCAAGAACACATATGCTAAAGCATACTTGAAACATTTTTTTTTCTTTCCAGTGATTTCACAAAAATGGCAGGACACTTAGAGAACAAGTTACTGCTATCAAGGACTTAGCCAATAAGCTGTTGCAAAATGGAATATTGCATAAATTAAAGATGTCAAGAAATTATATTCTTAGTTTAATTCTTCATCCAAGTGTAAGCAAATAAAAGTCTGTGTGTGAAGTAACTTCAACTGGGTAACTCGTACATAGAGGCTAATAACTCCACATTACTTGCCTTAGTATCCCATAATGCAAAGCATTATTTAATGCATATCCTTACAGACATGTATAATGATATGCATTGTTGGAAGTGTCACTACCCAGGTCGGTTGGTGACCGGCCTGGGTAGTGACCCTTCTGTGTTCTTTTATTGAAGTTTCATCAGTGGGAGCCAGACTCAGAAGTGATACCAAGGTTGAAGTAATGCAGAAATCGTATTAACATATACAAGTATTCAAAAAGTGTCACACCTTATTATTATTATTAAACAAGACCTCATGGAGTCAAAGACTCATCTAGGAGGTCCTTTTATCTCACACACATCTCATCATACCGCGTCTTAAACACATTCAAACTCCTTGCAGACACCACACTCTCAGGCAAGGCATTCCAATCAATCACAACTCTGCACGAAAAAAACCTGCCTCTCACTCCCATACTCACACCCTCTTTATACAGTTTCCAGGGATGACCTCTGGTTCTCCCCTGATCTCCCACTATTCTCTGTAGAACTTCTCCACCATTGATCTTATAACAACCCCTTACCAACTTGTAGGTCTCTATCATATCTCCCCTCTTCCTTCTCTCCACCAGACTCTGCAAATTACATCTTTTCAATCATTCCTCATACTCGACATTCCAGAGGTCAGAAACTACCTTAGTCAGTCGCTTTTGGACCCTTTCCAACATCTCTTCATCCTTCTGAAAACCAGGTGACCAAATCTGGGCACAATAGTCCATGTGTGGCCTAATCAAAGCCTTATACAATGGAACAAGACTCTCCCTACTTCTACACGTCAGTGTCCTCCGCATCATTCCCAGAAGTCTTTGTGTTGTCTTCACAATTACTTCCAACAATATATTCTCACCAAGCATAAATTCTGCATCCCATCTTTGTTTTCCAAATTTTAAAACCTTACATTTTGCAACATTGAACTCACATCCCCATTTGCTTGCCCAATCACTCAATTTATTCAAGTCTTCTTGCAAGGCCACAACATCTTCACTACTCTTAATGGTTCGTCCCAACTTTGCATCATCTGCAAACAACTGAATATCTCCATCCAAATCTTCGCCAATATCATTAATATACAAGTTAAATAGTAATGGCCCTAAAACAGATCCCTGAGGCACTCCACTAGTGACTTTCCTTTTCCTGGATATTGCACCCCCATACACAACTTGTTGATACCTATCAGATAGCCAGTCTCCAATCCAATGCACCAATCTAATATCCAACCCCATCTGCTCTAGTTTCACTGTCAACTTATCATGAGGTACTCTATCAAAAGCTTTTGCGAAATCCAAGTATATTACTGTGTATCCTTCTCCTCTGTCCAAGGAAGCAGTCACTTTATTGTAATAAGTAAGTAGATTACTAAAACACGACCTCCCTTTAGCAAATCCATGCTGTCCATCAAAGATTATACCATTGTTGTCAACCCAACTCTGGATCCTAGTTCTCACAAGCTTCTCCAACAACTTAACCAAAACACCTGACACACAGATAGGCCTATAGTTTGATGCTCGAGTTCGATCACCTCCTTTATGAAGTGGCACAATCTTGCCCTCCTTCCACTCTTTAGGGACTTGACCGAGTGCAAGACTCGTATTAAAAAAATATGTCAAGGCAGGTGTCAACTCTCTGGCACATTCCTTCAGAATATGCACTGATATATTATCAAGTCCCACAGCCTTATTTACATCTAGTTTACTCAACTCCCCAAACACCTCTTCCTCACTTACAGTCAGTCTCTCCTCCCCATCATCAACTGCTCTTAATCTCTCCATGAAGTCACATTCACAAGATTGAAAGATCTTTATGAACTGCTCATTAAGTATCTCCACCACACATTCTGCAACAGCTGTCTTTATACCATTTCCTCCAATCAATGTCATCCTTCCATAATCATTCTTTCTTTTGCTGGCTACATATCGAAAGAACTCCCTAGGATTCTTTTTGGCTTCATTAGCTAACTGCTGTTCATACCTCTCTTTAGCTACTCTCACCAACCAAGTCACCCTCCTTGCCTGGTCTTTGTAGATCTCATGAAATTGGTTATTTCCACTTCTCTTATGCTGCCTCCACAATGCCCTTTTTCTCTGTATTGCATGCTTAATCTCTTTATTCATCAATCTCACACCTAACTTATTTAACCTTCTCACCCGTGGTATACATTTAGACATTGCATCTACTAGATAGTTTTTGAAAATCTCCCAAACTGCATTCATCTCTTTTCCAGCTAACTCCTCATTCCATGCTACACTTGGAAGCTGTCTCCTGAGCTCTTCATAATCACCCCTCCCCCTTGTAGTTCCACATATACCCTTTTCTCACAGGGGTCCTCGCACTGCTGGCAACCACTCAGGTAATCACCTCATGGTCACTCTCACCAATTGGTGGATGATTTGACACCTCATTGATAATTACATCCTCTGATGAGATGACCAAATCCAAGACCCTTAATCCTCTTGTGCCCTCTGTTACATACTGTCTGAGGTAGTTATCCCTCAAAAACTCAAGAAACTCATTTTCTTTACTTCCAGTTGCTATCTCTTCATTCCAGTCTATATTGCCATAATTAAAATCACCCATGATGATCACCCTTTTCTTATTTGCTTATTTCTTATTTGACTATACATTTCACTATCACCACCATCCACATTACCAGGTCTATAACAACATCCCACCAAGTATTTGATTCTATTCACCTCTATCTCACACCATACTGCCTCAAAACCACTGGCCCCATTTCCCTCTTGCATCTCTACCTTGTATGGACATAACTCTTTCTCTATCATCAATAGCACTCCCCCTCCCTTTTTACCCCTTCTATCCTCACGAAACACATCATACCTTTCCATCTCTATTCCTGTCAGGATGTGATCCTCATCTAACCATGTCTCACTTATTCCGACAATCTCTGGGTGCACAGACACAATTAGTGCAACGATTTCATCCGCCTTGTTTCTTATACTTCTAGCATTGGTATACAAACACAACAACTCATTTCTGGATCTACAGCTAGTTCCACTGATACTACTCACTCGATGTGATCTCTCCATGCTGGACTGGGGCCATTTCCCTTTCTGCTTCTTCATTTTAGAACCCTTTGCAATTCCATCTGTTTCCTTTTGATCCCTGATCATCCCATTACTTTCCTGCCTACACATGCTCTCACCTCCTCTTGGAGCATCCACCTTACTCACGCTGTGTATCCCTGTCCACCCTGAGCCTCCCCGTTTCCCTGCTCCTCTTGCACACCCATTCTCTCATTTTCTATACTCATACCACTCACTTCCCCATTCATTTCCACTTCTTCAATCTCTCCTATCTTACTCTCCTGCTCTTCCACATCACTCCCCTCTCGATCTGATTCATTCTCTCTATTCACTTCTCCACTTTCCAGCAGCAGTCTCTCGAAGCGACTCACACCATAACCACTCAAATGCAGTCCATCGCTCCCATACAGCTCACTTCGTCCCTCAAACTCATTCCACACATTAACAAACTGTACTCCCATCTCCTCACACATTTCAGCCAGAATATCATTCATAATCCTTGCTCTCCGCCTCATTTCACCACAATCATACCTAGGCAACACACTGACTACCCTTCCTGTCACACTATTCTCCTTTATCTTTCCAAGCAGTCTCCTGACATTCATTTTGACATGCTCTTTGTTCTCTCTCAAATCATTTGTACCAATTAATACAAAACTCTTTTGCTCGTTCCCGCCTCATATTCAATGCCTCAATCACTCTACTCATTTTACCGCCTAGAAAACATACCTTGTGCATTTTATCCTCTAGCACACGTTTAATAATGGAGTCGCCATACAACGCCACTCGCTAATCTTTTGTTAATTCTTTCATGCCATCATGATTTATTTTACTAGTTTTGACCTGAATTCTCTTAATTTCATTCCGCATCCATTTCATTTCTTGCTTCATCCAATCCAATTCACCTTCCGAACCTAGCGACACATTCTCTCTATCATTAAATCTTTCTAACTTTCTAACTCTCGACCCCCTCTTCTCACTTTCCCGCTCATTCATCCTTCTTTGTTTCCGTACTTTCAGTCCAACATACGTCCAACTTTCACTATCATTCTTCTCACTTTCACTCTCACATATCTTTCTTTGTTTCCGTACTTTCGGACTAACATGCGTCCAACTTTCGCTATCATTCTTCTCACTTTTACTGTCATTCATCTTTCTTTCGTTCAGTACTTTCGTTCCAACATGCGTCCAACTTTTGCTATCATTCATTCTTTCGATTTTTTTTACTTGCGATTTCTGCATCACGCCATTTCTACTTTCATTCGTTCTCTCAATTTCGTTTCTTTCCGCCTCACTTTCATCCCTTTTAACATCCGTTACGGTTGTCAAATCGCTCTTTTTCTTTCTTCCTGATTTTTTAACATTTTTTCGCCTGTCTTTCTCACCATCCTTCTCTTTCAAACGTGCACTCGCGACACAATCGGTACTAGCACTTTCTGTCATCAACTTCATATTCGCATTCATCAATTCCTTGTTCAGGTCACATTTCGCACACACCCTTCTTCCATCCGCACTAAACATCCACAAATCATTTATGTAATCGAAGGAATACATAACAGACCTCACACTTAACGAAACGACTGAAATCCAAATTAAAATCATGGAATGACAATGGCGCCACCATTTTTTTTTTTTTTTTTTTTCCTCTCTCTACTACCCAAAGAAGTTATATACAAAGTTTCTGTTCCACATGTCAGACATGCTTCAGAAACAGATTTATACACACTGAGAAACTACTACACGTCTCCATTTGCTAATAATCTTCACTTTGAAGATTATTTCCTTCCTGTGTTCTATTAGACATCCTGGTATGATGTAATTCACATATGAAGTGGTACAGCTCAGCTATTAGCATGCAAAGCTCTACAACTCTCTGCCTACACTACTCAATTCACCAACTACCACGAACTGCACCTACAGCATGCGCTGATGATTATTATTAAATACTCTGGATTAGAGAAAGATGCTTGAATTTTTTTTTTTTCACTTGGTTATACTATATATCCAGAGTACTTAATAATAAGGTGCGACATCTTTTGACTACTTGTATATGTTAATATGACTTCTCCATTACTTTAACCTAGGGATCACTTCTGAGTCTGGCTCTCACTGATGACACCTCAATAAAGGTCAAAATCAGTCTGGGTAGTGGCCCTTCTTATAATGAATAGTATCATACACGTTCATAAGGTATCCCATAATGTTTTGCATTATGGAATACCAAGGAAGTTAATGTGAAGTCATTAGTCTCTATATACTAGTAACCCAGTCATAATGTTACTTCACGCACAAATTTTTATTTGCTTACACTTGGATAAAAGATTGATTTGATTGAAAGGATATTGCAAGTGCCACAAATGAGTTTACCTATACTGCAATTGAAGTATAGGTATCCCTTGCTTAAAGCGAGATTTGATTAACACAGCAAAATCAATTGCAACAATCCCTTTATATATGCAGCAAGAATTTTAATTAACAAGCCTTTAAATTTACCACGCAAAAAAATGCAAGCCTCGAGGAGCGTTTCCTGGCCAAAAGAAAGTCGTGAGCATGATGGCATCATTCCTCCTATTAAGCTTGTATTACAAGCTCCAATTGTTCTGCTGTATTTACAAATTACCTTCTTCATAAATTTTACAGCCCATTAATCATGTCAAAAAATAAGAGGAATCCCACAACTGGGTCATATTTTTTCCACCAAATATGACATCATTGCTACAACCAATGGACATGGGCATCATTGCAACTTTCAAAGCCTATTTTCTTAAAAAGACATTCTCAAAGGCGGTAGAAACAAACAGGAGAAAATGAGATTACGCTCCAAGAATTTTGGAAAAATTTTAACATTAAACACGCAATAGAAAACATTCATGACTCATGGGAGCAAGTGTCTTCTAGCTGCATGAGAGCTGTTTGGAAAAACCTTTTGCCAGAATGCGCTGATGACTTAGGTGGTTTTCAAAATCCTGTGAACAACGTGGTTGAAGAAATTATTGCAATTGGTGAAGACTTTGGTTTTGATGGTGTTGATGCAGAGATGTTAAAGAATTGTTGGATTCAAATTCAAAAGATGTCAGTGATAATGTTCTTCTTGAAATTAAACAACAAAGTGCACATGAAGACAACGAACAAATGGAATGTGAAGATGAGGTTCAAAGGAGATAACAATCAAAGAACTGGACAGAATATTTCGCAGTTTAGAATCGCTTAAGCAGCAAGCAATGGATATGGATCCAGATGTTAATCGAAGAATGCTTGTTTGCCGAGGTCTAGAGAGTCATTCTGCTTGTTATTGTAGAATTTATGTTGATAAGAAAAAAAAACTAAAACTGTTCAAATGATAACTTTTTTTGATAAAAAATTGCAGTAACTAATAGGTACAAGCATTTATTAAACATTTACTTTGCATTCATTTTTTTATCTTTCCTAAACAAGTACCATATAAAACTAATTATTAATACAGTAATTGATCGTGGACGAATTGTAATTTTTATCATTGATTATTGTATTTGATTAATGCGATTTTAATATATGCGGTAACGTCAAGGGATTAATTAATCACATTAATCAAGGGATACCTGTATTTGCAATTTTTTATTTCAAGAATTGAAAATAGGAAAAATTTATTTATTTATACTATGATTTATTAATAAATTTATTACATCAATAAATCACTCTGTATAGGCATATGAAAGATATCCATACTGCCAAGAGATGCAACCTTGGTGTCATGGTAATTCACAGAGGAATAATTCTGTAAGGCCTATTCAGATAATTGTGTTATTTATATTGAAAAAATGGCAGGAAGAAAAATTCTTCCAACTCCCACAAAGCAGATAAACAAGCCATTCAGAGCATCAATTAATTTCTGATTAATTGATGCTCTGAATTTTTGATGATAAAGAGCATCAAAAAATCAGAGCAAACAAAGGCGTAGGCATCAGGGCCCCCCCAAGTAATATATAAATATAAAAATTTAAAAAATAGCAGACAGAAAGATGGTAATAAAAAAGCTAATGTGAAAGCCTATTATCACTTGTGTTCGAAAATCTTTTCTTATTTAAAACTTTTAAATCATAATAAGTTTAATTGCTTGCTTTTGCATGCCAAACCTAGTGAGAGAAGGATCACCTAACAAGCATATAAAAGACTACTGCATAGAAGCAAATTTATGGAAACCATGTGATGTTCTCTTGGGCAATACAAAAAAAAACTACCATACAAGATAATTCTTGTTTTTTCCTTCACCCAAGCATAAGCAAACAAAAAAGTTTGCATGCGAAGTAACTTCATGCCTAGGCTACATGTATGTGAAGGCAAAGGACCTTACATCATATTCCCTAATACCCCATAACACCCAATACTTCTTTTCAGACATGTATATTGTGATGAATTATAGGAATATACGTGCCCAAAAGGAAGTATGCTGTAAATTATACTTGACAAGAACTCATTTTTACCCTTCATGGACATGTACAACAAGAAGATGTTGTGCATTATGGGATAGTAAGGAAATTTAATGCAAAGTCTAGCTATGAAGATGGTTCAAATACATACAACTTTTATTATTTTTGTTTACTGAAGTTTAGATAAAGGATAAAAACAAAAATTTCTTATCAAGTTTAATTTAGCTGCTAACAAACTTGCTGGCAACAAATATTATAAATGATAATTTTACACACATAATTTAACATTCGTATTGAGGAGCTGGTGAAATTCATTGCATTGAAACATGCTATGTTCTTGCAAGGTGCACCTAAAATGCATTTTGTATCATCATCATCATCATCAAATTCCTGCCATGTACCCTCAAGGGGTGTAGTACAGGATATGACAGTACTACATGAAAAAATTACATCATTACTAACTTCCTATCTACAATTTTCCTCCAAATCAGTCTGTTACTTGTCAAGACTCCAACATTATCAGATCTTATATTTCTATCATCTAAGGCACTTTGTACCGTATCAATCCACCTATATCTTGGTCTTCCTCTGGGTCTTTTTCCTGCCAACCTGGCAGAGAACACTTGTTTTGCTAATCTTTCCTCTCCCATTCTATTTAAGTGACCATACCACCTGAGATTAGCTCTGCTAACGCATTCTGGATGCTGACAATGTCAAGTTCTTTCCTAATATCCTCATTTTTAATATGATATTGCCATTGATGCCATCTGTTCATGCCTCTAATCTTTCTCAGGACTCTCATATCTGCAGTCTCTAGTCTTTGGTCAAGTGTCTTACTTCTGACCCAGCTCTCAGATCCATAAGTTAAAACTGGTTTGAACACTGTCTTGTATACTTAGTGTTCCGACTAATGTCTCTCTTATTCCATATGAATTTATTCAATTGACTTCCCACCATACCAGCTTCGCTGATTCTGTTGTCTATTTCTATATTTAATTTACCATCTTCAGTAAAAATCGTGCCTAAGTAGCTGAAATGTTTTAATTGTTCCACAGGTTCTCCATTCACAACACAGTTGACATTTTCAATGATTCTGCCTATTTTCATTGTCTTTGTCTTTTTATTGCTAACCTTCATACCATATCTATTACAACAGTTATTCAATTTAGTCAGAGAATCTTGCAGACTTGTAGCGGATTTATTTAGAAGTATAACATCATCCACATAAAGCAAAGAGCTGACATTAACATCTCCAATTTTGATATCAGGTTTAATACCACTTTCCTTCATAATGTGATCCATATAGATAATGAATAACAGAGGGGATAATGTACATCCATGTCTCACACCAGATTTAACATTAAACCATCTTCCTGTACTTCCTTCAATTCTAACTGCTGACTTACAAATCAAATAAAGACTACCATACAAGACCACCATACAAGCATGCATTTTGTATTCAAATTATAAAGTAATTCAAAAATAACTGAAAGATACACAAATGTATTCAACTGAATGAAAAATGAGAAACACTTCAAACTGTAAGGTATGTCAAATTCCCAGATTATGTTGTTGTAGATGTTATCTGGAATTACACCTGAAGCAACTTAAGATTATGAGGCCAGTGTACCTACTGCATGACCACAGATGCAAGATCCCTCTCGACACTTCTGCACACGGCTGAAGAAGGCGAATCCATTCCAATAATAGGGTAATCAATGATGAGTATTTATTATTTTACATTGGAAAATTAGCTTTTCTTTTATGAAAATTCTAGTTTTTAAAGTGGTAACTATTTTGCTTGCACAACAGTTGGAAAAATTTATGTATAAAGTACGTGATTTTGCATGTTGGTGACGAATTCGTACATCACCTTATTCCTTTCTCCCCTTCAACATGAACTGATTCTTCTTGGCAGTGTGCCAGCCAAGGTTCTTGCATATGTGGTCGGACAGCATGTCTGTTAATTATATATGTTTTTCTGACTGGTTTGTGCATTTTGTGGAAAGTAAAATCCGAGTTTCTGGGAGTAAAAATACTTCCACCTCCATATAAAACTGATTCACTTACCATTATAGTTTTTTTTTTCATGCACTACACAGAATTTGAACCCAGATCTTTTCCAATTAAACCCAGATCAGAATTAATTGAGTTTTACCATGAAAATTCGGGTATGAATGAATTGAAAGGAGATAAATTTTTTATGAGAGAGGACTTGAAAGTATTGTTAAAGGTAGCGAAAGAAAAGAGTGACAGAGTAGGAATTGTGAGTCTGTTGCCATGGTATGACAGAGAGGAGTTTAGGAGGAGGGCCATAATCGCAAATGACATTATGTGCAGGTTATGCAGACGGTGTGGTGTGGAATAAGTTTGATGAGCGAAAGAATTTATACAAGATGGATGGCCAGCATTTGAATGAATTCGGTGTGCAGAGACTGGAAAAAGTGTTGCTGAATGAAGTGAAAATGGATGCGCAGAACCAGGGAAACTAGAACTACCAAGGAGGGGAGTGGATATGCGGACATCAGTGAGAAGTTGAGTGTAAGAATGTATATACCCGAGCCAGTACTAAGGACAAAAAATCGGAATGGGATAATTAGAATAACGCATCAAGATAGGGGTGGGACAAAGGGACCACTGCATTTCATGTATACTAATCCCAGGAGTATTACAAGAAGAACAAGAAGGAAGAATTTTTGGCCTTGATTGGCTCTTCCTGGCCACAGGTTATTGGCATTAGTGAAACATGGCTGATGGACGATGATATAGTTAGTGGGATAGAATGTGTAGGTCATAGTGTGTTTAGGAGGGACAGAGAGAATAAAATGGGGGGGGGTGTTATTGATGATAGCTGGTGAACTGCAGCCAAGGAGAATTGAAGTTGTATCGCAGGATAGTGAAAAGAGCTCATTTGAGGCTATCTGGTGTAAGATTGAGACTGGCAGAACAAAATATATAGTTGGGTGCTACTAAAGACCAGGTGATGGAATAGATGGTGGAGATAGTATGCATAAACAAATTGGTGAAATGAGTGGAAGGATGGTAATTATTATGGGTGATTTCAACTATGGTAACAATGATTGGAAGGAGGAGAGGACACATGTGAGGAAGGAAGTGGATTTTATTCAATTATTAAGGGATAACTATCTGAGACAGCACGTACTTAATACTTGCTGTCTCAGATAGTTATCAGCAAGTACGTAATTTGTACTTAACTACATTCAATTCAGATGACTGACTAGAAACAATATAATATCTCAGGTTTTTTTATTTTTTTATTTTTTTTTGGGGGGGGGGTATATTTACTGTTACAATATACAGACACCTCCATTAAACAGTAACGTTTGACATAGGGATGTGATAGGAAGGAAATGGATTTTATTCAATTATTAAGGGATAACTATCTGAGACAGCATGTAATTGAAAATACTATGGGTGTGAGTGTGCTTGACCTGGTAACAGCATCTGAAAATTTGACTGTAATGAATATGACCATGTTGCCACCTATTGGTGAGAGTGATCATAAGGTCTTGACCTAGGAGGTGGCTAAAGGTGTGGAATTTTCGATTAAGACAGGGTATATGTGGAATTACCGTGCTGGCAAGTATGACAAGCTTAGGAGATTGCTTGGATCAGTGCCATGGCATGTACAACTGCAAGAGCTGGATGTCGATAGAGCATGGGAAGTGGTCAAGGAGCATTTACAGGAGGTTATGGCTGATTTTATACCTAGGGTCTGAATAGTAAAACAAGTAGGGGTTAAATGGATGAATAACACCATTAAGCTTGAGCTGCAAAAAAAGAAACAACTGCGGGGGGAATTTAAAGAAAGAGGTGACCTGCAGGCACACGAACGGTTTAAAGTACAGGCCAGAAGGGTAACGAGTGTGGTAAAAAAAGCAAAAGCGGATTATGAAAGGAAACTAGCTATGCAAGCTAAAGAGAATCCCAAACAGTTCTTTCAATATGCTGCAAGCATGATTTTAAGTACTGACGATGGTAAGGAGGTCACTGAATCAGTCGATATAGTGGAGTTACTGAGCGAGCACTTTGCAAAAGTATATCATCCAGGTGGTGACATTGAAAAAATGAAGGAACCATTAGTTTATACAGGAATTGTGATAAATGAAGTGGAAGTGAATAGTACAGAACTTTAATGTGAATACATCTGTAGAATTGGATGGTATACCGGCACAGGTCTTATAGGGTTGGTGAGATGGATAGGCGGGTGGTTGATGGAGAGATATCAAAGAGTAGTTTATTCAGGAGCAGAGTCCAAAAGACGGTCTGTGACTAGTGGTGTGCCACAGGGTTCTGTTCTTGGACCACTGCTGTTTAATTTGTTCATTAACGATATAGGGAAGGATCTAAGAGGAACAGTTCATTTGTTCGCTGATGATGCAAAGTTGGGTGGGGCAATAGTGAATGCAGAAGATGTCAAAATCTTGCAGGACGACTTCGATTGATTGGAGTTCTGGGCTAAGGAGAATGGATGTCAATTTAATGTGACAAAATGTAAGGTTATGCATTTTGGGGTGAAAAGATTAGCAGCAGTATACCACATTGGTGGAACTGTACTTCAGGAGATCGATGAGGCTAGGAACTTGGGAGGATGGTGAATAGGGAGATGAAGTTTAGGGGGCACATTGCAAAAGTAGCTAAATCAGCTCATCAACTCACTTGGTTGTTGAAAAATACCTTGACGAGCAGAGACAAGCAAGTTATTGTACCTCTGTACCGAGCCTTGATAAGACCTCATCTCGACTACTGTGCCCAGATTTGGTCATCACCTAGATTCCTTCTTAATGGGGAGGAGGTGGAGACGATCCAGAGGCGGGTGACTAAGATGATAGCAGGTCTATGGAATGAACCATATGAGAACACGTTGAAGATTTGTGGGTTGCAGAAATTAGTTGATAAGCGGAAAAGGGGAGATATGATTGAGACATTCAAATTGCTAAAGGGTTTCTATAGGATTAATTCAGGGGATATTTTTGAGATCAGGACTGGTGGTGGGAGAACTAGGGGACACCTATGGAAGCTGGGCAAGAGTGTGGTTAGCAGGGGTGTTAGAGTGGGTTCTTTACTTTTAGAGTGGTAAATGAGTGGAATAAGCTGCCAGAGTCTGTTGTGGGTGCTATGACGGTGAGTGAGTTCAAGGCAAGGTATGATAGATACTGTGAGAATGTCGTATAGTTGTGTGGACATGATGTTTAGGGCCTCCCTCGATGAGTCTAAAGACTCCCTGGTGTCGCCCGTAATAATAATAAAATGAACAGAAAACTGAGATATAGCCCTGATATACTGAAACTAAATATAATATAATAACTTTAAATTAAATAGCACTGAACAGTATTATGTAAGATATAATTTATATGAATTTAGATCAACTATCCTAGAAAATAAATACAAAGGGGAAAAAACTCACTTATTCTCAAATGCTACAGTAACTTCTTCATCGTGAACATCAGTAACATAGGCCTATATAAATCACATAGTTATTAACATTTATTACATCATGAATGATTTAACATGTTATAAACAAGTTATATACAAAATATTATTTTAAACAGAAAGCTATTTTAGATCTAAATGAGATATGGTATGATAATATCAACAGAAAAATCAAAAATTATGGCATTTAAAGGACAAGATCCAGCAAGAACTAAAATAGTCATAGATAACAAGATCTTAGAACAGGTGAAGTTATTTAACTACCTAGGATGTATGATCACATATGAAAATAAAAAAGATATAAACGTAAAAATTGCAAAATATTTAAAAATAAGAGGTGTAATTAATTCTATATTTAAACCAAACCTAGTTCAAAAACAAACCAGACTAAAAGTATACATCCAATACATTAGCCCTACCAGTCTTAATGTATGGAAGTGAAATCTGAACAATAAAACAAAAAGACAAACAGAGATTAATAACAGAAGAAATGAAGTTTATGAGAAAAACTGCAAAGTATACCCTATCTGATCACAAAAGAAACAAAGAAATTATGAAAGAATTAAACCAAGAACCAGTAATAGAAAAAATTAAAAAATATAAACATAAATGGATGGAACACGTTCAATGAATGAAAACAGAAAGATTACCAAAACAAGCCTTAAAGTATAAGCCATTAGGAAAAAGAAAACCAGGACGTCCTCTTAAACGATGACTTCTAAGGCCGGAAGGCCATGCTAGGCCTAAATCCTTGATACGCATGTTGACGAATATATTATCAATTCAATATCTTGTTGGATAACATATTCAATATGTGAATATGTCCAACAAGAAATGATCTCACTGACTAAAGATAACAGGAAGAAAAATCCACATAACTGAGTTGTGCAATGTTAATTAATGTTAATGTTTCCTTTGGCCAAGATGATGAATCATACTATTAGTATCATATTCCCCTCTCCTTTCAACACGTAAGCTATTCTAAAATTCATGACATTCTCTGACTTAAAAAAAAAAAAAAAATCTGAGCCTAGGCAATATGCAAATAAATTTTTCAATCTATGAAGATCAGAGGGTTCACCTAGAAATAATTTCAATACTATTATTATTATATCACACCTCCAGGGAGTCCAAAGACTCATCAAGGGAGGGCATCAACTCTACAACTCTTCGTCTCACTACTCCACCAACCTTCATCATCTAACACCATCTATCACCGACTACCACCACTAGTGCTTTCACAGACAATCACAAACATCCATGCCCACAGCGGGATTCGAACCCACAGCCTTTTGGCTGGAGAGTAGATACGCCAACCACTCAGCCAACCAGGCTGGCATGCCAAATGATAAATACAATAAAGAATCTACTAGAATGTAACAGGTTATCATTCATAACAGAAACATTAAAATATTTTTATAATAATCCCATGCACGAGAAATTATTTGACCTATAACATGTTAGTCTCATAGATAGGCAGAAGGTTAAAGAGAAAGAAACTTGTTAACTGTTACTAAAGTATTAATAAATGTCTTTTTTTATTGAGTTTATCACCATGTCCAACAGATACATGTTTCAAGAATCTAACCTAAACAAGTATAGATGTGCAAAACTCCTTAAGATCTGGAATTTAGCATACCAACAGCAGGTATTCAGCAAAACAACCAAGTGTTGCATGATATATTCAAAAATTACCTCCAGGAATTACAATCTAAAATGGTGGCACATCATTCTAATCAGACTACATTACTAAGTGGGAATAGGCCACAAGACTTCTGAAAAATTTCTAAATACTGCTGTATATGTATTTTCCCACATCCACCACTTGTTATCACATCAGAAAACATATATAGCAGAGTTAATAGCACTTTTGCTCTCCATCCACAAAGTCTCACCATGACATGGATGTTTGAATTTTTTTTTTTTTTTTTTAGGTAGTATATGAATTTCAATCACAATCACCCCGACCCCCTCTTTTTTTTTCTTTTTTTTTATGGAGAACTATAGTACACTAGTACTGTGGATGGGCAAAATAGGAGGTTGGTTGCAATTTAGATTGTGGCTTGGAAAAGTGTCAGGTTTGGTCTCTAAAACAGGCTTTATAGGTTATCAAATCCTTAAGGCCCAACAACAGTACTAAAAGCTTTTCACAGGTAGAATTCACATAAAATGAAAATTCTCATTACAGACAGCTTCCGCATAGGCCATATCCCACCTGTATCCAATCCCTAATCATCTCCAAAATCTTAACATTCCTGTAATAATACATAAGGCTTTATTTTCAAAGAGATGTTGATCAACTGGATTCTATTTTAAAGCACATTCAAGAATTACATCAGAGACTCTTAAGCAAAGCACCGCAAAGTAATTTAATAGTCATTTACTGTATTAAAGAATAATTAAGGCCCAAATTCAAACTGCTGTTCAACTACATCTCAGCTAAATGTTACTGATCTCCTGCTATGTAAAAAGTAATATGCAACAGGACAAAGCTTGAAAAATCGAAGTAACAAACTGGAAATTATCAAAATATAATCCTTTTTTCATTTATTCCTTCCTTCCTCTTCCAGACATTTACAGGTTACAACGTTCAATCAATTTTGACCAAATTTCAATCAACCTTATACTGTTTATGATGCTCTAAGAATTTTAGCACAGACCAAAATGGGAAAGTTGCTCTACACACAATTTGGGATTTAGCCTACCAAATTGTATTCTATTGGCTTAAACCAAAATTCAAAATGGCGTTGATGGAGATGATTCGTAGTACCCACGATGAGTCTTCGGACTCCTTGGAGGTGTCACGAATAATAATAATAATAACAACAATACAGAATTTCATGTCGGCTGGGGTGTCACCCGGTTAAACAAGACCCAGTTGTTTTCACCAGGGAACCAGGGCAAACAGCAAAAAGACAGCTACTGGAACAAATCTGAAAACAACCCCAACTCAATATCACCAGCTCAAGATTGGTACTATCAACATAAGAAGCCTGAATGGCAAAGAAATGGAGCTAGCTGAGGAATTAGATAAGTATCAGATCGACATAATAGGGTTGACTAAACAAAAAAGACAAAAATTGGTGAGATCTTTCTGAGCAATAAATACAAAATTTTATACTCAGGCAATGACAATCAAGGAAAAGGAGTAGCAGTCATAGTATTCAACACTAAATGAGAGGCTAATCTTCTGAAATGGCAGGCTGTCTCAAGTAGAGTGATGTGGACAAATATGAATGGGGAACTGGACAATGATACTTTTTTGTCTCATTGTCCAGTATTTGTGCCTATGGTCCCAAAGAAGGTTCTTCTACCAAGATAGAAGTAGGGGAATTTTTTGAGGCTTTAGAGAAAGCAACTGACACAATGAAAAGGGAAAAGTTGGTCCTTGATGGGGATCTAAATAGTAGAGTAGGAAATGACAAACATACAAAAATATTTTGCAAAAATTTGGAGAAAAGAGCAAAGCTAATAATAATGGCAAATACCTGTTGGATTTCTGCTCAGGACATGGACTGGTTATTACTAACACCATGTTCCAACATAAAAATGTGCACAAATTCACATGAAGAGAAGAGGCAAGGAATAAGAATTCTCATCGACTATGTTATTATCGATAGTGATATTTTCTCCAAGTGCAGGGCACCAGAGTGTAGAGAGGATTTGAAATTGAAAGTGATCACTATTTAGTGTTGAGCAAGATAAAACTGAATTTCATTTTGAAAAGAAGAACATATAAGAAAGTTTTAAAGCTAATAAAAGTTGAGCAGCTCTCAGATGTGAACTGCAGAATAAAATGCACAAAGCTTATTGAAGAAAAAAATGAGTTTGAGAATAGGAACCAAATCTTGGAGATTCAGTGGCAAGCCTTGAAAAAAAACCCTGATTGATTCATCCAGAGAGGCATGTAGTCAGATTGTCTGCAAGGATAGAAAAATCACAACTCCATGGTGGACACAGGAAGTTAAAGATGCAGTGAAGGAAAAGAAGAAAGCATATCATAAGTTCCTGGCAAATAAGTCAGCTAGTGCTCTTAGAGAATACAGAGACAAATGTAAGAAAGCTAAACTCTGTGTAAAACTAGCTAAACAAAAATCATGGGAAGACTTTGTAACATAGAAAATAAATATCAAGAAGGTGGAAATATATTCTGTAGGTTGTTGAAGAAGATCAGAAATGGAGGAAAGAGTGTTGTAAAAGGAATTACATATGATAAAGGTGACATGAAAACAGTAGAAAAAGATATCCTTGAAGTAGGGCGTAATTACTTTGAAAAATTGCTAAATGAAACAAACAGTTAAAAAACACTCAACAGGCATACTTGAAGTAAAAAAACTTATCAAAGACTTGAAATGTGGAAAGGCAGCAAGAGTAGATGATATTCGACCAGAAATGCTCAAGTATGGAGGCATAAAAATTTTACAGTGGCTGCACTGAGTAGTTCAAAAGGCATGGACAGAAGGACGAATTCCCAATGACTGGAGTAGAGCTATCATAGTACCCATATATAAAAAGGGAAATAAAACTGAATGTGAAAATTACAGAGGTATTTCCCTACTGAGTGTTCCTGGTAAGATTTATGCACGTATTATTATTCAGGCCTCCATGGAGTCAAAAGACTCATTGCGGGAGGTCCTTCCTAGGAAACACAAAGTCTATCATACCACTCCTTAAACTCATTGACCATTCTTGCTCTCACCACTCTATCAGGCAATGCATTCCATGGTTCAACCACTCTCTATGCAAAGAAACCACTCCTCACCCTCTTGCTCACAGTTTCCTTTCGTAACTTCCAGGGATGGCCTCGTCATCACTCCTTCCTGCTGTTCAACCAAGCGAAAGAACTCCCCAGTGTCAACCCTGTAACCACCTCTCAACAGTTTAAGTCCCAATCATATCTCCGCTCCTTCTATCCACCGAACTCTGCAGTCTACTCCCAGCAGATCCTGATAACCAAAATTGTACAGTCCAGAACCCATCTTTGTTATCAACCTTTGTACCCTTTCCTTTCCACAGTTAATTTATCCCCTTGAAATCCTGGAGTCCAAATCTGTGAACAATAGTCTAAGTGTGGTCTGATCAGAGTCTTATACAACGGAATGATAACTCTTATCTCTGCTGGTCAGTGTCCTTCTCATTATTGCAGCAATCCTCTGTGTTACCTTTGCAATATGTTCCCTAAATTTCAGGTTTCTATCAATCATCAACACCAGATCTCTTGTCTCCCCTACTTCCTCCAGTAAAGCTTGTTTCTCAACTGTTTCTGAAGTATACTTGAGAAACAGTTGAGAAGAATTGTGGAAGAAAAGCTTGGTGAATAACAAGCTGGATTCAGGCCAAATAGAGGCTGTCAGGATCAAATCTTCACTTTACGACAAATAGTTGAGAAAGCATGGGAATATAACAAAGATCTGTATTTAAGTTTTGTTGATCTGGAAAAGGCATATGACAAGGTGCCAAGAGAGAAGCTATTCAATACACAACAGTTATATGGTGTCAATGGGGCATTATATCAAGCAATACTTAGTCTTTATTTGAGTTGCAAGTCAGCAGTTAGAATTGAAGGAAGTACAAGAAGATATCGTTTAATGTTAAATCTGGTTTGAGATAACGATGTACATTATCCCCTCTGTTATTCATTATCTGTATGGATCACATTATGAAGGAAGGTGGTATTAAACCTGATATCAAAATTGGAGATGTTAATGTCAGCTCTTTGCTTTATGTGGACGATGTTATACTTCTAAATAAATCCACTACAAGTCTTCAGGATTTCCTGACTAAATTGAATAACTGTTGTAATAGATATGGTGTGAAGGTCAGCATTAAAAAGACAAAGAAAATGAAAATAAGTAGAATTGTTGAAAATGTCAACTGTGTTGTGAACGGGGAACCTGTGGAACAAGTAAAACATTTCGGCTACTTAGGCACGATTTTTACTGAAGATGGTAAATTAAATACGGAAATAGACAACAGAATCAACAAAGCTGGTATGGTGGGAATTCAATTGAATAAATTCATATGGAATAAGAGAGAAATTAGTCAGAATACTAAATTAGCTGTATGCAAGACAGTGTTCAAACCAGTTTTAACTTATGAATCTGAGAGCTGGGTCAGAAGTAAAACACTTGACCAAAGACTAGAGACCACAGATATGAGAGGCCTGAGAAAGATCAGAGGCGTGAGCAGATGGCATCAATGGCAATATCATATTAAAAACGAGGATATTAGGAAAAAACTTGATATTGTCAGCATCCAGGAATGTGTTAGCAGAGCTAATCTCAGGTGATATGGTCACTTAAACAGGATGGGTGAGGAAAGATTAGCAAAACAGTGTTCTCTGCCAGGTTAGAGTCTTGACAAGTAACAGACTGATTTGGAGGAAAATTGTAGATAGGAAGTTAGTAATGATGTAAATTTTTCATGTAGTACTATCAAATCCTGTACACCCCTTGAGGATACATGGCAGGAATTTGATGATGATGCTCTACAGACAATTCACATTACATTGTAATCTGAATTGTCTGAAATCTGAAATATAGCCATTTCTTCCATCTGCTGAAATTCTCAATTCCTCCCCTGAGAATTTCAGGAAATCAGACTAAAATTCACGAAGCCTACTTGGGAAAATAGGAGGTCGGCTGCAATTTAGCAGCAGCCAGATCTGCATGCAGATGTGAGCTCTTCTCTTGATAAGAGGCAATATTCTTATTCACGTTTACTTTTCAAAGGAACATTTCACCTAGTATTCTGAATTTCATGGTCTCTAGCACTCTATGGTCAGATTACTGTTTCCACTCTTCCAATCCAAACACTTTCTCTGAAAAATAACTGAAATAATCCTTGCTGAAATAAGGACCTTCATTCCCCATTATACTCTACCCCAAACTATTATTCTAAAACAAGTGTGGGAAAGCAGCTTAAAATAACAATTAAACATATATCAAGCAGCTGAAGTCAAAAAGGCTCAGTATCATGCTCAACCCATACTACAAGCAACATCTGTTATAAAAATAAATTATAAAAAGCAAATCAGACTCTGAAAGGCACAAAAATGGCAGTAAAACCTTCTTTGTCGCTCATTGAGGTGCAACTTCTGCCCTTCTATAGCTTCATCTCTTTCACATCCAACATTTTGTATAGACAGACAAGGAAACCACCTCCCATAATACTAAAGTTTACATGCTGTGCCTCCTCTGATCCCATGCCAGAAAAAAATCTGAAAAATCTTCATTAGTGTGGAAACCAATTTTCAAAGTCTAAATGGTATTTCTTCAAATTTGCTCAAAATTTGGACTAAAATTATTATCCAACCTATATTGCCTAGCCAAGCTATCATACTCGTTTTGTTCTTCAGTGAGGTGCAACTTCTGCTCTTCTAAACCTCCGTCTCTTTCATATTAAATATCTTGTATAGACAAACAAGGAAAATCACCTCCCATTATACACTCAATGGACAAAACATTAGAGATGAACAAACAGCCAAGTCTTAAAGTCTTTCTCAAAATAAATAAATATAAAATAACAGCCATCAAATTATCATCCTATTGTCCCTTCAAACCCCCCCTTTCAAAACAATCAGCAGCCAACTTTACCTAAATGAAGATTGAACAATTAATCAGCAACCATGAATAGTTTCAACGACTTTCACTCTATAGTAAATCTCTCAACTTTACCCATTTTTGGACATAAGATCAACCACATGAGAAACTCATGTGGCTGGTCACCACTGCAAACAGATCACTAGTTTCTCTTCAACAACAGCAGTGTATCCCTCAAAACTCTGCACTTTAAGCCCATGCTCTTCTGCCTATACATTAATTGCGATCTCTCATTAACCTCCAATTCTATCCAGTTTTACTGATGACTGACAAATCTTACAGTGCTCAAATGAAATATATAAAAAAAGATCTTCCATAAACAATGTCCAACACTAATTTCTTTTTCTCCAGTGGAATCAGATCACTAGCTGAAATCAGATTTATTTTCAGGCCATTTACACCTCTAAACATTACTGGTATAAACATCCATAGCCTTCAACTTCCAAAAATTTCAACGTTCTCTTCTGTTTAAGAGTACTTCTCATACAAAACATAATATTACATAAATCCAAAATTTGCACATGTTTTGAATACTGTAATTCACATTTTAAGGGGCACATCAAAAACTTTCTCTAAAAATGCTTTTGCCTTATGCTTTATCTAGAGATATTTTCATGGCTCTTCTCCACCCAATTAGGTATCATCATTCCTCCACTTTCCTCAAGACATGAATAGTTGCTAGTCATCATCCATAAAGTTCAGCTTCAAACTTAACCAGCTTAAGAAAAGTGGAGGAATGATTATACTTTTTTCACTCCAATTTACTTCTCTGGAACAGCCTTTCCTCACAATACTTTTCATCTTTAGCTGTTCAACATATTAAAGAGTTATTTCTTGCTTCCTAATCTTTCGATCATACACTATGTGTTTGTGTTACAGGTTTTGTGATCTTTGATATGCAGAGGTGATATATTTTTAAAAAAAAAGTATATATACAATTATTCCTCTGCCTCAGTTAATAAGGGGAAATGAACTAATAGTCCATAAACATGGCAATAGTACATTACAGGTTTTGCAACCTCATGTGCAGGACTGATGCACATACATATATCCATCAGCTGATCCATCAGAAAGTAATGACATTATACCCAAAACCTTTTACAATGCTCACTTGAAATAGCTGGTACCACAAACAGAAACTTTCTGAAATAAAACAGCTGATGAAGAAACGAAGAGAAATAAAACAATCAAATAACCTACAGAATAAAATTGAATACACTGAATTGTGCAAAACGATCAAAAAACGTATCACAGAAGAATTAAGAAAATTCAATTGTAAATTCATACAGCAACAATTGAAAACTGTAGTCTCAAAAAAGCCAAACAGCAATTGATGAACAGCAATAAACAGATGGTTGCAGTCAAACTACAAGATGATAACCATAACCAGAGATAGATATGCTATAGCAAAAATAATTCAAGAATTTTAATCAGTATTATATCAGGACGATGAATTGAATGAAGAAGACAACTACGAAATAGCTGAAGTACCACAGATTCTACCAGAAGATGTTATGTGGAGCATCCAAAGCTTGCAAAATGGAAAAGCTGCAGGTGAGCATGGAGTTATAACAGAACTTCTAAAAGCAGGTGGAGAAATGATCTACAAACTCTTAGCAAACCTATTTACTTTATGCCTGAAGAAAAATGAAGAAGAAAAAACCTAACAAATGTACCAAGAACATGGAACAAGGCTACCCTAATTCTGCTACATAAAAAAGGCAAGGAAAACTACCAACACATCAGTACTATCAGTGGTTTACAAAAGTCTTAGCTCATAGGCTTTGTACGACTCTGGACCTAGCACAACCAAAAGAACAGGCAGGTTTTCGAAGTGGCTTTAGTACAATGGACCAAATCTCTAAAAAATCTCTCTCTCATCCAGAGTATTTTAATAAGGTGTGAAACGCCTTTTGATTACTCATATATGAAAATATGACTTCTGCATTACTTCGACCTTGGTATCTATTCTGGGTCTGGCTCCCACTGATGAGACCTTAATAGTTTGAAACCGGCCTGGATAATGGCTCTTCCCATAATGCATAGCATTATACATGTAAGAAAGGATACTGCTTTGCATTATGGGATAATAAGGCAAGTGATATGAAGTCATTAGCATCTATATATGAGTTGCCCAGACCTGAAAATACTTCAGGCACAAACTGTTTGTTTACACTTGGATAAAGGATTAAACCAAAAATATAATTTCTGTTTAGGACATGGACTGGTTATTATTAGCACAATGTTCCAATATAAAATTGTGCACAAATTCACATGGAAAGAAGATGCAAGGAATAAGCAAAGTCTCAATGACTATGTTATTGTTGATAGCGATGTTTTCTCAACTTGTGCAGGGCACTAGAGTGTACAGAGGATTTGAAAGTGGAAGTAAACACCATTTAGTCTTGAATTTCATATTGAAATGAAGAACAATTAAGAAAGTTTTAAAGCGAATAAAAGTTGAGCAGCTCTCAGATGTGAACTGTAGACTAAAATACACAAATATTATTCAAGAAAAAAATTAGAGTTTTAGAACAGGCACTAAATCTTGATTGATTCTAGCTGAATCAATTAAACATTGATTGATTCAGCCAGAGAGGCATGTGGTTAGGTTGTCTGCAAGGACAGAAAAATCAGAACTTCATGGTGGATACAGGAAATTATAGACTGTCAGAATCAGATTTTCACTTTATAACAAATAGTTAAGAAGTCGTGGGAATATAACAAAGATCTGTATTTAAGTTTTGTAGACCTGCAAAAGGCATATAACAAGGCCAAGATTAAAGCTATTCAAAATGCTACAGTTATATGATGTCCATGGGGCATTATATCAAACAATACTTAATCTTTGAGTTGTAAGTCAACAGAGTGAAGGAAGATGGTTTGATGCTAAATCTGATGTCTGACAAAGATGTATATTATCGCCTCTGTTATTTATTCATTATTATATGGATCACATTATGAAGGAAAGTGGTATTAAACCTGATATCAAAATTGGAGATGTTAATCTCAACTCTTTACTTTATGCAGATGATGTTATACTTATAAATAAATCCCGTACAAGCCTGCAAGATTCCCTGACTAAATTGAATAACTGTTGTAATAAATTTGGTATGAAAATCAGCAATAACAAAACAAAGACAATGAAAATAGGCAGAAACATTGAAAATATTAACTGCACCATGAGCAGTGGCTTATTTAGGTATAGGCCCGGGCCTAGAGCGGCAAATTTTGAGGGGCGGTGGAAATTTCCAGGCTTTCATTTTTGTAATTATATTTATATTACGAATTTACGATATAAATAGGTTATGCATGTAAATCAACATGTTCATTAAATATGGGGGGAGCAGCACTTTCTGCAAGCCTAGGGGCAGAAAATACCTAAATACGCCACTGAGAACAAGTAAAACATTTCAACTACTTAAGCACAATTTTTAGTGAAGATAGTAAACTAAATATCGAAATAGACAACAAAATTGACAAGCCAATATTGTAGGAAGTCAATCTGAATAAATGTATATGGAATAAGAGAGAAATTAGTCAAAACACTAAATTAGCTGTATACAAGACAGTATTATTATTATTATTATTCCTGACACATCCAAAGAGAAGACTCATCGCGGGAGGACACCTACAACTGTCTCAACCACTACACCGAACCTCTACTACGAATCATCTCCATGAATGCCATCTACCGCCCACCTCCACCACAACTAGTATTTTTTGTCTGTAAATTGTGGGAGATTATGTTGAAAAATAAAAAGAATTTTGAAATTATAAATTTCGTTTGAAATTTATGAAAATCCATTTTTTCATTGTTAGGCTGAGAACTTTTCAGACCACCCTTGTACAATGCATAGTTGCATAATAACATTACTTTTACATAAGATCCCAAATTTGAAGATCATTATTCCTAGAAAAGGAGAGCAAGATGAGAAAAATCTTGTAATGTACAGCAGATTTGAAAAGGTTCTGCTGGTTAGACCTTGGATGTTATTATTTTCAGATCAAAGAGTGATATCAATCTGTGATAATACCACTACTGTATACATACAGGCCAACATCAGAACCTCACTTCCTGTGCCCAATGCCTTCTGGTCTCTTGTAAAAGCCAAATGCAACTTCTATGCTCCCATCTCTTTTCTGACTGGCATTACTATAGATGCCATCTAGATCACTTTTACACCTAAAGATAAAGCTGACCTACTTGCTTCAAACCAATTCTAACTAATAGTATTCAAACCAATTTTAACTTATGGATCTGAGAGCTAGTTACAAATAAAACACTTGATCAAAGACTAGACCACAGATATGAGAATACTGATAAAGATTAGGGGCATGAACAGATGGCATGAATAGCAACATCATTATTAAAAATTAGGATATTAGGAAATAACTTGACATTGTTAACATCCAGGAATGTGTTAGCTGAACTAATCTCAGGTGGCATGGTCACTTAAGCAGAATGGGAGAGGAAAGATTAGCAAAACAAGAGTTCTCTGAGGTGTGATGATACTTCACATCATCACACCTTGGTATGTCCACAGGAATTGTTAATATGATGGTAGGTTTGTTAATTAATTGATGTTTCTTGGTTCAGCACATGTCATGCATGTGTGGTATTACTGTTGGTGTTGTATGGAAGGTGATGTTTGAATTTTATTAACAAAGATGCAAAGGATAGGGAGAGGATTTAAAATTTAAAAACTATTACCTAATGCTGAGCATTCCCTCATTGGGATGCCTCAATGCCAGGTGACTTTTTAAATTTTGTAATGTTCTCAGGAATCAAAGAACCCCACATCAATATCTCAAATGCTGGTTCTTGATACCAGCATTAGTTGTACTGGAATGGTTTTTTTCAAGTCTAAAGTGGTAATATTTTGATTTCACTGACTTCAAAACATCAGGTTAGCATTCAAAGGCTGCAAACCTTTGAATGCCAACCTGATATTTAGTAGTGTATCGGTATTTCTTGGTACCAGCAATCTGTGAGAATAATGTGAAATTCAAAAATAGTTACCTACATAAGGGCATCTTCTGATACTTTATATATCATATCTTTATATATCATCAATGCATTGGTGGAACCCTGCTCCAGGAAATTGATGAGGCACGAGATTTAGGAGTGTTGGTGGATAAGGAATTGAAATTTAGGGGACACATTGCAAAAGTGACCAAAATAGCTCATCAAATCACTTGGTTGCTGAAGAATACGTTGACAAGCAGAGACAAGCAGGTTATTGTTCCTCTCTATCGAGCCTTGATAAGACCCCATCTAGACTACTGTGCTCAGATTTGGTCACCTAGGTTTCTTCTTGATGGGGAGGAGGTGGAGAGGATCCAGAGGCGAGTGACCAAGATGATAGCAGGTCTGTGGAATGAACCTTATGAGAACAGATTGAAGATTTATGGGTTGCAGAAATTAGTTGATAGGTGGAAAAGGGGAGATATGATTGAGACATTCAAATTACTGAAGGGTTTCTATAAAATTAATTCAGAAGATATTTTTGAGAACAGGGCTGGTTGTGGGAGGACTAGGGGACATCCATGGAAACTGGGCAAAAGTGTGGTTAGTAAAGGTGTTAGAGCTGGGTTCTTTACTTTTAGAGTAGTGAATGAGTGGAATGCGCTCCCTGAGTCTGTAGTGGATGCTGTGACAGTGAATGAGTTTAAGGCGAGGTATGATAGATACTGTATGAATGTCAGATAGTTGTGATGAATATGATTTGGGGCCTCCCTCGATGAGTCTAATGACTCCCTGGAGTTGCCCGTAATAATAGTAATAATATTTTTATCCTGCAATGTGCATGATGTTACTATAACTTTATCTTTGACAAAAATTACTGCAACCTTGTTTTCCTGGACATATCACATTTTACATGACCTTGTATGGCAAACCTCTAATCCATTGCAAATATCTGCATATGAAACTTGCATAAGTAAAAATATTTTTAATACTGCTTTTTTGAGAAGAATTTATTGTTTTTATTTTTTTGATTTTTAAGTTTCTTTGTTAAGGATTTTTATTTCTTACAAAGAATGCCACCTTTGAAATAATTTTCAAGAAATTTCTGCCCTGCTGAAGCTGTCCCAATCAGCTGTAAGTGGTGTTATTGTACAGCAGAAATGCCTAGGAGCAACAGCGTGATTGTGACCTGGTAGGCCAGAGTAAATCAAAGTTGGACCACCGAGTGCTGAAGCAAATAGGGCAAAAAGAAAAATCACCTGTCATCAGTTGAAACACTTGCTAATAAGTTGAGAAATGCCTCTGCAAGCAACAACAGCACAACTGTTTATCAGAAGTTGAAGAACATGGGTTTCCTTGGCTGTGCAACCACACACAAGCCTAACAACAGCAAGGACAACAACGCCCAGCATCGGTGGAGTGATTGTATAGATTGCTGCTACTGGACTCTGAAGCAGATGATTCTCTGGAGTGATAAATCAAACTTTGCCACCTGGCAGTCCAGACATGTCTGGGTTTGGCAGCCAGGAAAACACTACCTGCCTGAATGTGTTGTGTCCTACAATGAAGACTGGTAGAGGAGGCATCGTGTTCTATCCGTGTTCATGGTTTGGGCTAGCCCCCCCCCAGTGTTGTGGAATCTTAATGCTGCAGTCTATGACATTCTAGACAATTCTATTCTATTCTTCCAATTTTATGGCAACAGTTTGCTGAAGGTCCTTTTCTATATCAACACAATAATGCTCCTATCCACAAAGCGGGGTCTATGCAGCAATGGTTTGATGAGATGAGTGTTCAAGAACTTGATTGGCCTACACAGAGCCCAGGTCTCAATCCATCAAACACTTGTGGGATGCACTGAAATGGTGGCTGTGAGACAGACCTAACTGCCTTTCATCAGTAACCAATCCTTACTAATGTTCATCTGGAAGAATGGAAAGGAATTACTGTAGCAACAAACCTAAATTTAGTGAAAAATTCCCAGAAGACTGAAGATTATTGTAGCAGCAATGGTTGGCCCAACTCCATGCCAATGCCTTTCATATTAGAAAGGTTTTCATATTGTGAAGATGTGCTTCGGGAGATGGACAAAATTTGAGATCTGAAGATGGGTGGGAGGGAGGGGGAGATGACAGTGTCAGAAGTTCACAGGGTGAACTTCTGACACTGTCATCCCCCCCTCCTGGTGCAAGTGTTCCAAAAACTATACAGTTTATCAGTGCTATGATAAGGAGCACACTAGCAAGTACAGATAAGGAGCTGGTTGTGCAACTGCATAAGACACTGATTAGACAACATAAAGATTAATGTCCTTAAATTGCATCACCTAGTTTCCACTGCAACATGAACTCTAGGGATGAGTGAAAAAAGCAATATCAGAACTATGGAATGTTAGTCATCAGGAGAGGATGAAGAAACAAATGTTGACAGGGGACATCAAAAATACATACATATATATATGATAACATGATACATGGAAAAAGGTCATCCCTGAAAGTTGGGGTAAAGAATAAAGTGAGTAGCTTTAACACATGTAGAGTTATGAGTGCAATGAATTTTCAGAATGCACTGTAAATGGTAGGAGTGTGAAAGCATTTAAGGTTCAATATGTTAGTGCAGCTTGCCGAGAGAGAGAGTGGATAGCAAATACCATGGTCATCTCAATATGAGTCTGTTGGCTCCATGGAGGTTTGCTGTAATAATAATAAATCCATTCCTGACAATGATAATTCATCCTTCCAGTTTAATGTTTTCAACTAGAAAACCACAATACTTACAAAAGTAAGGACTATTTTTTTTTTTCATTGGGTTCGGATAAATAAGACTGTACACAATCCATGCCACAGTGGGATTTAAACCTACCTCCTCAGAACAAAATGAATATGTTATTCAATTAGGGCTCTTGGGTGAGTGAGTAATAGCATCTGGAAAAATTCAATTTTACATAGGAAAAATACCAAATACTGAACATGGAACAACAATAATATAGTGTGTTAAGAGACTACGGGGAAATCACTTAAATGTATTAACATGAGAAAACCAACAGAACATCTTCTGCATCATAACTTATATGAAATACAACAAACAAGATAAAAATTTTTCACCGTGAACCTTAAGAATACATCCAATTACTATTAACCACTTTGTAAATGAAAGCTCTATTATTCCTCAATATCAATTTAATGAAAATTTAAGTCCCTCCATAAATAAATGAACTATCCAAGGGGCGAAATGAATTGATGCAAATATTATTAAAGTTCATGTTGAAATTTAAAATGAAATTCTTAAATTAATCACCACTGATTTACTAATCGCACAGCAAATACCATAGTTCATGGGGGGGAAAATGCATGCCTATTGAAATAGGAATTTTTAATTAAGAAGTTCAGGTGAAACAATTTTTTTTTTAAGTTTCAGAACCTGACCCTTTAAAATTCTTAATTGCATAAATCTTTAATGTATTTTAAAAAAATCCTGCATAAAATGTTTATATGTATATATAGCATAATGTAAATATAAGCAAGCAACTTAAAACCATAGTTACGCGTGTGCTATTTATGTGATACAAGACCGTCTCGTGTTCTTTGTATGATGCAGTTCTAGCCACGAGTGTGATAATATGGATCTATATTACTTAGATTTAAAAATAAAAAACATTTTTTTTTCTCGGACAGTAATATTTTCAAAAATAATTTATACACTAGAAGGTAGCGAGAATAAGAAACTGCTTAATCTCAGACTCCGTGTTACAGGACAATATCGCGTATTCCATTTCGATTTCGGTTCGCGGCACGCTTTTACCTAACCCTAAATTAGGAACACTTGAACAAACTGAAGCACTCGGCAGATACACTGAAATACACTACGTTCATATGTTCTGAGCTTATATTTTCCTTTTGTTCAAAAAGCTTCCCTTCATAAAGGGTACACTAGTAAAATAGCATTATATACCTTATAATAAGCTCCATTTTCTCCACATACTTCCACCGCTAGATCCTCCATTTTTTCACTGCTCATGCATCATGGGAAACTGTCATTGAGAAGAACGCTAGCAACGCGCCCGCTAGGGTAACTAACTCACCATAAAGAATTTTTAATAAATAAAAGAAAGAGAGATGAAAAGACAGAGCAAGGGAAAAATAAAATAAAATAACATTAAAAAAAGACAAATAAAAATTAAAAAAAGGAAAACAATACTCATAATATAAGACACCTGTTCACGGAAATTGTTTTGTTTTTATAAAAAGGATATTTTTCCTTGCACATTCTATAAGTGAAATTTTGTTTTATGTTTTCGATAAATCGGCTATTATTTGACAATGCCAGTCTTGAACAGAATTTCAGGACAGGTTTCTCTTTCAAGGACTGAAGCACAAACTTTATATTATTATTATTATTTTATTACATATTTATATATTATATTATATAATATTATAACATATAATTTAATTTAATTTATAATATATATATATATATATATATATATTATTATTCGGACCGAGGTATTCGGTCTCTATATAGATTCCCACCTTAAATGGACAAAACATATAGAATACCTACACACCAAACTCCGGATCATCGCAACAAAACTTTTCCAAGTGAAAGACATTATTCCACCCAACATAAAAAAACTCCTATATCACGGCATCTGCGAATCCCTACTCAGATAAGGAATAACAGTCAATTCAAATGCATCAAACAGCCACCTAAACCCACACAAAATTAGAAACACTACACAGGAAAATCGTGTCAACAGTGATCTGGACACCTTACAACCAACAACCAATATCCGACAAGCACATGGCGATACACAGAATTCTGAGCATTAAAAATCTGAAACACTACATGACATTAACAAGGAATTACTTCAACATTACCTATCGAAACAACAGAGACACATATCGTATAACACGACCTACAACAACCCATACGGTTCTTTTGTGAGATCACATCAGATACCCATGCAACTCAACAACCTACCAAGAAATTTAAAACACGTAGATAACTACAGAACATTAAAAAACGAACTCTGGAAAATATAGCAACAAAGTTAAGAAACCATTAACACTAATATACACATCACAAATCACTAGCATCCAATGCCTACATCCCATACATAAACAGTAGCAACAACACAAATAGTGAAGGCTAAATCCCACTCTCTTCATAAAAGCTAACCCAAGCTTCAAAGTAGGTGGGATTAACACTGCCTCACTCATCTACAAGTAATCCTTATAAGCAAATGCAGAAATTTGTATGTATAATCACGCTTTCTCAAACTTTAAAAATAAATAAATAAAATAAAAAATTATACAAAAAATTCTATATAATCTTCATTTAAAAGAACATGTGTTGTAAATACATAATATAAAGGCAAAAAGTATTATTAAAATTTTTAATTGAAATCCAATGTAGGAATGCAGCACTTAGTGCTGCACTCTGTAAAATTATAAGGTGCAATGTCACACAATATGTTTATTGTATGTATAAATATTTTCTTCTTCTTCTTCTCTTCCGTCTAAGACGGGTTGAGTCTTCCCTTGAGCAGGATCTTCCAGTCTTCTCTATTCCTTGCTGTTCGAAAAAGTTCCTTATAAGTTCTGCATCCCGAGATGTTCTTTATTAATTTCAGCCAGGTAATTCTTGGTCTTTCAGGTCTTCTTCTTTCAGTTGGAAAAGTATTGATTAGGACGTTAGGAAGTTTGTCTGCATCCATGCGTACAGTGTGTCCAAACCATCTCAGTTGTTGTCTTCTAATTTTTTCTATTATTGTCTTTTTATACAATAGTTCTTGTCTGACTGTGACGTTTGTTTTCTTTTCTATCCAACTTGTTCTGTTTATTTTTCTTAAGCATTTCATTTCAAATGCCAGCAATTATTTCTCCTCTCTTTGTTTAACTGTCCATGCTTCTGCTCCATAGATGACTGTTGGTATAATTATTGCTTCATATAATTTGATTTTGGCTTGTTTAGATATCTTGTTTGTTTTCCAGATTTTCTGTAATTTTCCCATGGTGGTCCATCCTATCGCTATTCTGTGTTTGATTGTTTTGAGTTCATCTATTGTTTCTGTTAGTTTTGATCCAAGGTATATGAAGTTGACTACTTGTTCTATTTGTTTTCCGTTTAGGGTGGCTGAGAAGGTAGTTCTGATCCTCCCTATTTTCATCACTTTTGTCTTTTGTATATTTATTGTCATGTCATATGTTTTACAGGTTTCGTTTAGATTGTTGATCAGCTTTTGTAATTCATTTGGGGTTCTTGCAAGAAGGACGAGATTATCTGCATATTTGATATTATTTATGTTTAAACCATTGTCATTGATTCCAGACTCATTGTCTATTGCTTTCTTTACAACTTCTAGATATATGTTGAATAGGCATGGAGATAATGGGCATCCTTGCTTTACTCCTTTTTGGATCTCTATGAGTTCTGTTGTGAGTATGTCCTTTTTAATTATTGCATTTGTCTTAGAGTAATATTTTATCAGAAACTGTATTATATATTTGTCTATTGCTTTTTCTAGTAGAACTTTAAGAAGGATTTCTCTGATGATGTTATCGAAAGCTTGTTTAAAGTCCACAAAACAACAATATAGTTCTTTATGGTCTTCCCAGCTGAGCTCTGCTAGTTGGTGCAATGTGAAAATTTGGTCTATTGTTGAATAGTTTCCTCGGAAACCAGCTTGTTCCATGCCTATCATTTCTTCGTAGGTGTTTTTTAATCTATTTTGTATAATTCTTATGAATATTTTATAGGTGTGAGGGAGTAAATTGATTGGTCTGTAATTTCTGCAGTCTCTTTTGTCTCCTTTCTTGTATATTGGGATGATCTTTCCAGTTCTCCAGTCATCTGGGATCTCTCCTGTTTGTAGTATTTTATTGAATAGGGTTGTTAAATATTCTATTGATATGCTGCTTCCATATGACCACAGTTCAGTAGGGATAGTATCAATGCCTGGTGCTTTATTGTTTTTCATCTGTTTTATTGCGTATCTAACTTCTTGTAAAATTTTTGGGTGATCATTACTTTCTTCTATTGTTGGCATTGTAGTTTTGTTTCCTTGGTGGAAGATAGTCTTAAAATGATTTGACGAGATTTTTCTTATATATTCAATATTCCCGGTTTCAGTCATCTTGTTGTTTATCGTTATTACTGCTTTTGCTGAGAATTCCTTTGTAATTTCTCTTACAGTATCATGGAAGACTTTTAGGTTGTTTTGTTGGCATGCTTCTTGGCATTTCTTTGCTTTTTCTTCTGACCATTTTTCTTTGGCTTTTTTGCATAGATTGTCAACTTTATTTTTTAGTGCTCTTTATTTTTCTCTATTCTCTTCATTGTTTTGTTGGTTTACAAGTATCTTGGCCTCTCTTTTCTCTTCTATGGTAACTATGATTTCTTGGGTTATCCACTGTTAGTTTATTTTGGGTTTGGAACCTAGAGTGTCTTTTGCGATGATAACACTGTTTTTTTTCCTTCTGCCCAGTATTTTCCGCTGTTCTGTAAGATGGAGGGTTTTAATTTCAAGCACATCTGTTCTAAAAATCGACTTCTGTTAAAGCTATCTTTTAGTTTTGATAGGTTGATGATTTCTTCTTTTCTGATATTATTTTTGCTGTTGAATTTTATCTTTACTTTGGCAGTTATTATTTCATGGTCAGTGTCAAAATCAAAACTTCTTAATGTTCGTACATTATTTACTGATCTTTTCCATTGTTTGTTTATGATGATATAGTCTATGCAGTTCTTTATATTACCATCTGGAGATGTCGATGTATATTTATTATTAGGGCGTTGATAGAACAATGTGTTTGTAATCATTAGATCGTTTGCTTTACAGATGTGGAGTAACTGTTTTCCTCTGTCGTTAAGCTTCCCCATCACATCTTTTTTGTCTGCTGTGAACTGTCCTATTTTAGCATTAAAATCTCCCATCACTATCATGAGTTCTCTATTTTTGGGATTATCTATTTCCTGTTGTAGTTCATAGAAATTTTCTATTTCTTCTTCTGAATGGTTACTGTCTGGTGCATATATTTGGATTATTTTAATTGTTTGACCTTCTTCTTTTGCTTGAAGTTTGGCTGTTGTTATTCTAGGAGACACTGGGTTTATTTCAATTACTGAGTGTGTAAGTTTCTTTTCAATTAGTAATGCAACTCCTTCTCTGTGTATGTTATCTTTTCTTCCTGAGAAGTACAGTCTTCCTTCTGGTAAATCCATGAATCCATCTCCGAACCAATGTGTCTCTGATAAACCTAAAATACTCCATTTCAGTCTTTTTAAATTTTCCTGGACTAAATGTAATTTTCCAGGTCGGTATAATGATCTTATGTTGAGGGTGGCTACATGTTTCACATCCTTGGCTGACCACATTGCTGATTTCTCACCTACTCTCTGTGGTCTTTGAGTATGCCCGTCGGTTATCCCGTACGCAGTAGCACTATCTCGGTTTGTAGACTTTCTCCTGCTCTGGAAAGTTACTGGCATAATAATGTAGCCAGCTTGCCATGCCACTGCTACATCCTTTGGTCCACGGGTCTTTATTCTTTATTCAGAGCAACCCATTTGGGTTTCCCCCATCCACCACCTGGGAGACGCGCCTGGTAGGAGTGTGGTCTCCCCCAAGACATTGGCTTGATTTTGGCTTGTTTAGATATCTTGTTTGTTTTCCAGATTTTCTGTAATTTTCCCGTAATATTTAAAATAAATATTTTAGCAATCAATAAATAAATATATATTATTATTATTATTATTATTATTATTATTATTATTATTATTATTATTATTATTTATATATTATTATTATTATATTCAATTAACAGAGTTCACAGTCAAAAAGCAAAATGAAACATACAACAGCATAATGAAATATTTGACTGTCGAGTTCAGCCCCTTACGCTTAGGAATCAACTAGACATCATCGTAAAATGAGAGAAGTCCATGAAAGTGCTTTTCTAAAGTACAGATGATGTTATACCTGGGAGGCTCAACTCCTGCAGATGTTTCATAAATGAGCTTGGTATTGCTTCTAGTGCTCCTATAAAATTGGATCCTTATACAAGCACCTCTGTAGTGCAATTGGAAGGAAGACAGTATGTCATGTCCTTCAATTGGAAAAGGCCTAAGTTCGAATTTCGTCCTGACAAGAGGAATCTTTATATGGGCTTCATCAATTGAAGGCCAGTGATACAATCTCATAAGGAGTTTGCTGGGGTTTTTCTCCCGAAAACTCGAGTTTTCTCATTCCTCATATAGACAAACTGGCCTTGGGAACACATACAATTTACAGACAAAAAATACTAGTAATAGTGGTGGTGGTGATGGGCACTAGACGGCGTTGGTGTAGCAATGATGATGGTGGTGGTGGTCTGCTGTAGTTGGTGGATTAGGCATAATTGAGGAGTAGATTTGGTGTCCTTTCTCAATGAGTCTTCTTGGAAGTGTCACGTAATAATAATGATAACATACTCCTATAGTCGACAGTTTCTCATGCACATTTTCTTCTACTCTACTTTTTCTTGGTTCTGCCACATCTATAGATGTTATATGCTGTTGTTTGACTGCAGTAATGTCTAGATATTATGTTCCAGATGTCTGAAGTTAGTCTCAAAAACTTTGCAATGTTATTTTTAACAACTTTTTCAAATTTGTGTTTCCAAGGTATTTTACAAGTTGGGAAACTCTATTTCATACATAAGTTTCAGTATGCAATAATGACTCTGTTTGTAGCCCGTATGAGCAATCTTTGCTGTAAGAACTAATTAAATGGTCCACTATCTCCTCTTTATCTTTGCACGATCGGCACTTGCTACCATTATGGAACTTTAACCTTTGACTTTATTGCTTTTGTTTGCAGTGCTTGTGATTGAGCAGCAGTTAGCAGAATTCTGTTCCCTTTTGGATGTTACCCTGCTCAACTCTCTCTTCAATGCCCTTCAAATATTGACCATGCAGTGCACATTTTTCTAACCTTCTGATGTTTTTGCAATTTCTTTCTCATTCTACTCCATTTTTTAATATAATACATTCATTACGTTTTCTATGTAAGCTTTAGTTGGCATCTTTTCTGTGTTTTCCTTGATGTCATCATTCATCTCTCGCTTTTCTTCCCTACTGCTTGCATAACTTGTAAAATTCTACGCCTTTCACTTTTCCTGCTGTGTATAACCGATCCGCTCTCATGATTCAATGTAATTGATTTTCATTGTCTTCTATTAAGTACATCAATACCAGTTTGCATCAAGTTAATTATTCCTGCTTTATTTCTGTATCAGAAATCCCTGTAATCAGAAATATCCTGTAATATTTCTGATTACAGGGATGCCCTGTATATTGATTGTTCTTACAATGTTGCCTTCATTCAGTGTGGACTCTAGAACTCTTCTAACTCTTATCGGATATTCAGAATCAGTTTTCTGTGTAACCTCAATCTCAAATTGCCGTCTAGCTTAAGTACTCCTAGGTATTTGCAAGAGTCATTTTGGGTCAAATTTTCAATGTTCTTCTCATCGGCAAATGTGATTCCTTTGCTGCTTGTTATTTTCCCTCAGACTATGGAGAGTGTTGTGCATTTTTCAAGTCCAAATTTCATACAAATATCTTCATTGTTATTCGGACTCTATTGAACAGTGATGACTCAATGACTCTGGATAAGTTTCCATATAGCTTAAAATTATCCATGCATAACAAATGTGATATTTTTCGTGTGCTTGATATGTGTTATAGAAATCAATGTTAGCAACGTTAGCAGTGATAGTGAGTCACCTCTATTAGTATTAGTATTGGAAGTAGTAATTTATTCACATTCTTGATGCCCAGCAAAAACAAGATATCATTCATAACAACTTGATTGGTGATACATGCAATTCGATTCTACCAAAAAATCCAACAACGGTCCGTCGGATAGCGTTATTAATTTTGAACTGTTCCAAGGAATTCTTTCTTTTTTATTTCTTTTTTTTTTGCAAACTCATATTATTAATATTACTATTACGTGACACCTCCAGGGTGTCCAAGGACTCATAACGGCAGGACGCTCTACGCTACTCTTTTCGCTAAAGACATCTCATCCTCTCCACTACTAGAATTTTCTTTAATACGAAACTACTACCTTCAATGCCATCTACTGCCCAACATCAACAACAACTATTTTTTTAAAAAATCGCGTGTGTTCTGAAGGCTGAGAGGTCAATACGCGTGATGAAAAAATCCGAGTTTTCAAGAGAAAAAAAAAACTCTGCCACTCCTATATGAGATTGGTTATCTCACCATCAGTTATAAATAAAAACCATATGAGGATTCCCCTCTTCACCACGAAAATCGAACAAATAACTTTTTCCACTCAAAGGGCGAAATGTTCCAGTGTTCTTCCAATTGTGATACAGAGATCTGTATAAATTGATGAGGTTTCTTGTAAATTGTCTGATAACTTCTGAGAATCTTGTAAATTATTATTTATTTATTAAATAGAAAATTATGATAATGAGCAGACACCTTTCCCTATAGCGAATAGGCGGGGCCTTTTAACCCTATCGGCGACTAGACTTGAACTTAAGTCTATCTTCGGGCGACTTAGTACAGTTGATGCAAACGCCACATCCACTGAGCTACACAGGCTCTAATATAATATATTATATTATATTATATTAGAGCCTGTGTAGCTCAGTGGATGTGGCGTTTGCACACCATCGCGCTAGGCCGCACGAAGGAAGTCTTGGTTTCGAGTCTAGTCGGCGACTAGAGGAAATTTTTCTAAGCCTTTTTTCGACCGGTTCCCGAGTTAGTCGATCTCTGGCACGGGCAAGCAGGTTTTTCCTCCCGGAAACTCGGGTTTTTCGTCCTGTAAACTCAAGAAAATCGACCGTAGAACCCACATTATTTCAGACATTAAATATATTGTGTTAGGGTTAGAGACCACGAGATGGCGGCACATTTGAGCCGTCTCTCTTCACTGCGTACCGCTTAATTAGTGATAGCCTTGGGCCATCTGTCTCTGATTGGGTACCAGTGGAGATTGAACTGCCCACTCAGTCTCCAAAAGTTAGATAGGGCTAATTGGCCTCGCCTACTCCCGTATATACGGGAATAAAAAGGCGTTAGCTGATTTTTTTTTTTATATTATATTATATTATATTATATTATATTGTGGAGATTGAACTGCCCACTCAGTCTCCAAAAGTTAGAAAGTGCTTAAATGGCCTCGACTACTTACCTATAGAGGAATAAAAGGGGTTAACTAATTTTATTTAAAAAAAAAAAAAGCCTGTGTAGCTGTGGATGTGGCGTTTGCACACCAGAGCGCTTGACCACACGAAGGAAGACTGTCTCGAATCTAGTCGGCGATTAGAGTAAATTTTTCTAAGCCTCTTTTCGACCGGTGGCTGATCTCTGGTACGGACAAGTCGGTTTTTAGTCCCGTAATCTCAAGAAAATAGACCGTAGAACCCACATTATTTTCAGATTATTAAATATATTGTGTTAGGGGCCACGAAATGGCGGCACTGTTGGGCCGTCTCTCTTCACTGCAAGCTTAATTAGTTATATTATATTATATTATATTATAATATAATATAACCTTGCTATATTATAAGATAGCCTTGGACCAGCTATTTGAGAATGGCTGAAATGGAGACTGAACTGCCCGCTCAGTCTCCAAAAGTTAGATATGGCTAAAACGGCCTTGCCTACCCCCCTTATAGCTGAATAAAAGGTGTTAGCTGATTTGATATTAATATTATATATATATATATATATATATATATATATATATACACACATACATTATTGTTATTATAACTTTTTATAAGCCTTTTATTCTATCTCTGGCAAAAGCAAACGGGTTCCTGAAACTCGAGTTTTTTTTTTTTTCGTCTCGTAAACACAAGAAAATCGACCAAAGAACCTATACTATTTTAGCTTAAAATATTAGGGTTAGTTTGCACGACATGCAGCATTTGTTGAGCCATCTCTTCAGTGTGAGCCACTTATATTAGTGATAGCATTGGACAGCTATCGCTGATTGGTTACCACCTGGTAGCCAATCAGAGATAGCTGTCCTAAGATAACTAAGATATTGCCCCCATGCAGTCTCAAAAAATTGGATAAGGCTAAAACGGCCACGCGTACTCCCTATATGGAAATAAAAGCAGTGTGCTGATTTGATATTATTATTATTATTATTATTATTATTATTATTATTATTATTATTATTATTATTATTATTATTATTATTATTATTATTATTATTAAACAATATTACAAACAAGTATAATATAAGTGCCTGATAATAAGCCAGATTCCGACATACAGTGGAGCTTATGGCATAACATCTTGCCAACTCCTTAAAAGTTGGCAAGATGTCATGTCTTGAATACTGCTTCTAGCACCTGTAACTACGCACACAGGCGAGAATACTGGAATTTAGTCCATACAGAAGAAAGTAGACACAGAATATGCAATTTCCTCTTCAACTGCGCTAAGGCTGTCATCTACAGCTTCTACCTAAAACACACAAGAAATAACAAGCACCAAATCGGCACAAACCCTCAATATCCTCTGTAGGGAACTACAAAGCAAGCTTTCGCTGGAACTTGATTTCTACAAAGAAACAAGAACTGTCGCGAAATTCATAGAGGAGTGGAAATCCAACTGGTATTCTGTTCTAGATTGCCGATTACAATACACTTCATCTGAACGATAACTAAGAGTGAAACTGAACTGTAATGTTGATTCATTTATTGCATTTTCTATTGTATATCCAAAAGGAAAATCTTTCTTTCTCTGTAATATATATACTTATATATTTATAATATGTAAATAGTCCTTTTGTTACCTATTTTCTAATGTATATTTTATCGAGTTAAATAAAAATAAAAAAAAAATTTAAAAATCTGTTGGTGTGTGTGTGGGGGGGGGACACTCAATATTTTGCTTTATATAAATACTAGCTAACGACCCACGTTGTTTACGTTATTCTGTTATTGTTTCATTGCCTTAACACTTTCTTTGCCAAGCTGAAAATTGGAATTTCGTGTGGTGGACAAATTTTTTTTATTTTTTTATTTAGTTAACGACGTCCACGCGATAACGCATAATCGGCCGTTTGGTGAGAACTCGCATCGCGCGATATCGCGTGATTGGCAATTTAAAATCATACATTTTTATCTACATGAAATCGATACATTCCTTTTTATTTAAAGAGATTTTTTGTAAGTCATTCCTTCAGCAGCATGGTTATCTATATAATATATTTTTAATTATATTGTAGCTATGATCCTTAAATTGTCATTATAGTGGAGACTGTTGTTCATTAAAGGATTTTGCCAATAAAAAAAATAATATTATTTACTTTGATTGACATGTTGTTTCATTCTGGGTTTCTCCATGAATGCAGGTCACAAAGTTTCCTGTGATGGATCTTGGGACATTCTTTTCCATTTGTTTCCTTTCTCCCTGGGTAGAACCTTTTAACATCTAGTTGGAGGTCTATCGGTTTCTCTATGGTTGATCTCGGATACCAGTTTGTAAAGCGGTAGTTCCACCTCTTGTCGTTGTCTTGCAATATGACCTGCCCACTCTACCTTGTTGTCATATATTGTTTTTCACTACTTCTTTTACTCTGATTAGTTTTATTAGTGATGTGGTCTTTTTTACTTTTCCGTAAAATTCTTCGCTTCATGTCATGATGGGTGGATTGTAAACAAAGTTCTTTTTGTATGGTGCTCCAAGTTTCGGAGGCATAGGTTAAAGATGAAAGGATACAGCTGTTGAACATGCTAGCTCTTATTTTGATATCTAGTTTAGGATCTATGGATTTGATAGGGTTACTAGAAGTCCACGCAGCTCTGTTTCTTTTTGATATTTCTTTAGAAATATCTTTGTCTCTATGTTTATTGTTTGACCAAGGTATGTGTATGATTCTACATTTTCTATGTTGCTCATCCATTTGGTTTGGTCAGGGTGAATTTTAGTCTTATTTGATTACAGCATCATGCACTTGATGACGTATCGTTTCAAGTTGTGGAGGACCGTGAGATATGAGTATTATATCGTCTGCAAAAATTAATATTTGGAGCAGCTCGCCATCAATGTTTATGTCACCTTTAAGTTGATTTTCCTTTTCAGAGTACAAGTAAAACGTTTTGGTGATATGATATATTTTTGTCGAACACTTCAGTTTATGGTGATAGTTATAGGGTCGTCGAATAAGGTTATATTTGTAGAGCTACCAGAGTTAAATTCTTTAATTAGACTGAGGTGGACTGGATCGATGCATTGCGCTAGCAATGCTTGTAAAATTTGTCGAAGGCAAATAGTGTCCAAGGCTTTTTTAAAGTGAATAAATAGAAAGCAAAGAGGGATATGATATTCTTTGCATCGTTCACTAAGTGATTGGTTGACTATTTGTGCGTGATCTATTGTAGAATAACCTTTTTTGAATCCTGCCTGTTCTTTACCTTCATGTTCATGAAGGGTAGTTTGATTCCCTTTGATATTATTTTTAGTCACACACTTATATATATGTGTGTGACAGCAGACATATAGGACGATGTCTTCGTGTCCTTTTTTTTTAAGAGAAGAACTGTTTCTGATGTCTTCCATTTTGATGGTGTTTTTCCTTTTTTTAGGTAACAAGTAAATCTTTCGGCAAGAGCTTTATAAAGTTTTGGTCTTCTTTGTTGAATATCCCCAAATTTCGACTGATCTATGGCTGGAGCTGCATTTCGTTTCAGGTTTTGAGTGCTCATTATATTTCTTCTGTTATATTAAATTAACATATTTCATAGTCAAAGAGTAACAAGAAACATGTAAATAGCGGAATAAAATCTTCTTTAATTGATGATTCCAATTTGAATCTTATCAAGAGACCTAGGTATCGATTTGATGTTGAAAAATGGGAGGTCTGTCTAAAAGTTTTATTTTGGAGGCTCAGGGTTTCAGATGTTTCATATACTCTTTGTATTTTACTTAGAGCTTCTCTGAAAAGAAAATTCTACCAGAGCTTTTAACTTCCATACACAGGGCCGCATTTACCATTAGGCGCATGATGCGCAAGCTGGGGGCCTCACTCTCTATGGGGGGGCCACATTTAAAAACCTTACTTCTCATATAGAACAATAAAAAAAAACAGCATAGTTATAGTTGGGAGGACTAATGGCCATCCATGGAAACTGAGCAAGAGTGTGGTTAGCAAGGGTGTTAGAACTAGATTTTTTACTTGGAGAGTGGTGAATGAGTGGAATGAGTTGCCCGAGTCTGTTGTGGGTGCCATGACTGTCAATGAGTTCAAGGCAAAGTATGATAGATACTGTGTGGATGTTGAGTAGTTGTTTAGGGCCTGACTCGATGAGTCTAAGGACTCCTTGAAGTTTCCCGTAATAATAATAATAATAGTTGCAAAATAACATACTTATTTATAAATATTAAATTCGTAATATAAAAACTAGAGGTCGCTGAAAAATTTGTGAGGCCTCCCGCTTCCATATGAAATACATTGTTCTTTCCTTAGAATATAAAGCTAACAGGAACTGCTGTATTCCATGAAATTGATGTATGTAAGTGTACCATTTCTTTGCTGGATGTATATACACGTCCGGCAAACCTGGATAGTTATTATTTTTAGAGACCACAAATGCATATATATATATATATATATATATATATATAAAGATCAGCGAGTCCAAACGTAAGCAAATAGCTGGATGGTACAACACCAGGGCAACTCATAGTCCACCTGGTAGAGCGCAACACAGAGGCAACTCATAGTAAGGGTGGAGCAGGCCCCCTTCACTGTTCTTGATATTTACCCATAACGTGAAACGTAGCTTCTAAACTTCCACACATAATTGATACATACATATATAAACGTATTTTTTCAAGTTGTTCTAACAGGCGTGCCATTGTTGCGTGCAGTTTAACGTGAACGCCAATATTGAATAACTGCAGCATGGCTATCTGGGATGTTATAACTCAAATGGTTGTTTAAGTGGACAGGGTTCAGCAGGATTTCCCTTGATTCTACAATTTTTCTCTCAAACTCATCATCACAGCGAAAAATATTTTCCGATTTATCCCAGCAAATGGAGTGGCTTTGTTGATCATCATTAGGATTGTTTGGAAAAAGAATATGACTGGATAACGCAGTTGCGTGTGATCTTTTGTAAGAGATGTCTCTTTTATACTCTTCTGTACGTTGTTCAATAGATTTGTTAGTTTGTCCAAAATAAGGGATATTGCAATCGCACCATAATTTATATACACCTGGATATTTTGGGTTGTAATGAGTAGGCTTTGGATGGGTGATTAGAGAATGGATTTTAGGAAGTGTGGTGAAGAACGTCCCGATGTTGTATCTTTTTAAGGACTTTAGCTAATTTGTTAGAGACTGTGCTAATGTATGGGATGGAGATGCTACCTTTAAAATTAATAGTTTCTGTTGTACACTGCCTAGGGGGATCCAGAAGAAATTTCTTAATCGTTTTTTCAGAGTATCCATTTTGTTTAAAAATAAGGGAGAGGTGATTTATTTCTTTTTGTAGTTCATCTGGTTCATTCAAGAGAGAGCGTGCTCTGTGTCCTAAGGTAGAAATAGTTCCAAGCTTTTGTGGTGGAAAATGATGAGAAAGATTATGCAGATATCTATTGGTATGAGTAGGTTTTCTGTACATAGAGATTTTAAATCTTTCAGAACATCGTGTAAGCATCACATCCAGGAAAGGTAAGGAGTTATTATTTTCAAGATCAGCAGTAAATTTTATATTAGGATGTTGGATGTTAAGATGATGAAGAAAATCTGAGGGATGTGTGCCCGTGATTCCAAATAATGAAAATATCATCAACATATCGTTTCCAAACTTTTGGTTTAAATGAGAAGGAAGATATGGCTTTCGTTTCAAAATCTTCAAGGAAGATGTTAGCTACAACTGGGGAAAAAGGATTGCCCATTGCCAGGCTTTGTTTTTGTTGGTAAACGGAGTCCTGATATCTGAAGTAACCAGAATGAATGCAATGTTTTAATAAACCAAACATTTTTTTTGGATAATTTGTCCTTTAGTAATGTAAGTATCTCTCGTCTGTAGGAACGTTAGTAAATAACGATATAATGTCAAAACTTGCTAGAATGTCATTTTCATTGATGGGAATATCTTTTATATGAGAAACAAAATCTGTGGTGTTTTTGATGAAAGATGAAGATTTATTGGAGAAACACATGATGTACTTTGCTAGATATTTGGAAAGTTTATACGTAGGTGAATCAATTCCTTCCACAATTGGGCTGGAAACTCCATAGATGCGTGGGATAAGAGGATGTAGAGAGCATAAAGAGAGGTGAACATTATGAGGAAGTTCACTCGTAGTTTTTAACAAGTTTTTGTACGGTTTTGTAATTCTCTTGTAGGATCTTCCTGAAGAATTGAATATGTCGAATTATCTTCAAGTAATTGAAGCATTTTGTTGTAGTAATCTTCAGAGTTGAGGATGACCCTGGAATTGCCTTTATCTGCAGGTAAAATAATAATGTTACTGTTTTTTTTTTTAAGATTTTTAGGGCTTGTCTTTCAGCCATTTAAATTTGATAAAAAAAAATACAACATCAGGACGTTCTTCACCACACTTCCTAAAATCCGTTCTCTAATCAGACATCCAAAGCCTACTCATCACAACCTAAAATAACCAGGTGTATATAAATTATGGTGCGAATGCAATATCCCTTATTTTGGACAAACTAACAAATCTATTGAACAACGTATAGAAGAGCATAAGAGAGACATCTCTTACAAAGGATCACATGCAACTGCGTTATCCAGTCATATTCTTTTTCCAAACAATCCTAATGATGATCAACAAAGCCACTCCGTTTGCTGGGATAAATCGGAAAATATTTTTCGCTGTGATGATGCGTTTGAGAGAAAAATTGTAAAATCAAGGAAAATCCTGCTGAATCCTGTCCACTTAAACAACCATTTGAGTTATAACATCCCAGATAGCCATGCTACAGTTATTCAATATTGGCGTTCACGTGAGCCTGCACGCACACTTGCAGTAAACAATGGCACGCCTGTTAGAACAACTTGAAAAATACAACGTTTTTTTTTTTTTTTTATGTATCAATTATGTGTGGTAATTTTTACTTGTAATTTCCAGTTTTTTAGATACTTCAATGTTTATTACTATTCTCTTCCTTTATGAATACCTGATGAAGGCTGTTATACGCCGAAACTAGTTGTATTATTCTCATTAAAATCTTTGTAAGTCATCTTGTCTTGGTTTATCATTAAATCTATTTAATATATATCTATATATATATATATATATATATATATATATATATATATATATATATATATATATATATATATATATATATATATATATATATATATATATATATATATATATATATATATATATAAATTTCCATAATATATATATATATATATTTCCATATATATATATTTCCATAATATATATATATATATATATATATATATTTTTTTTTTTTTTTTTTTTTTTTTAAATGTAAATATATACCAATGTTGTGTTATTTTTAGTTTATTAAAATGAGTTATTATGGAAATATCGACTTTTATTTTCAATAAACTAAAAAATAAAAAATAAAAGCGCATGAATTTGATTAACTGAAATAGACTTATTCTTTTAGGGCCTCATTATGATGTTGCGCCTAGGGCCTCAAAAAGTATAAATGCGGCCATGTCCATACAGGAAAAAGGCAGTTTACAAAAAAATTTTTTTTTTTACCATGGGTGTAATATACGTTAAAGATAACAAGAAATTTTATATACTTGGTTTTAATCCTTTTCCCAAGTAAGCAAAAACGTTTTCACGTGAAATATATTCACGTCTGAGCTACTTGTATACAGAGGCTAATGACTGCATACCACTTGCCTTTTGCATTATGGGATACAAACTAAGGAAAGTGATATGAAATCATTAGACTCTATAAACACCCTCTGTCCAAAAAGAAACCGAACTTTTCGAAACAGAAGAAACCAGTAGCGCCACCTGTTGCATCTTTTTGTTGTCGATAGCGCCAAACCTCATTAGTGACATTTGTTTCATTAGAAGCCGAGTTATAGTGCCAAGAGTGACAGTGTGTTTTGACGAACGGTCGGAAAATTAGTTTCAAACAGAGAGCTGCGATTGACTTTTGTGTTAAACTTAGTAAATGTTTTACGCAAACTCATCAAATGCTTCAAAAAGCATACGGTGATACTTATCCGGTACTCAAGTTTACGAGTGGTTTAAGTTATTTCAAAGTAGTCGTGAGACACCTGAGGACGACGAAAAGCCGGGCTGTCTAAAAACTAGACTGAGCAAAGTTAACATCCATAGTGCGTGATTTCATGAAAGAAACCCGAAATCGTCCGTGGGATTGATTGAAGATGAATTGGGGTTTCAAAATCAACTGTGCACAACATTTTGACCGAGAGTTTGGCCCTTCGTAAATTGAATTCGCGATTTGTTCCCAAGTTGACCGATGACCAGAGAATGTATCGAATTGAACACTGCAAGGTGTTTGGAGTATGAATCCGAAACAAAGCGGCCAAGTGCTGAGTGGAGGCCACCAGAAGAGGGGCATCCGAAAAAAAGTCGCTTCGATAAGTCAAAAGTAAAGACAATGCTGATTTGTTTCTACGATTCCAAGGGCATTATCCACAAAAGAATTCGTTCCGCCTGGCCAAATGGTCAATGGTGAGTTTTATCTCGAAGGTTTGATGCGATTGATAGCGAGAATTCGTCGCGTATGGAATGAATATCGTGATGTAGGCAGCTGGTCACTTTTGCACGATAATGCATGATATATATATATATATATATATATATATATATATATATATATATATATATATATATATATATATATATATATATATATATATATATATATATATAGATATCCTATTGATCACTCTATCTGGGGATTACTGAGAAACATTAGAAATAAAAACAGTTCCTTCCCCCCATAATCTCAAACCAGGGCTTGGTTCACACAGATGTAGATAAGGGAGAAGGCATACTAAAGACTATAGAGGAGCAGTGCAAACCCTCTTATAACAACTTAGATTTCAATCACTTGTACAAAATCCACAGACAGGTCAGACACGCTTTAAATCTCACAGATACCAGCGCTGACCATATTGCACCCACATCACCTGTTGAATTATATGATATTATTAAAAAACTTAAGAACAATAAAGCTCATGGACCAGATGGCATCTAAACAGGGTGATCAAGCTGCTGCTTCGGAAAGCTGTAGTGCACCTGACCAGTATAATAAATGCAATCTTAAGATTTCACAATTTTCCTTCCACCTGGAAACTGGCTGATGTAATTCCTATTCATAAGCCAGGCAAAGACCCACACCTACCGCAAAATTATCGTCCAATCAGTCTTATCTCTAATCTGGGTAAGGTTGCGGAGAAGTTCATCCTCTCACGACTCCAAACCTCAGTAAATGACCTAAACATCCTCCCTAAAGAACAGTTTGGTTTTCGGCATCACAGTACTACCCAGCAAATCCACAGAATTGTGGAATACATCACCACCAGCTGTAACTGGCGCCAGTACACAGGAGCTGTTTTCCTAGACCTATCCAAAGCCTTTGACAAAATCTGGCATTTTGGACTCCTACACAAACTTATCTCAGCCGGTATGTCACTAAAAATGCTTCATTTAATCCATTCATATCTTCAGAATAGATCAAATGCAAGTAAAAATCAATGGGTCTACATCGTCCCAGCGCAATGTCTTTGCTGGAGTGCCACAGGGATCTCTACTGGCTCCATTGCTGTTTTCTGTATACATGTCGGACATCCCGCACAATCCGATGTCTTCCATTTTGGCCTTGTATGCGACGATACAGCAATACTAACCAGATCTCTCCGACCCCATTTCGTTACCAGAAAGTTTCAAAAAAATCTTCTAAAGCTGGAGGGTTGGTTCTCCAAATGGAGATTGGAAGTCAATCCCCAGAAAAGCTCAGCCATTCTTTTCTAAAAAAGGCCAATGTCTCCTGCAGGAGATGTGTTGCTATTCAATACTAAAATTCCCTGGCAGACAGAAACAAATTACCTGGGTGTAATTCTCGAGAAAAAGCTATCTTTCAACCAACACATCAAGTCTACGTGCACAAAGGCATCTAAAGCCATAGCTCAGATCTATCCGCTAATTAATAGAAATAGCAAGCTCAGCAACACTATGAAATTGCAGCTATACCACATGACGATTCATCCTATAATCACCTATGCCTCTCCAGCCGAGCCACACCTCTAATATTAACATTATCAAGATACAACGAGTGCAGAACAAGTGCTTGAGAATGATTCTGAAAGCCCCGTGGTATGTTAGAAACAATCAACTTCATAGAGACACAAATATTCCCCATATTCTCTCTTTTCTACAATCCTTAGCATCCAAGTTTTTCCTAAAGACGTCCACACACCCCAATGATTTGGTTCACCAAGCTGCAGCATACGAAGCAACGGACATATTCAAATATAGAAGACCAAAAGCTATATTAGCTTCCTTTAGCGATGCATAATCTCCATGCTCATTCAGGGCGAGCAAACTGCTCATAAATTTTACCCTCACTGTAACACAACAGATAGTGGGGAATATGAAAAGCATCTTGCTTCACCCCTAAAGACATTATTGTCAATTGTCAATTTCAGTTATAGTGAATACTGAAGTCAAACTTTCAGCATTTAACGTTTATTACTGAAGTTAAACGTTCTGCCAAGGTGAGGCATGTTATCGTTACGAGATAAAGCACTTTTAGTTCTGTATTATCGGAACTCCGAATGTGCAAGTGTGGCTTTGCGCACCTATCGTTCGATGCGGGGCATTAGAAGTGGAAAGGGACCGATGCCTTGTTCCTCACTGATAGCTATGAAGAAAAGGTTTGAGTACACTGGCAGTTTGGAAGCACGTGCAAGAAGTGGGAAACCCAAAAAACTATTCCAGTTGTGCACGAGATCGAACACGAGACTGACACACAATTGGCAGCTTCTGCACACGGGGAATGCAGTGCGTGCTAAATTTCAAGACGAACTGGCAGTTCGTACGGACTGTGTGGCGATCACTCAGGATCATCCTCAAGAGTATCCTTACAAAATCCAACACGTACAGGAACTGAAACCAACCGATTTCGAGAGACGTCATGAATTTGCAAATTGAGCTTTTCAACAGACGGAAAACAATGCGGACTGACTGTCGAATGTCCTGTGGACTGACGAGGCGCACTTTTACCTTAATGGAAGTGTAAATGCGTACAACTGCTACATCTGGTGAGAAAGAACCCACACACGATTGTGGAAACCCCTTTGCATCAGCCAAAGATGACAGCATGGTGTGGGTTCACTGCGTCATTAATTATAGGTCCCTTCTTCTTCTTCTTTGAGGAAGTCCACAGCAGTACATTTCGAACTGTCACAGGCAAGCGCTCCATAGTGTAGTATTCATGCAGGATGGAGCATCTCAGCACATCACAGGTGCTGTCCAGCACCTGCTGCGATCGACATTTGGCGATCACCTTTCCTCAGTTGCTTGCTCTTTCCCGCACGAATGGCCACCAAGATCTCCAGAACTTACACCTTGTGACTTTTAGTTATGGGGCTACTTGAAGTCAAAGGTCTACAGAGGTCGGCCGACGTCATTGGCCATGTTGAAGCTATTCGCCATCATGTGACAGGAATTATAGCTGAAACTCTCTTCGATGCTATGCAGAGTGTCGTGCCACGTCTGACATCCATTCTCATGAATGACGGCCGTCACATTGAACATTTGTAATCCTAGCTGTGTTGAGAACTGTGCTGTGCCACTGCACAAACTACTGACACAACTGAAGCGCCACCTGTCGGTGGCAAATTTAACTATTCTTGTAATAAAATTTTTCGTTATTAAAAAAAATCTATCCAATGTCTTTCTGTGCATTTCTGTGAAAACCGCATCGTTCTACTGCCTATACTTTTCGAATTATTGAATTTTTACTTTTTTCTGTTACTTTTCAATCACCCAGTATATATATATATATATATATATATATATATATATATGCATGGAGGTTCATTTTCTCGGGTGTTAAACATTTTTTAAAAGAATTGAATAATATAAACCGAGAGAAAAGGAAAAGGTTTATAACGACTAGTTTCGGCGTTTTGCAACCTTCTTCAGGGTTTTTTTAAAAGAAAAGAAAAAACATTAAACATTGAAGATAAAAACTGTGAACAGCACAGGAAAGTCACTATACATATTTAACGTGAAAATGTTGTAGTTAACGTATTCAAAGCTGTTCCTCCTTTGGCCACTTTGTCGGGTGAGTGCGTGCGCATAGCATCTGGTGAGCGCAGTATTTGATCACAGCAGAATGACATTCTGGGAAGTTATAGCTTAAATTATTATTTAAATATACAGAGTTGAGGATGATTTTTCTAGATTCTACAATTTTTCTCTCCAATTCATCATGGCAATGGAAAATGTTATTAGATCTATCCCAAAGGATTGTATGACTATGGTTTTCATCATCAGAATCGGCCGAAAAAAGGATATGACTGGATAAAGCACTGGAACGTATTCTCTTGTAAGCAATGTCCCTCCTGTGCTCCTCCATACGCAATTCAATAGACCTATCCGTCTAGCCAAAGTAAGGAATGTCGCAATCACACCATATCTTATACACACCGGGATATTTTAGATTGTGATGGCTAGGCTTTGGGTGGCTCACTAGAGAGTGGATCTTAGGAAGTGGAGTAAATAGTTCAGTTATATTTTTTGAGAACCTTGGCTAATTTTTGAGAGACGGAGCTCATGTATGATATAGATATATTGCCTTTAACATTATTTATTTCTTCAGTATGGTGACTAGGAGGATTAAAAAGGAATTTTTTAGTACTTTTTTGAGAATAACCATTCAGTCTGAAAGTAGATCTAAGAAAATTGATTTCTTTACGAAGTTCATTTGGGTCGTCAAGAAGACAACGAGCTGTATGTCCCAAAGTAGAAATAATTCCAAGTTTCTGAGGAGGGAAATGATGGGACTGACTATGGAGATATCTATTGGTGTGTGTAGGTTTTCTGTACATTGAAATTTTAAGTTTTTCAGAAGAACGGGCCAGTTTCATGTCCAGGAAAGGCAGGGAACCATTAGTTTCAAACTCAGCAGTGAATTGAATATTCGAGTGTTGACTATTGAGATGTTCAAGGAAATCGAGGAGAGAATCACGTCCATGGCTACAAATGAGGAAAATGTCGTCCACACATCATTTCCAAATTCTAGGGGCTAAGGAATAGGAAGAGATAGCTTTAACTTCAAAATCTTCCAGATAATGTTGACAAGTACAGGAGATAAAAGATTACCCATTGCTAGACAATGATTTTGCTTGCAGATGGTGTTTTGAAATCTAAAGTATCAAGACTTGATGCAAAAAGGCTAACATTTATTTTGGATAACTTATCTTTGAGTAGTGTCAGGACTTCGTCTGTAGGAACATTTGTGAACAAGGATACTATGTCAAAGCTAGCCATGATTTCATTTTCTTTAACAGTAATATCCTTAATGTATGATACAAAATCCGCAGTTATTAATAAAAGATTAAGACTTGCCGGAAAAACATTTAAGGTAGGCATTTTGCAAGATGTTTTGAAAGGTTGTATGTTGGTGAATCAATGCCTTCAACGATGGAACGAAGTGGGGTATTTTCCTTGTGGATCTTGGGAACTTCATACATATATGCATTGAATAAGTGGATGGAGAGAGCTAAGAGAAAGGCGAATGTTTCTAGACAGTTCAGAAGTTGTTTTTAATAAATTGTTGGTACTATTTTGAAGTTCACGAGTGGGATCTCTCTCAAGAATTGAGTGTCACTCTGTAGTAATTCAAGCATCTTATTTTTATAATCTTCAAAATTAAGGACAACTGTGGCATTGCCTTTTTCTGCAGGAAGGATAATTATATTTGTTATTTTTAAACTCTTAAGAGCCTGTCGTTCCGATGAAGAGATGTTATCTGTGGGTGGTTTTGCAATGTTGATGATAAAGATGGATTCAATAAGGAGAAGTTTTGCATGTTGTGAAGGGAGGAAGGAAGCAGCCTTTTCTATCTTGGTGAGGAGTGATTCTTTTCGGATAGATTTTGGAGAAGGAATAAAATTTAAACCCTTGCTGAGGATACTTTTTTTGCATCTGAAAGGATGTGAGATGATTTATTAATTACAGCTCTGTCAGGGTTGATGTGGGGTTTTGAGAAGTTCAGATTATTTTGTACTCCTTTTAGGGCTTCAAATTTCCTAATAAGTTTTAATTTGCAGTTATATTGGATTTGGGCTGCTTGAGATTCACTATGCATACTAAAGAGATGCCAACTTTCATTGTCCAGAGATTCTTCAAGTATTTGAGATAATGTACTTTTTTTTGGCAAACAAAAAAGCGAGAGTATGTTTTGTGTCGAATATTCTTTCAGCAAGAAGGTCTAACTTTGCTTTGTGATAGATTCTTTTGGCATGTTCCGTTGTAATATTCTCTTTAAAAGATATAAACTTAGGAAATACTGCATGGAATTTACAGCGTTTCAGAAAGACTAACCTGTTGATGTTCGGTCCTATCTTCTTCAGTGTTTTGTTGAAGTTTCTTTTATTATTATTATTAAGAGAAGCCTCGTCATGAAGGCTATAGATGCATGGAGGTTCACTTACTTGGTTGTTAAACATATTTTTTAAAAGAATTGAATGACATAAACCGAGAGAAAAGGAAAAAGGTTTAAGAGTATCACACGACTAGTTTTGGCTTTTTACAGCCTTCTTCAGGTGTTTTTATAAAAGAAAAGAAAAAAACATTAAAGATAAAAACTGTGAACAGCACAGGAAAGTCACTATACATATTTAACGTGAAAACGTTGTAGTTAACGTATTCAAGGCTGTTCCTCCGTTGGCCACATTGTTGGGTGAGTGCATTGCGTATAGCATTCGTGAAATACCTTAAATGTTTTTTCGGCAAATCTTCATCTTTTATTAATAACTCTGCTGATTTTGTATCATACGTTAGGGATATTATTGTTAAAGAAAATGAAATCATGGCTAGCTTTGACATAGTATCCTTGTTCACAAATGTTCCTACAGACGGAATCCTGACACTACTCAAAGAGTTATCCAAAAAAAATGTCAGCTTTACTTACTCATTACATCAAGTCTGGATACTTTAGATTTCAAGACACCATCTACAAGCAAAATCATGGTCTAGCAATGGGTAATCCTTTATCTCCTGTACTTGCTAACATTTATCTGGATGATTTTGAAGTTAAAGCTATCTCTATCTATACCAAGCCGGCGAAGGTTGGTCGATTGGTAGAGCCTCTGCTACTAATGGCTCAGTTAAGTAAGTTTGAGCGCGGTTAGTAGTTGGAAGGGGGCCAATCGTTCGATGCTGTCGGCACACTCTCCCTCGATGAGTCTTTGGACTCCCTGGAGGTGTCAAAATAATAATAATAATACCTTAGCACCTAGAATTTGGAAACAATATGTGGACAACATTTTTTTCATTTGTAGCCATGGACATGATTCTCTCCTGAATTTCCTTGAACATCTCAATAGTCAACACCCGAATATCCAATTCACGGCTGAGTTTTAAACTAATGGTTCCCTGCCTTTCCTGGACGTGAAACTGACCCGTTGTTCTTTTTTCTAATTTAATGCCTTTGATTACGTTTATAAAGTGTTGTTTCTTTTTAGAAATTATGGACTTTACAACAATGTTATAACTATTTTAATTTCCTGACATTTCTACCTTCATATTAAGGTCATCATCTGGAGGATATACAAATATACAAGGACAAGCTGAGTTACATTTCACACAGTAAGCTAAAGAAACAATGATTTGATCTCTGGTTATTCTACTAGCATGACCTCTAGTAAAAAAATAAAAATAAAGATGAAATTAAAAATTATTTAGAAACTACATCAAAGCTAAATTCTATTTAAGATAACATAAGAGAAACATTCTTTCATATAGATAGTTTTCTTACAGTAACAATGATGTCCTATTTTAAACATGACAGTTGTTATATTAGATTTAGGATTATCTACAGTCGTTTATAGTTAACTCTTAAGGAGAAAGGTACTGTGGGTAGAATATCTGTGTTCCATATGCTTGGGATTTTTAAACCACCATTATTGTTCAGATTGGGTGGTTGATAAGAGTCTCACAGGCTTCCTTAAATTTGCATTCATACCATGTTTTAGTGTGATGTAAATAACTGGTGCTTTTTCAGTCAATTCTATGTAAAGTGTTCAGGGCATGATCAGAAAGGCTAGCTTCACCATAGTTATGTTTAATGTGTCAATATGTTCCTTTTGTCTGACAGGAATTATTATTATTATTATTATTATTATTCAGGCCTCCAAGGAGTCAAAAGACTCATCGAGGGAGGTCCTTTCTAAGACAAAGTCTGTCAAGACTCATCGAGGGGAAGTCCCCCTCTGAGAAACACAAAGTTTATCATACCACTCCTTAAACCCACTGACCGTTCTCGCTCCCACCACTCCATCAGGCAATGCATTCCACGGCTCAACCACCCTCCACACAAAGAAACCACTCCTTACCCTCTTGCTCACAGTTTCCTTTCGTAACTTCCAGGGATGGCCTCTTGTCATCACTCCTTCCCGCTGATCAACCAAGCGAAAGAACTCCCCAGTGTCAACCCTGTAACCACCTCTCAACAGTTTAAAAGTCTCAATCATATCACCTCTCCTTCTTCTATCCACCGAATTCTGCAGTCCACATTCTCTCAGCCGATCCTCATAACTATCCTTGTACAGTCCTGAAACCATCTTTGTCATCCGTCTTTGTATCCTTTCCACGGTTAATTTATCCCCTTCAAATCCTGGGGACCAAATCTGAGAACAATAGTCCAAGTGTGGTCTGATCAGAGACTTATACAACGGAATGATAACCCTCTTATCTCTGCAGGTCAGTGTCCTTCTCATAATAGCAGCAATCCTCTGTGTTACCTTCACCACCTTTGCAATATGTCCCCTAAACTTCAGGTTTCTATCAATCATCAACCCCAGATCTCTTGTCTCCCCTACTTTCTCCAGTATAACTCCTCCCATAGAGTATGCAGCATCCCATCGATGTTTCCCAAACCTCAAGACCTTGCATTTTGCTGCATTAAACTGACACCCCCATTCATTTGCCCATCTATCTAGCTTATTTAAATCCTCTTGCAGGGCTACCACATCTGCACTATTACTAATAATCCTTCCAAGCTTCGCATCATCCGCAAACAACTGAATATCCCCCTGCAATCCACTGGCTATGTCATTGATAGAAAGGTTAAACAATAGAGGTCCTAGTACTGAGCCCTGTGGGACCCCACTTGTAACCCTCTGCCTCCTGGAAACTGCTCCACCATACACAACTCTCTGATACCTATCAGACAGCCAATCCTGAATCCAGTTGACCAATCTGACATCCAGACCCATGTGCTGCAACTTAAATATCAGCTTATCATGTGGCACCCTGTCAAATGCCTTCGCCAAGTCTAAGAAAATTGCAGTATATGCCTTTCCCTCATCTAATGCTCTTGTAACTTTATTATAAAAGGCTAGCATATTGCTAAAACAAGAGCGTCCTTTCACAAATCCATGTTGATTCTCACAGATAACATTACCCTCATCTGCCCAATGCTGTACACGGTCCCTCACTACTTTCTCCAAGATCTTAACAACTACTGATGACACACAGACTGGCCTATAATTAGACACTTCCAGTCTGTTACCACCCTTATGCAATGGCACTATCTTACCTTCCTTCCATTCCCTGGGCACCTTTGCCAAAGCCAGACTTTCATTGAAAAGCCACGTTAAAGGTATTGTCAATTCCCTAGCACATTCTCTCAAAACTCGTGGCGAAATACCATCCAGTCCCACAGCTTTACTGACATCCAGAGTACTCAGTATCTGAAACACACTCTCCTCCTGTACCTCCAGACCTCGTACCAGTCCTATCCCTCTAGCATTAAAACTGACTCCTCTAGGATGAAATACTCCAATAAAGTGTTCATTGAACAATTCCACTATGTCCTCTGCATCAGTCACTCTATTCCCATTTTTATCCCACAATATCATTCTTCCACAGTCATTTCTCCTCCTACTGGCCACATAGCTAAAAAATTCCCTAGGATTTTCTTTGCACCTTAGGGCCAATCTCCTCTCATATTCCAGTTTCGCTTTCCTTACCACACGAGTCACTCTTCTGGCCTGTGTCTTATATTCCTCATGCATCTCTTCACCTGTCTCCTTATATCTCTTCCATAGCCTCTTTTTCGCATGCAATTCCTGTTTAATATTGTTTGTCATCCACTTTACTCCAAATTGCGCCCTCTTCTTCACTCGTGGTATACAACTTACCATTGCTGATAACAAATATTCTTTCACAATTTCCCACGCACTGGTGATATCCCGGCCTTCCAATTCCTCCCTCCATGAAACTTCCCGAAGTTGACGTCTAAGACTATTATAATCACCTGCCTTATAATTCCACATAAGTTCCCGTCTCTTTGATACTCCTGCATGTCTATTCATTTTCCAAGTCAAAACCATATGGTCACTCTCTCCAACTGGTGGGAGAGACGTCAACTCAGTTATTATCAACTCTTCTGATGCTATAACCAAATCCAAAATTTTTGAACCTCTTGTTCCCTCTGTTACATGTTGCCTAAGACATTTGTCCCTCAAGAATTCTAGAAATTCCATTCCCCTATTGTTACATGCATCTTCCTCTCTCCAATTTATACTACTGAAGTTAAAATCTCCCATAACAATCATTCTTCTTGCACTTGCCAAACTTAGCTGTCTAAACATCTCCTGGTCCCCATCCTCTGTGCTCCTGGGTCTGTAGCAACACCCCACTAAATATCCTGTCTTGCCTACCTCTACCTCACACCATACGCTCTCAAAATCATTTGTCTCACTACCTTCCAAATTCTCCACTCTTAGAGGACATAGGTCATCACTTATCATAAGCAGCACCCCACCACCACGCTTTCCCCTCCTATCCTGGCGAAAAATGCTATACCCAGTGACTTCTATTCCTGTTTTTATATCTCCTTCTGTCAACCACGTCTCAGTGATCGCAATAATTTTTGGCCAGGCTGATGCTATCTGCGCCACCAATTCCTCTCCCTTATTCCGGATACTCCTGGCATTAGTATACAGCATATAAATGCCATTGTTTCTATACCCAGCATTATCCCTTCTAGACTCCACTGGGCTCAGTCCTACCTGACATTGTCTCCCTTCTCCCAAGTATCCATTCCCACAAGAGGCCACCCCTGCTATCATCCTCCCTGGGACACACTGACTCGTTCAGAACAGCAATCTCTCCAGATGCCTACGTCCTTCCTCATTCAAATGCAAACGGTCTCTCGCAAACAACTCCTCTCTTTCCTCAAACGCACTCCAAGCATCCACATATACCAGTCCTCTCTTGTCACACATTCTCGCTATTATGCCATTCAATATCACCGCTCTTCTGCTCAGCTCATCATTATCATACCTAGGCAACACGCACACTATTTTTCCTCTCTCTGTCTTCTTCCGTACAGTCTCAAGCAAAAATCTCATATCTCTCGCTGCCCGACTTACATTACCACTCAAGTCATTCGTTCCTACCATCACAATCATCTCATCCACCCTTTCACTTCTCTTAATTGCCATAGCCACCCTTTCTATTGTTCCTCCTGGCAAACACTCCTCACGCATCCTATCCTGAACACCACGGATCATTGAGTCGCCATACATTATACCTCTTACCATTCCATCGCTCCTATTGTTTCCATTCTCTCCTCTTCTTTCATTCCCATACCTCTCTCTTCTACTGTTTCCATTCTCTCCTCTTCTAGCACTCCCATACATCTCTCTCATTCCCTCTCTCCTACTGTTTCCATTTTCTCCACTTCTAGCACTTCCATATCCCTCTCTCATTCTGTCTCTCCTACTACTGTTTCCATCCGCTCGTCTTCTAGCATTCCCATACCTCTCTCTCATTCCATCTCTCCTACCGTTTCCATTCTCTCCTCTTCTAGCACTTCCATATCTCTCTCTCATTCCGTCTCTCCTACTGTTTTCATCCTCTCGTCTGCTAGCATTCCCATACCTCTCTTCATTCCTTTTCTACTGTTTCCAATCTCTCCTCTTCTAGCACCCCCATACCTCTCACTCATACTCCTTAAATTCTCTCTCTCTCCTACTCTGATTCGCCTTGCATTCATCTCTTCCATTCTCCTAATCTTATCTTTCATACTTCTGCTCTCATTCACTAGACATTCCACCTCCTCTTTCAACTCATCTATCTCCCGCTGCAGGTCAGTCACTCTTAATCTAAATTCACTCTCCCAAACAAAACCATCTCCTAAACTTCCACAGTCACTCACACCTTCCACACTATCAACCATTATTTTCTCATTCTCTCCTATCATACTACTCGTCTTCCTACATTCATTCTCCGTTCCTGGAGCAACAAAGTCGGATATCGATATATCTAATGTAGTTATTTCCTCCAACTGCCTGCATTTTGCGCACATACGCTCTCCACTCTCTTTAACAAACCACATATGTAATTCCTTAGAAGCATACATGCCGCAAGTACTGCATGCCACAAAGTCCCTTATGATATTGCTAATAATCGAGTTCTTAAATGGCGGAGGACTTGGCGTTACGTCACTTGCGACTGCTGCTGAATCCACCATCATTCCTTACTGCCGAGTAGCGGAATCCTTAATAATTATTCAATTAATAAATAAGAGGGGAAAAAAGTACAAACATCAGAACATTTAAGTACTAATATAATTAAATAAAATGAAATATAACTAAATATAAAGTAACTTAGCTTCGTTTTGTCTTCCACCGTTACGCGTTCGATTCTGACGGTACCAACATATATTATATCGCGACAGCAACTAACTTCCGAAAAACAACCACTGAAGTACACTCGTATTCAGAGAAACAATTCAGCACTCAAAAACGTATAAAAACGGGAAAAAAACGGACTATTCACCGATTAAAAATCACTTTCTTCTGCACAGCTCAAATTCACCGCCACGTGCTGCACATCCTGTTTCCCCTATATATATATATATGATAGATTACAGGTGCAATAAATACGGTATACTCCAGGATGGGCCAGCGGAGGGAGTGGGTCTTTGGATGAGTTGAGTAAGCTTTTTTTAATTTTGCAGGAGGTTTAAAGGTGGCTTTGAGGTTGTATTTTTGTAGTATTCTGTTTATTTTATCTGATGTCCCTTTAATGTAAGGAATAGTTATAATTTTATTGTAGTCTGGTTTATCTTTGTTTTTTATTGAGGAGTCTTATACAGAATTTTGTTAATAGTGTTTTGGCTGTAACCATTTTTTAGAAAAATATTGCGGATAACTTTAAATTCGTCTTTCAGCGCTTGTTCATTGGAGCAGATCTTCAAAACCCTGTTTGTTAGAGTATTAATGACACCTAGTTTTTGTGTTGGGTGTATATAATCCTAAATCTAATATAATAATAATTTCTTGGCTAGGTGATAATTCGGGCTGTCTATACCTTTGATTATCGGCCGGAGCAGTGTGTTTTGTTTGTGTATCTTTGATAGACCATAAATTCTTGGAGAACGAACATAGTGCGGAAGTTATTTTTTGACTGTATCTTCAGGCCATGTAGTAACTGATTTAGTTAAAATAGTTATTTATAACACGGTTGTAAAGTCCATAATTTCTAAAATGAATGCTGATTAGTGTGTAACACTAAAAGAAAGGATTGTCAATCCTGCTTAAATTGCATGATTGTTAATCCTGCTTAAAACTGCATTTGTAAACTTATATGATAATTTTGTCAAATAAAAAGAAAACAAGTTATTACTACACATATTTTATTTCACAATGAAATACAAACAGTATATAATAAATATACAATCATAAAATACAAATCATATATAATAAATATACAATAAAATACAAACCATATCAACAAATATCTGTTCTTTCCAACTCCCTTCCACATTGAGCAGTAATGGGCTATTGGTTCTGATGAGTCTGGGACTGATAAAAATTTACACATATCAATGATAATATATTTTATGATACCAAAGTATCATAAAATATATATATACAGTAAGAAAATTAGTAAGCAATCCCTTTGTATGTTTTGGCACCCTTCCCTGCTTTGGATATTTACTTACTGAAATTATAATCCAACTGAAAAGATCACTCATAAGCAATATAAATAGAATTATAATTTTACCTTAGCTATTTCAACTTCAAATATGCAGAGAAAGTTAATCTGTGTATTATTAAAGTTTAATCTTTAGGTGCAGGGAAATTCTGATTACACAATACATAACATTATTCAACTTCATGCTTAGGTATTTTCCCTTTCAAAACTTTTAATTCCAATAAAAATTAATACAGATGGAGTTAATTACACATATAAAGGCAAAAACATTATTTAACCAATAAAACATATTACTTAATTGTACATGGACAAATTTCTACAATTTATTTAATGTTAAATGAAATTAACTAATCAAGCAGCTGAATTGAACAATGCCAGCATAAACTTATTCATTAAAAATAATCACCAAATAATAGAATAAAGATAACATCATATTTTTATCATGCAGTGTGAGACCACTGCTCCACCTGAAGTGGTTTGAAAAAATTCCATATTTGGTCTCTAGAGAAGGGGTTCTAAAACCAGGTAAAAAATTACAAATAAATTATAAAAAATAATAAAAATAAGGGAAAAAAAATTCTATGACTGACTATGGTATGAATGCACCATAGCTTTACATGAAACCTTTGTGGATGAGTCACATAAAAAAAATAAAAATAAATAAATAATGCATATATATTATCCAGCATTTTATTAATCTACAACCAAAGCCAATAAGAACAGTAATTTTAACTGAAAACCCTAGAAGAGTTAAACATTTACTCTAAGTCAGGAATGCATATAAGGTAAAAATAGTTAGACCATTAAAAAGTAGTCTCCCAAAAATTTTAATGTGAGCATGCAATCGTTTGTCAAATTGAGGATAATGCTTGGTGAACTAAATACTGCTAATATCTTTCTTTTAGAAGTTTTTGGAGGGAAGAGGAATGAGACAAAACTGTGTAAAAAATCATATTTGAATGACAAATGTCTATCAATCAATCTGTACAAAATAAAGAACTCTGAGTAAGACACTCCACATATGGCAGTAAAAGAGAGAGAGAAGAGGAGGGAAAATTCTGGCAGAATGAAAAGTGAAGATTTCTTTCACCTAAAAGGGAGATGCAAAGTAATGCAACCATTTTGGTCTGCACCCTGAAAGCTTTTTTGTTAAGAGGAATATATATTTTTTGGGTTTAGAACATGAAGAAAATGTATTATGCTGGAAAGATTTTAATACACCAGCCAGTGGATAACATCTCTATTTCAAAACCAAGAAGCTGTGGATTCAAATCCCACTCTGGATATTTATGAATGTCTTTAGTAATAGATGATTTTAACTGTGTAGTGTAAGGCCACCATCTCGTGCTTGCTGGAGACCTGATGTAGTTTGAAAAGAGTATGATATTTAGTCTCTCAAACATGGATATCTACCCTTCAGCCAATCCACAGTATTAATGAACTAAAGGTGTAAAATCCTTGAAGTGAAGCCATTATGTATAATTCTTTAGATAGTGTCAAGTATTGGTTTGAGATCATTGGGATTACAGTAGACAATGTATGCACTGTTAAGAAGGGTTTTGGTGGTCTATTTTATTTTGAGACAGATGAAGTGTAGTCTTACTGTATGTATAATTGTATGTTGAGAAGCTGCTGCAAGAAAATCAATAATATAGCCTTTATATATATAAAATCTAGTCTAGTACAGTATAGTACAATACAGCACAGAGCATAGAATATTCTTGTTGAAGACTCTTCTAAATAAATTGTGGTCGCTAAATTGTGGAAAAGTTGATTAAAAGTAAAATTCAGGACTGGGTAGATAGCAATATGATACTTTATAGGGGACAGCATGGCTTTGTAAAAGGTAGGTTCTGCCTCAGTAATTTATTTACATTTTATAAGGTGATAGCAGAATTGGATAAAGGAAATGGCTACATTCATTTTACTGCTGGACTATTACATAAGTTGGAGCTAATGGGATTGGATATGTGAGGCTCGTGTCAAGGATAGGAGGGTGACTGACAGAAGACATCAGAGGGTGGTGTATAGTGGAGTGGAATCAAGGCAAATTATTATTATTATTCAGGTCTCCATGGAGTCAAAAGACTCATCGTGGGAGGTCCTTCCCAAGAAACACGAAGTCTATCAAAACTCATCGAGGGGAGATCCCCCCCCCTAAGAAACACAAAGTCTATCATACCACTCCTTAAACTCATCGACTGTTCTCGCTCTCACCAGGCAATGCATTCCATGGTTCAACCACCCTCCATGCAAAGAAACCATTCCTCACAGATTCCTTTCACAACTTCCAGGGATGGCCTCTTGTCATCACTCCTTCCTGCTGTTCAACCAAGCGAAAGAACTCCCCAGTGTCAACCTGTAACCACCTCTCAACAGTTTAAAAAGTCTCAATCATATCACCTCTCCTCCTTCTATCCACCAAATTCTGCAGTTCCTACATTCACTCATCCAATCCTCATAACTATCATTGTACAGTCCTGACACCATCGTTGTTATCCGCCTTTGAACCCTTTCCACAGTTAAGTATCCCCTTCAAATCCTGGGGACCAAATCTGAGAACAATAGTCCAAGTGTGGTCTGATCAGGGTCTTATACAATGGAATGATAACTGTTTTCTCTCTGCAGGTCAGCGTACTTCTCATTATTGCAGTAATCCTCTGTGTTACCTTCACCACCTTTGCAATATGTCCCCTAAATTACAGGTATCTATCAATCATCAACCCCAGATCTCTTGTCTCCCCTACTTTCTCCAGTATAACTCCTCCCATAAAGTATGCAGTGTCCCATTGATGTTTCCCAAACCTGAAAACCTTACATTTTGCTGCATTAAACTGACACCCCCATTCATTTGCCCATCTATCTAGCTTATTCAAATCCTCTTGCAGGGCTGCCGCATCTGCACTATTACTAATAATCCTTCCCAGCTTCACATCATCTGCAAACAACTGAATATCCCTTGCAATCCACTGACAATGTCAGTGATATAAAGGTTAAACAATATAGGTCTCAGTACTGAGCCCTGTGGGACCCCACTTGTAACCCTCTGCTTCCTTGAAACTGCCCCCACCATACACAACTCTCTGATACCTATCGGACAGCCAATCCTGAATCCAGTTGACCAATCTGACATCCAGACCCATGTGCTGCAACTTAAATCTCAGCTTATCATGTGGCACCCTGTCAAATTCCTTCGCTAAGTCTAAGAAAATGACAGTATATGCCTTTCCCTCATCTAATGCTCTTGTAACTTTATCATAAAAGACTAGCATATTGCTAAAACAAGAGTGCCCCTTCACAAATCCATGTCGACTCTCACAGATAACATTATCCTCATCTGTCCAATGCCATATACGGTCCTTCACTACTTTCTCCAAGATCTTAATAACTACTGATATCACACAGACTGGCCTATAATTAGACACTCCCAGTCTGCTACCACCCTTATGCAATGGCACTATCTTACCTTCCTTCCATTCCATGGGCACCTTTCTCGCAGCCAGATTTTCATTGAAAAGCCATGTCAAAGGCACTGTCAGTTCCCTAGCACATTCTCTCAAAACTCATGGTGAAATACCATCCAGTCCCACAGCTTTACTGACATCCAGAGTACTCAGTATTTGAAACACACTTTCCTCCTGTACCTCTAAACCTTGAACCTGCCCAATCCCTCTAGCATTAAAACTGACTCCTCCAGGATGAAATACTCCAATAAAGTGTTCATTGAACAATTCCACTCTGCATCAGTCACTCCATTCCCATTTTTATCCCACAATATCATTCTTCCACAGTCATTTCTCCTCCAACTGGCCACATATCTAAAAAATTCCCTAGGATTTTCTTTGGATCTTAGGGTCAATCTTTCATATTCCAGTTTTGTCTTCCTTACCATACTAGTCAAATGAAGGTGACTAATGGAGTACAAAAGATTTGAAAGGGGATTTTCAGTTGTTTGCCGATGACGCAAAACTAGGGATGGCAACAGTCGATAAAGGTGATGTAGATATCTTACAGAATGATTTAAATAAATTGGCAGTGCAAGCAAAGGACAATGGTTATTACAAGTACCTCTAAAATTTGCTTGCAGAATGAGCCAATGGCAGCGTTCTTTGTGAAGAGGCTGGCATGTTTCTATATATACGGAGGACTTTTTTTGACAGGAATTTGATTTTAAGTTTAATGTAGTTAGGTATCACATTGTTAGATCCTAAATGAAGGAATCTTGGAAAGAAATCATTCATTTGGAATCTAACACATAAAACTTGCTGACAAAGAGAAATACCTGCACATCAGCTGTAATTAAAAGTGAAACTTCTCACTTTATGTAAAATTTGTATTCTTTATTTCAAGTGCCTTATATTTAAGCTGATGTGATTATATTAAGATTTCATTTTTAAGTATATCTAAAAAGAGAGATAATCTGATTAAAATTTAAGCCCCACTTAAGCTATGTAAAATTTACTGCGAGTCATCTAAAAAGTTGCTAAGTAATAATTCCTGGAGGGCATAAAGCTACACGTGTACAGTGTAACACTAGCGGCTATAGCTTACTCGCAAAATTACATTGCCATGTATTCTGTGAATCCAAGTATAACAGCATCGTAAAAGCGAAGGATGAACCCAAAGGGGTGAAAAGATAAGGGCTGTGTGCAAAAAGGGGACTGAGAAAAGAGGGTGCTCTATAGAAGAATATAAGGGGTTGAGACCGTATCGGAACACTCTCTCTGGTCGTAACGTTTTCCTGTTTTGGTGGTTCGGAAGTTAGCGGGCAGTATCGCGTAAGGGGGGGGGGGTGAGGTCTGTGATAAAATGTCGGACTGCGAGTGGTCTTAAAATGAAGTAGGATTCTATGCAAAGCTGAAGGTAAAAATTCCAGTCCTAGCAGAATCAAGCCGTCGCTGAAAAGTCCCATTGAGTTGTTCCTGAAACACAAAGATTTGAGTACGTTTTCAGCAGAAGGAATGAAGATAGCGTAACTCCTATGTTGGCGTATGGACAGCAAATAGATGAGAAATATCCAGACATACATGTGGTGCAGAATGACGTGGAAAAAGCTCTGTAAGGCGCAATTACTCTAATTTTGTGTGAAAGTTCATTAGAAGAGAGAAGATTGTTTACAAACGTGAAATTAAGAACTGTATTCTAAAGAACTCCGTGGACAGTCTCTATTTAGAGAGTTAACCTCCTTTGAGAGTAAGAAGAATTGTTTGGAAGAGATCTTTTGTAATTTTGTATGTGATAGGATTAACTTGATGCGATAAGAATAATCGAATTTAGTATCTCAGTAACATTAGAATGTTTGTTAGTTTTCTCTTGCGAGTAATACTACTGAAAGGTATTTAGCTTAACTTCATATCATTTGCTATCTATCCCAATATGCAGTTGCCGCGTTTAGCATGTTTTATAAGATTTAATTAATTTAGAAAGTGTTAACCTCTTAATTCGAGTTTTATTTAGTATTGAGCATAATTGAGTGTATGAATTTTGTATTGTGTTTTAGATATTCCAATAAACATGTCATATTTACCTGAACCTGAGTCATGTCTGATTACGATTCCAACTTACCACTTATAAAAATAGAACCTATTTTGGTGGGAAGGATTTAGAGAGTGAATATAATAATAGAGTTAGGTCACGACTGCAATAATCTGAATCTATACGGCAGTTTAAATAAGATATTGTGTAAGAAAGCTAAGAATCTAGTATTGTCTCCCTGAGTAAGGATCTTTTTTACTATAGGATACTGGCTGGCACAGCAAAATATAAATTCACCAGTATCCAAAGAGGAAACAATCCTAGATATAAGAATAAGACTACAGTAAGTGAATAAATCACAAAAGATAAATATTTAACAATAGAGCAGCTGGTACGATTTTGATTGTATAAGGTTTTAGGTAAGGAAGGATAGATTTAAGGAAACAACTAATTAAGCATAAATCATATAGAAACATCAATATAACAACATCTCATTAGATCACGATCCCACAAAAACGCAAGTTAAAAACTTACTTAAAATATGTATCTTCCTAACCACCAAACATTACAAAAAAAACTTGAACCCTTTGGTTCTCGTCCCACCAGATATATGGTTTACTTAAAATCCACAAACCTAATTCCCACTCCCCACTAAGACCTATACTAGATGCTAGTGATGATGCATGCTACAAATTGTCAAAACAGCTGGCTAACTCTCTTAACCCCTCTCCATCACTGGACTTACATCCTATGTAAAAAACTCTATCCACTTTAAAAATACTGATATATTGGTAAGCTTTGACATCACCTCACTGTTTACCAATATTCTCTTAAATGAAACCTTAAAACAAACGTTTTTCCTTCTGATATCTCAAATCTCTTTTCCTTTGCCATCAATTCTGGGTATTTTTCTTGGAAGAACAAAATTTACAAACAGATAAGAGCAAACCATTATGAATTCCCCTCCTCTCACCACTTTTTACATGGAAAATTTTGAAAAATGAGCCATAGACTCAGCCCTCTCAAAATCTTCTATCTGGCTAAGATATGTAGATGATGTGTTCTCTATTTGGCCTCATGGCCCAGACACATTAAACTCCTTCAGTCACCTCAATAGTCTACATCCAAGAATCCAGTTTATGATGGAAAAGGAAAACAACAATTTGCTCTTCCTAGACACCTTAGTAACACGCCTTCCTAATGGTAATCTTTCCTTCACAGTATATATATAGAAAACCCACTCACACAGGCAGATACATTCACAAACTTTCCTACCACCACCCCTCTCAACAATATGGCATTATTAAATAACCAACAGAGCCTATAATTTTTGTTCCAATGGAACCTCCCTTTCAACCAAACTCAACATGTTCCTGTCTAATGGCTACAGTGATTACAAAATTAAAAAAACAATCAGTTTCTCTCCCATTCCTCAGCCATCGCTTCAGAAGGATTTCAGAAATGCCATCACCATCCCCTACATTGGCATACTGGAAAAAATAGTCAGGTGTCTAAAAAAAGTACAACCTCTACACAGCTTTTAAGCCCTACAGAAAACTTGCTACCCTTATCCGTTCTACCAAAGATCAGCCTCCTCTCTCAGTGCCTGGAGTATATCAAGTACCCTGTTCCTGCAAGTGGGCTTACTTCAGACAGGTAGATCAGCGCCCTTCCGTTTAGCAGAACACAAATCGTTCATCTGCAAATCACAACTATGGCCAATCTGCCTTGCAGACCATATTGGATCCAACCCACAAGATCTGGAAGAAAACCACCATGCTCCACCATAGTACATTTAAAAAAGGAAAGACTGTTTTTTTATAAGCTGCAGCTGCACTCAGAAATTAACAGAATTTAAATAAATATGGATGCATAAAACTTCCCAAAATTTGGGAAACAATAATTGTCAGAGGTCCGACTTTACATCCTAGGCCACCTACAAATACTCATAGAGGGTGCACCATCTAGATAGGACTTCAGAATCACCCGTGTATTTTTTTTCTATTTTAGTATTGTGTTGTCTTTGAGTGTTACAAGAGTTATTTGTAATCCCTGATGATGTCTCAGTGACTAAGATGAAATATTGGAAGCATTAAAATTAGTTTTTAATCTTTTCCTAGTCCTATAAATATTTCATTAAACCTCCAACATGATATATACAGGTAACCCTCGTATAACGGCGATGTTAGGTTCGATAGAAATGCTGCGTTATATAAATCAAGTTATGAGAGACTTAGATCACATAGAAAAAGTAGGGTTAGGTTCCAAAATCGTTTTTTTTTTTTAATTATATAAACAATGGCATATCCAACAAAAACAATCTTTTAATTCAATTCAGGTAATTCATATAAGTTAAGAAAACAAACTATGAGACAAATACATAGTATAAAATTATAAAAATTACAAATTGTGCATAAATGTTTTAGACACAATAAAATAAAGTGCATATTTTAATCATCATCACTGTCTTCAGAAATAACATTTCGTAGATGTTCTTTAAGTGGCCGGAGGTCGTAACCACTTGAAATCTTTTGGAAATCATTTGTATAATTCTCATTGCATACTCTGGCTGGTTTAGTCATCAAGAAGTCAGTAATAAGACTTTGCTTTCCACTATGCTGCAATTTTTTATTAAGTTCATAATATGGCGCTAAACAAATATTCAATTGTCTCGTGAATTTTCCCGAGCACTCCACTGAGGGATCATTATCCGTGAAATAACTTCCCAACTTTCTTGCCAAGTCCAATCCTTCTGCTAATTTCTTTAAACTGAATTCTTTAACGGATTCATTACAATCAGAATCTTCAGCTGAACTTTCCCTGCCATTTGGTTCGACGCCATCTATTAACTGTACCAGTTGCTCCTCATTTAAATCTGTTTCTGCATCAATTAATTCACTAATTTCGTTTTCAACCATATTGCAAAAGCCCTGTCCACCAAAAATGTGTGTGACGTTTATTATACGACATAGCTCAGCATCCACTGGAGGTTGGAAATTTTGTTCCAGAACGGCTATAGGCCATATTTTTTTCCAGCAAGCATTCAGCATAGAGGGTTGTAATTCCTTAATGGACAGAGAAATAATTTTCACACAATTCAATATTGAAAACTCTTTCCATGCTTGAGGCAATGTCATGTATGGATTAGATTCCATTTTTTCCAAAATTAATTGGAATGTTCACCGAATATAACATGACTTAAATGTTGATATTATTCCTTGGTTGAGTGGTTTAATAAGTGAAGTAGTATTAGGCGGCAAAAAAGTTATTTTAATATTCGGATGGCTTAAATTTGTTGGGTGGCTTGGTACATTATTTAAAATTAGTAGAATTTTGAAGTCCATATTCTTTTTCTTTGTGTAACTTTTTACATCGGGTACAAAACTTGAAAAACCAATTGTGAAACATGCTAGCTGTAACCCATGTCTTTTTGTTGGTCCGCCAATAAACAGGTAGGGTGTACTTGTCGAGTCCTTTCATTGCAAGAGGATTTGCAGATCGGTTAATAAACATTGGTTTTGTCTATTTAGTAATGCATCAGGTGATTACAACAAAACAGAGTAATTCTATCTTTGGAAACTTTGAATCTAGGAGCTGATCTTTCATTTTTTGAAATGTAGGTGCGTTTTGGCATTTTTTTCCAATATAACCCAGATTCATCCGCATTGAACACCTGGTCTGCACTATAACCACCTTCTTTAATGATTTTTAAAAGTTCTGCTGGGTATTTCCAGGCAGCTTCAACATCTGCTGATTCTCCCTAGATTTTAAGATTATACAAAGAAAACCGCTTTTTAAAGTTTTCGAACCAACGTTTACTGGCACAAAATCCATGCTGAGAGATTTCTTCTGAAGAATCTTGATCAAGTTCTTTTAAATGTTTATAAACTTTGAGAGCTTTTTGCTTAATAAGGTGTCCATCCAAAGGAATTTTCTTTTGAGTGCAATCTTCTATCCAAATCATTAGAGATCTCTCCATTTTTTCCCATTAGAATATCGCATACACGAGCAATGCACTTTGCACTTATCATTCATCCAGCAATAACACTTTCTCGGTTTTTATGTTCATTTCGTTTGATTGTTCGAATTGTTGATTCATTTAAATTCAGAGTCCTTGCAACAACTCCTGGTTTTTCTCCAATTTTCAACCAATCCAAGATTTTAATTTTTTCTTCAAGAGAAATTAATTTCCTCTTCAATGTTGGTTTTTTTTCCTTTTGTTGCAGTTTTAGTGGCCAATACAATAAAAATAAACTTTTACATAAAAAAAGCATTACATATGTATGCAACTCACCAGAAAATAAACTGCTCAGCTTGAGAATAACACACTTATGATTTTTAGTGTGCTTTCCTGGCAGAAAACGAAGACAATTTTCAACAATAAACACTTTATACAGTAAACCCTAGATGGCGAACCTGTGGCACGTCAACAATTTACAGGTGATATCCTTTTATACGCTCTGTCTCTAAGTGTACTATTTGTTGAGAATGACACAGATTGCAAAAGCCTCTGTACAGTACCTTATTCAGGGATGCAATAAAACTAAATTCGATACTTTTAACTGCTTGGGCAATACAGGCAGACACAAATTTAACGAAGATAAAATTTGAGTTTTAAGGCCTGCGGTGAAAAATATATGCAAAAATAAATAAAGGGTTACTAGAAATTGCAGATCGCGTTATATCGAAACCGCGTTGAATGAGGGATACTACAATTTGTAGACCGCATTGTGTAAGTACCATGTTATACGAGGGTTACCTGCACATATATATATATATGATGATGATCATCATCAGTTATATTGACTCGGTGAGTAGATATGTCCATGTTTTTTGGATTTTATTTTTATTTATTTGTTTCTCGGTTTCAGTCAGTCAAAAAACATGAACATTTTAAATATATATATATATTTAAAAAGATATTTGATGACTAACAAACCGAGAATAAGTTAGAAAACTTTAATTATACGACTAGTTTCGGCTTATTATGGCCTTCATCAGGTATCTTTGTAGGTAGAAGAAACAATAATAAAAGACTGAAGATATTAAGAAAACTGAGAAGCACAGGTTAATTGTATTAGATAATTAAAAATAAAAAATGTTTTATTAAAATTTCAGTTGTTCTATTTACGTGCCATTGTTTATTGTATGCGTGATAGTAGACTCTCGAGAACGCCAGTATTGAATAACAGCAGTATTATTATTATTAGGCTCTCAGGGATGTAATAGCTCAAATTACTGTTCAAATGTTCAGGATTAAGGACGATCTCCCTGGATTCCACTATCTTTCTTTCAAATTCATCCTTGCAACGGATGAATATACATGCTATACATGTAAACCATTACTTAATTCCTAATAATAAATTTTAAATCTTCGTTTTGGATTTATTAATTTTTGTAGCATTATTATTCTTTATTTTATTTACACATAAAAATTGGAATTATTCACTTTCAAATTTTGTTTTTATTGAAATTTGAAAGTAAAAAATCAGATTCTAATTTTTATCCAATTAACCATCTTTCTTTCATCAATAAATGTAACTATTATATGGACCTTTCACTAAAAAAGCCTTGCCAATACTTTCAGTAACTGCTCATACACCTATTTTCACTTTAGCATACAGCATTGTTAATGATGTCATTCACTATAATTTTGAAAAGTTATAAAAATGAAGTTGCAAACCTATAGTACATTAGTACAATTGGTAGGCTAAGGGTTCTTATAATTTCTTTAATATTTTTTTACATAATTAAAACATGCTCAATGTAGACCAAATGTGAAACTTTTTTCAAGCCACTTTAGATCTTCAATAAGTGGAGCAGTAATCTCATACTAAGCAAAATTCAACTCCCACAGAAACATCTATGCCCATAGTGGGCATTCAAACTTACAACTAGTTGATTGGAGAGTGGGTACACTAACCACTTGGACAAGGAGATTGTTGATCAAGTGTTGACTATTTATGTTGCTGAATATATTATTTGCAAATATCAGGCTAAGTTCAGAGAATCACTACCAATGATTTTGTTAATAACATTAGAACATATCTGATAGAAGCAACGTTTAAATGCATTCCAAGGGTCAGAAGGTTAATAAGGTAGGTGTGAAAGAGATGAAGAAATGATGAATGCAAGCATACAATAAAGAGAAAGAAGACATTATGGAGGAAACATAAGACGAGTGGTAATAATTCCATGAGGAGTACAAAGAACAGGCAAGGAGGAGGACTTGGTTGGTAAGGATAGCAAAAGTGCAGTATGAGCAACAGTTAGTTAATGGAAGCCAAAAAAAAACCTAGAGTGTTCTTTTGATATGTAGTCAGCAAAAATAACAATGATTATGGTAGGATGACACTGACTAGAGAAAATAGTTAACTGGTAATTAGCTTACAGAATTAACGCATATAAAGGATATTAATTAAAGGCAACTTTAATGAATAATTTCAATATTTTGGCAACGTCACGTTGCCATCTTCAGGAACATAAAAATATGGTATGTGCATGCAGGCACTAACAAAAGCAAATGAGGAAGAAGGCAAGAAACTAATATTGTTCCTAAAGTCCTAATGGTGCCCTCTGGCGGGCACCATTGCTGGTGAATGTTCACCGCATTCACCAGCAATTCCCCTCCCCTCACAACAATACGGGGTTATAAAATCATTATATAACAGGGCAAAATTAATTTGCTCAGATGATGATGCCCAAACCACTGAACTAAACCACATCCTCAACACTTTCTTAGCCAATGGCTATAACCCTCAAAAAATACTAAAACCAGTAAACCCTCCCCCCTCCACAATAAAGATTACACCAAATCTATCACCATCCCCTACGTCCAGGGCACCTCTGAGAAAATAAACCAATATCCTCAAAAAATGTGACCTGACTTCTTGTTATAGACCATATAAAAAGTTGGCATCCTTTATCTGCTCTACCAAAGATCAACATCTTCCCCTAGACCTACCTGGTGTATACCAGGTCCCTTGCAGCTGCAAATTGTCCTACTTTGACCAAACAGGCAGGAGACAGCAAATATCAGGATTTCAGAACACAAAGACTACATCCGGTTTCACCAGTACAGCCACTCTGGGCTGGCAGACCATGCCTTAGATACCCACAATAGAATTCGTTGGAAGAAAACTAAAATAATACACTGCAGCAAGTTTAAGTACAAAAGATTATTCAAGGAATCATCAGCAGCTCTAAAAAACGTTCCAAACCTCAACAAATTTGGGTGCATGAAACTACCCCAAATTTGGGAGACTTACATTATGAGAACTTCAGCCCAACGGCCAAGACAATCAAATTACCCACATAGGACTTTAGGAACAACATTAGTTTCTTGCCTTCTTCCTCATTTGCTTTTGTTAGTGACTGCGTGCACATACCATAGTTTTATGTTCCTGAAGATGGCAACGTGACGTTGCCAAAATATTGAAGTTATTCATTAAAGTTGCCTTTAATTAATATCCTTTATATGAATTGTTAATTCCGTAAGCTAATTACCAGTTATGTATGACCAACGTATAAGACTTGCTACTAGAATAGAGAAAATAGTATAAGGACAACTACTGCAAAGGATATAATTGATATTTAATGAGCAGTTCATAAAGGTATTTCAGCCTTGTGAATGTGACATCATGGAGAGTGTGAGAGCAGTGGATGATGAGGAGGAGAGAATGACTGGGCAAGAGGTATATGGGAAAATGAGCAAACTTGATGTTAATCTTGTCTTGTCAGATGTCATCTCCTTCCAGGAGGTTGACTACCATGAGCTTCCACCACGTACGGTTTTGTGCTTCTCTTTTACATTCTTCATAGGACAAAAAGGTCCAGTCCTTAATATTTCCCATCCAATCTGTTCTTTGTCCTCTTCTTCTTTTTCCTTAACATTATTATTATCCAGGCCTCCATGGAGTCAAAAGACTCATCGTGGGAGGTCGTTTTTAGGAAACACAATATTTTTATCATACCACTCCTTGAACTCATTGCCCATTCCCGTTCCAACCACTGTCTCAGGCAATGCATTCCAAGATTCAACCACCCTCCATGCAAAGAAACCACTCCTCACCCTCTTGCACACAGCCTCCTTTCATAACATCCAGGGATGGCCCCTTGTCATTGCTCCTTCCCACGGTTCCACCAAGTGAAAGAACTCTCCAACGTCTACCCTGTAACTGCCTCTCCACAGTTTAAAAGTCTCAATCATATCACCTCTCCTTCTTTTATCCACCAAACTCTGCAGTCCACATTCGCTCAATCGATCCTCATAACTCATATTGTACAGTCCTAAAACCATCTTTGTTATCCGCCTCTGTATCCTTTCCACAGTCAATTTATCCCCTTTAAATCCTGGGGACCATATCTGAGAACAATAGTCTAAGTGTGGTCTGATCAGGGTCTTATACAATGGAACGACAACTCTTTTATCTCTACAGGTCATCGTTCTTCTCAGTATTGCAGCAATCCTCTGAGTTACCTCCACCATCTTTGCAATATATTCCATGAATTTCAGTTTTCTATCAATCATCACCCCCAGATCTTGTCTCCCCTACCTCCTCTAGTACAGCTCCCCCAATCGAGTACGTATCCTCCCATCGATGGATCCCAAACCTCAAGACTACATTTTGCTGCATTAAACCGAACACCCCCATTCATTTGGCCATCTGTCTAGTTTATTCAAATCCTCTTGCAGGGCTGTCACATCTGCACTATTACTGATAATCCTTCCCAGCTTCACATCATCCGCAAACAATTGAATGTCCCCTTGCAATCCACTGACAATATCATTGATATAAAGGTTGAACAATACAGGTCCCACTACTGAGCCCTGTGGAACCTCACTTGTAACTTTCTGCTTCCTTGATATTGCCCCACCATTTACAACTCTGATACCTATCAGTAGCCAATCCTGAATCCATTTGACTAGCCTGACATTTAAACCCATGTGCTGTAACTTAAATATCAGCTTATCATGTGGCACCCTGTCAAACGCCTTTGCAAAATCCAAAAAAATGGCAGTATATGCCTTTCCCTCATCAACTGCTCTTGTCACTTTATTATAAAAGGTAATCATATTACTAAAGCAAGAGCACCCCTTAACAAATCCATGTTGATTCTTACAGATAACATTACCCTCATCTGCCCAAAGTTGTATTTAGTCCCCTCTAATTTCTCCAAGACCTTAACTACTGATGACATACAAACAGACCTATAATTAGACACTTCCAGTCTGCTACCGCCCTTATGCAGCGGCACTATCTTACCTTCCTTCCATTCCCTGGGTATCTTTCCCGCAGCCAGACTTTTATTGAAAAGCAAGGTCAACAGAATCAGTTCTTTAGCACATTCTCTCAAAACCCATGGTGAAATACTATCCAGTCCAACAGCTTTACTGGTATCCAGAGCACTCAGTATTTGGAACACATACTCCTCTTCACCTCTAAACCCTGAACCTGCCCTATCTCTCTAGTATTAAAACCTCAGTTTTATTATGTTGGAGGTTTAATGGACTTTTTTACAGCACTCACAAAGAATTAAAATAGAATTTAATAATTCCTATATTTCGTCCTAGTCACTAGGACATCTACGGGGATTACAAAGACAATTAATGTAACATGCACACAAAAACTTACAATACTAAGCCCAACCACGTGGGTGACAATAAAGGCAAGAATACAAATTCAACCACTCCAGACAGTAATAAACCTCTCGTCCAAAAGGCTCAACGATGATGCCGTCAGCGCCCTTTGCCTCGGCCGTAATTTTGCCGTCGCCCCGAGAGAAGTGCCGGTGCTCGATGTTATGGTTAACGTCGAACGGGGGATCGGTCGCTTACCGTCGGAAGTAGCCAACAACATCAGACTCGACGTAGCCAACATCCTCGTTCACTCGTCGCCTCCAAAAAGTAACTTATCTTATTCCCAACGCATGGCTCTCCAGAAACTACGCAAAGAAAAAAGTATCGTCATCACCAGAGCGGATAAAGGTAATGCCACAGTTGTCCTTAATACCAGCGAATACAATCGTAAAATGAACATTATCCTCCGCGATCGCGCTACCTACATCCCGCTAGAACACGACCCCACAAAACCGCAAGTTAAGAAATTAAAAATCTTACTTAAAAAAGTAACCTCCTGGCCCCCCGACGTCACGAAAAAACTTAAACCTTTCCGCTCCCGTCCCCCCCGAATATACGGTCTACCAAAAATCCACAAACCTAATTCCCCACACAGGCCTATAGTAGATGCCACCAATGCACCTTGTTACAGACTGTCTAAACAGCTGGCCAACTCTCTGTCCCCCCTCACCGGAAATTCAACTTCCTATATAAAAAACTCTACCCACTTTAAAGCCCTCACAGAAAATTTAACCTTGAATAATACAGACATATTAGTAAGCTTTGATATCTCCTCCTTGTTTACTAATATTCCCTTAACTGACACTTTATCTCTCTTAGAAAACGTTTTTCCCCCTGACATCTTAGATCTCTTTTCCTTTGCCATCAACTCTGGGTATTTCGCTTGGAATAACAAAATCTACAAGCAGATAGAGGGAACCGCCATGGGCTCCCCCCTCTCACCCCCCCTTGCCAATTTCTATATGGAAGATTTCGAAAAACGAGCCATAGACTCAGCCCCACTCAAACCTTCTATCTGGCTAAGATATGTAGATGATGTGTTCTCTATTTGGCCTCATGGCCCAGACACGTTAGATTCCTTCCTTGGTCATCTCAATAGCCTACATCCAAGAATCCAGTTTACTATGGAAAAGGAAAAGAACAATTGTTTACCCTTCCTAGACACCTTAGTCACGCGCCTGCCTAATGATACACTTGCCTTCACTGTATACAGAAAACCCACACACACAGGCAGATACATTCACAAACTCTCCCACCACCACCCCTCACAACAATATGGCATCATTAAAACCCTTACCAAGAGAGCCCACAATCTTTGTTCCAGTGGAACCGCCCTCACTACTGAGCTTAACCACATACACAGAACTTTCCTCTCCAATGGCTACAGCGAACACAGTATCAAAAAAATAATCAATTCCTCCCCCATTCCCCGCCCCTCTCATCAACAAGAATTTAAAAATGCCATCACCATACCCTACATCCGTGGCACTTCGGAAAAAATAGCTAAGATACTAAAAAAGTATAACCTACACACAGCATATAAGCCCTACCGCAAACTGGCTACCCTTATCCGTTCTACGAAAGATCAGCTCCCTCCTCTCTCTCTGCCTGGAGTTTACAAAGTACCCTGTTCCTGTAAGCTTGCGTACTTTGGACAGACAGGCAGATCAGCATCCATCCGCCTAGAGGAACACAAGTCGTACATCGTTAAACACAACTATGGCCATTCAGGCTTGGCTGACCATGTTTTGGACACCACCCACAGAGTATCATGGAAAAAAACCACCATGCTCCACCACAGCAAATTCAAGAAAGAGAGACTTTTCTTAGAAGCAGCAGCAGCTCTCAAAAACCAACCAAATCTTAACAAATACGGTTGCATTAAGCTTCCGAAGATTTGGGAAACAGTCATCGCCAGAGGTCCCACCTTACATTCCAGGCCACCTACAACTGCCCTTAGAGGGCGCTCCACCTAGATAGGACTTTATTGTCACCCACGTGGTTGGGCTTAGTATTGTAAGTTTTTGTGTGCATGTTACATTAATTGTCTTTGTAATCCCCGTAGATGTCCTAGTGACTAGGACGAAATATAGGAATTATTAAATTCTATTTTAATTCTTTGTGAGTGCTGTAAAAAAGTCCATTAAACCTCCAACATAATGTCCTCACAGCACTTAAGCCTCTACACAATAAAACCTCAGTATTAAAAATATCATTCCTTCTAGAAGTGTTTTTTGTAGGGATTCATGCCTTAGTATGTGACCAATGTAGGTGGTTTTCCTTTTCTTAATGGTTTTCAACAGAGTCCTATCTTCTCCAATCATCTCTAATATTTCTAAATTAGTTTTTTGGCAGTCCATGGGACTCTAAGAATTCTTCTGAGGATTCACATCTCAAAGGCTTTTAGTTTATTTTCACATCATCATCATCATCATCAAATTTCTGACATTTACCCTCAAGGGGTATACAGGATATGATAGTACTACATTAAAAATTTACATCATTACTAACTTCCTACCTACAATTTTCTGCCAAAATAAATTAAAAGAGCAAAAAAAAAAAAAAAAATGCATAAAATTGATTAAAAAAAAATCCTTAGCCACTATGGTACAAAATGTACTATAGGTTTGCAACTAACCTTTCTTGGGTGGGAGCAACATAAAAAAATAAACAATAATAAAGACCATTATTTCATCTCGGTCACAGAGAAATAATCAAGGATGCAATTAAAAGTATTCCATCATGCATACAAGCAACACAAAATAGTGAAAATGATCAAACTCAAAGCCATTAGTCCTGGACAAGGGGGGGGGGGATAGGTAGCCTTGGTTATTGGGGCAAGTGGGCTAAGGATTAGTTTCCAATATCTTGGGAAGTTTCACAGAGCTATATCTAACAAAGTTGGGATCACTTGTAGGACTTGCTGCTGATTTAAAAAAATTTCAAGTATAATAGTTTTTCCTCATGTTTCTGCACATGGTGTCCATAGAATAGTCTGCAGGACCTGATTCACTGTAAATGTGGGGTGGGTGGATGTAATTCTTATGCTCATCCAGACTGATATCACTGGAACATCTTCCAGTCTGTTCATAACAAGATGAGTTCTAAGTACAAGGACCTTTACACACCTGGAGAGGATGAAGTTAATAAGGGCAGCCAGCTTGATATTAAGTCTGAAAGTGGAGCAAGTTTTCTAGACTATATAAAAGATACGCTTCCACCTTTGGTTGACCTAGAATCTATCAAATTTCTTGCTAGTGAGTGTTATCTTATTTTGGCCAAACATGTAGGTCAGCAACCATGCATCATGATGAACATCTAGATTACATTAAATTCTGCAAGCCTGAGCAGTAGTGACTTGCAGAACAAGCTATCTCCACCAAGCATCAAATCCTTTGGAATAAGATTAAGGTTCTCCATAAAAGTAATTATCTCATGGGATGTTCATATAAAGTTGTGAAATCTTGCTAAGTCATCTGAATCTAAATAGGAGAGAGGCAGTGGTGTAGCTAGAGGGGTGCAGAACTTTTCACATGAGACAATTTTATATTTTGACGATTATTCTATTTATGTTAACTTAGTAATTTTATTACTTAATTAATAATTAGTTTTCGACAACTATACTTACAACTAAAATAAACAAACATAGTGTTTTAATTTCTTTCCCTATGTCATTTTGATTTTTTGTAGTATTTTTGGTGTGTATTGAGAGGGGTGGCAAATGCTCTAGCTACATCAATGTGGACTGCAGAGTTTGGTGGATAGAAAAAGGAGAGGTGATATGATTGAGACTTTTAAACTGTTGAGAGGTGGTTACAGGGTTGACACTGGGGAGTTCTTTCGCTTGGTTGAACAGCAGGAAGGAGTGATGACAAGAGGCCATCCCTGGAAGTTACGAAAGGAAACTGTGAGCAAGAGGGTAAGGAGTAGTTTCTTTGCGTGGAGGGTGGTTGAACCGTGGAATGCATTGCCTGATGGAGTGGTGGGAGCGAGAATGGTCAATGAGTTTAAAGAGTGGTATGATAGACTGTGTTTCTTAGGGGGGACCTCCCCTCGATGAGTCTTGACAGACTTTATGTTCTTAGGAAGGACCTCCCACGATGAGTCTTTTGGCTCCATAGAGGCCTGAATAATAATAATAATAATCACTGGAGAGAGGGACTGAAATTATCCCTTATAATACTTCTTCAAAAGTCTGGGAAATAATTTTTTGATGGAAGTTTTTTCACTTGGCTATGCTACCAATTATATATTTGGTTCAATCCTCCATCCAAATGCAAGCAAACAAAGCCTGCGCCTGAAGCTTTCACAATATTTTGATATTGTCTAGGTTTCTGCTCCATATAGCAGTGTTGACCACATGTAGCATTTGGACAGCCTAATTCTTGTTTTTGTGTAAATTTCCCTTGAGGTCAGAATGTTTTTCATGCTAATGAAGGTTGATCTAGCAATTTTTATTCTTCTTAATATTTTGTTATCACACTTTCCATTCTCTGTAATTAGTTGACCCAAATATATATAACTCTTTACTTGATCTAAAGTATTTCCTCTGATCTTAATATTTATATCAGTAATTTCCTCTTTTCTCTTGTTACCAGCATGGTTTTGGTTTTTTTGAAGTTCAAATGAAGTCCATATTTTTCACTTAGTTCCAGTGTCTCTTCTAGTAGATTTTGAAGATATTTTATGATGTTAATAAGGGGATGTTAATATGGGACTTGATATATCACCACATATTTAAGGAATGTGCGAGGGAGTTGACATATTTTGTATAATATGAGTCTTACACTGGGTTAAGTTCCAAAGAAGTTGAAAGAAGGCAAGACTGTACCACTTCATAAAGGAGGTAAGAGAATTTTGCAGTGAAATTGCATTTTGGAGTGAAAAGATTAGCAGCAGTATATCACATTGGTGGAACCGTACTCCAGGAGATTGATGAGGTCAGGGATTTGGGAGTGTTGGTGGATAGAGAATTGAAGTTTAGGGAGCACATTGCAAAAGTGGCCAAAACAGCTCATCAAATCACTTGGTTGCTGAAAAATACTTTAACAAGCAGAGACAAACAACTTATTGTTCCTCTACATCAAGCCTTGATAAGACCCCATCTAGACTACTGTGCCCAGATAAGGGCACCAGGGTTTCTTCTTGATGGGGAGGAGGTGGAGAGGATCCAGAGATGAGTGACCAAGATGATAGCAGGTCTGTGGAATGAACCTTATGAGAACAGGTTGAAGATTTGTAGGTTACAAAAATTGGTTGATAGGCAGAAAAGGGGTGATATGATTGAGACATTCAAATTACTGAAGGGTTTCTATAGGATTAATCCAGAAGATATTTTTGAGAATAGGATTGGTGGTGGGAGGACTAGGGGCCATACATGGAAGCTGGGCAAGAGTGTGGTTAGCAGGGGTGTTAGAACTAAGTTTTTTACTTGGAGAGTGGTGAATGAGTTCAAGGCGAGGTATGATAGATACCGTGTGTGAATGTTGAATAGTTGCTCTTGACATGATTTTAGGCCTCCCTTGATGAGTCTGTCGACTCCGTGGAGTTGCCCGAGATAATAATAATAATTCAAGCATCAAATTATAGGCCAATCTATATGCTACATGTTGTGATTAAAGAGTTAGAAAGACTGGTGAGAATAAGGATTCAGAACTGGGTTGACAACAATGGTATTATCTTTGATGAACAGCATGGATTTGCTAAAAGAAAGTCACGTTTTTGGGGGGTATATATCAGGAAATTGATAATGATGACTTATTACAATAAGGTGACAGCTGAATTGGAAGAAGATGTATACATAGTAGTATAGTTAGACTGAAAAGGCTTTTGATAGATTACTGCATAAGTTGATAGTCAAAACTAGAACAGATGGGGTTGGATATTAGCCTAATGCATTGGATTGGAGACTGGTGGTCTGATAGGTATCAACAAGTTGTGTATGACAAAGCAATATCCCAGAAGAGGAAAGTCACTAGTGGTGTGCTTCAGGATCTGTTTTAGGACCTTTGCTGTTTAACCTGCATGTTAATGATATCTATTAAGACTTGAATGGGGATATTCAGCTGTTGCGGAGGATGCAAAGTTAGGATGAACTATTAGGTACAGAGCAGGTGTTGTGGCCTTACAAGAAGACACTTGAATAGGCTGAGTGAATGGGCATGTTGTGAATCTTTTATCATTTTGCATTCCTTATTTTTTGATTTTTTTTTAATGATTTTTCCAGATAATTATGGCTGATAATTTAACCAATGACTAACGAAAGTGGATAATAAAACAATACTGGAAGACAGAGAATGCTGAAAAGGTTTGAAAGAAATAAGGTGAAAAATGTGATACACCCCCACCAAGTAAGCTAACAATTTACAGAATATGCGATAAATTTGATCAGACTAGGTCCATCTGTAATGCGCTACAGAGTGATTGACCTATCAGCGTTACTACCCCTGTAAATGAAATGTTAGTTGCTTTTGTATTTACTCAAAGCCCACAAAAATCAAAAAATGAGCTTCTAGTGAGTTAGATATTTCCTGCAAATCTTTGGGTTGTCTGATGTAACATTTAGGTATGAAAATGTATCAGCTAAGATTAATGCATGGATTATTAGAGGATGATCTGAATCACCATTTACAATTCTGCTAGGTAGTTTTGAATGAAGAATAACAAGGTAATGGCATCATTTAAGAAAAATTGTTGGTCTGACAAAGCAAAGTATTAACAGTCAGGTGCTGTTAATAGGCACAAATGTGTCTATTACTCAATAGAAAATCCCCATGTAACAATTGAACAGTTAAATCCATTTGGGGTTACAGTTTGGGCAGGCCTTTGTAAAGCAGTCATTGGACTATCACTTTCAATACATCTGTATCTTAACATTCTGAAGGACACTGTTATACCACAATTAAGACTGCAGCAAGATAATGAGGACTTCTTTTTTTCAGCAAGATGGGGCTCCTCCCCCCATGCTGTAACTATGTGTGATTTTCTTGACCAAGAATTGTCAAGAAAATATCCACCTATGGGATCAAATATTGTCAACCCCATAGATGGATAAGTCAACAAGGGCCAGTTGAATGGCCACCATGCCTAGACCTCACCCCAATGGACTTCTTTTGGAGTGTTATCAAAGATAAAGTATTTTCAAGAAAACCACACACCGTTAATTACATGATTCGATTCATAAGAGAGGCGTGCCAAGAAATTGATGACAATAAAGAACTCTGCACCAAATGTGCTTGAGTGGAGAAACTAGACTACAGGAATGTGTGAATGCTGAAGGCTGACAATTTGAGCACTTAAAGAGATTGTACTTAATTGCAATTGCATGTGATCCTTATTGTGACTTAATAAAGCTATTGTATTAATCTTTAGTTTGTAATCATCAGCATGCTTTTTCCATAATAAAACTGCATACCTACTTTTGCACTCCTGTGTATTGTTGGAGGTAGAGGAAATAAGAAATCTTGGGGTGACCGATAAGGATCTAAATTTAGAGGGCACATTGCCAAAATTGTGAGGACAACACAATGAATTCTGGCAATGATACAGAAGACACTGATTTGTGGAAGTAAGGAGATTCTGGTTCTATTGCATAAGGCCTTGATGAGGCTACATATAGATTATGTAGTACACCTAATCAAGGCATAAGGCCTTGATTAGGCTACATTTATTCTCATCTTTTAATAGGATACAGTTTTTAAATTTTAAAATCAATGGAGCTCCATCTTACTACTGTACCTATCACTACTATCATATTTGTTCACCACCATCTGCAATCTCCACTTCAAATTTCAAAGATAATGATTGCCAAAAATATAGCAAAGGTAGGCAATATATATATGATCGTCATCGTATGTTACGCTTTCGTGCAGGACTACACATTTTACCACATAAGCTTCCGTAACCGATAATCCTGCGGAATAGGTTGGTTGCTCCTTATACCTGGTAGTATCCCATGTCTGTTGAAGGGTGTGTTCACGGGGCCGGTTTGCCCTGCTTTGCAGGAGGGAAAACCCCAGGTTAAACTGGAGGAAAAACCCTGCTGTCCATGCCCAAGACCAGCTTAATTGATCACTTAATTAAAAATTAAAATTAAATGAAAAAATAGAATTACAGTCAAAAGCTTCGATTATCTCTTTATATTGCTTTGAGCAGGTAACCTTACAAGTTCTATGTTCTCTGTGACTGTTGGAAGCTATGCCCAACAAAAGATCAGGTATCACTATAATGAGTAATGACTATTCACTTCCAGTAACAGCCATCCACCCTATCTCAGTAAAAGTCAGTCAAAAAATCATACGAAACTTCAAACCATGGAAAAAGACACTACTATCCTACCAAAAGCATTAAAAACTGGTAAGTTTTCCACCCTATGCAAATATAGAAGCAAACAGTCCCATGCAGATTTTAATGGGATTGTCATTGCTCTTCCAATAGCTACAAATAATAATATACTTACATGAGCAATTAACTGTTTCTCAAGAGAGTAAAAGTTATTTTTGCAATCAAGAACACGCAGAGCAACACATTCTACTAAAAAATGCTATGCTTCAAAAGTTGCTGACACAACAAAGTGCTGTTGGCTGAGACATTAAATAAAGGTGTAAATCAGTGGTGTCACATGCTCATTTCTGTTGGGTGTGCTGTCATGGTTTATGCAATCAGCGCTACAAAATTCATGTCAGTTTGACCACATGATTGCATCTTTATTGATGTATGAAAGTTTTAAGAGTGTATAGCATCAGTGCTCATCTTAAATGGTCTAATGCAATTAATTGTAGGATAACTTTGAATACTTTAATTTATCAATTAATTGTAACCAAATCTGCACAGAGTGGGAGAAACAATGTGTTTGTTTAATGATATTGTATATTACAAAACAACAATGAAGGAGAATGCTATATTTGAATTACTCAAAGATGTAAAATTTGGAAGAGGAGGACGAGGCTTACCTCCTTCGACTACAATACTGTTGCCCATTGTAAATATGGACAAAAAAGCTATAAATTTATCAAAAATTATATATTAAAAACTTGTCTGTATTATATATATAAGATTTTGCTAAGACTTGCTTTCCACATCAGTTCACACTTCATGCATGCAAAACAGAAGAAACTCAGAAAACAAAAACAGCAACTAATGACAACATACAATTGGATTGGTTGACATAATAACAATCACAACCTTTATTATTATTATTATTATTATTATTATTATTAAACAAGACCTCATGGAGTCAAAGACTCATCTAGGAGGTCCTTTTATCTCACACACATCTCATCATACCGGGTCTTAAACACATTCAAACTCCTTGCAGACACCACACTCTCAGGCAAGGCATTCCAATCATTCACAACTCTGCACGAAAAAAACCTGCCTCTCACTCCCCTACTCACACCCTCTTTATACAGTTTCCAGGCATGACCTCTGGTTCTCCCCTGATCTCCCACTATTCTCTGTAGAACTTCTCCACCACTGATCCTATAACAACCCCTTACCAACTTGTAGGTCTCTATCATATCTCCCCTCTTCCTTCTCTCCACTAGACTCTGCAAATTACATCTTTTCAATCTTTCCTCATACTCGACATTCCAGAGGTCAGAAACTACCTTAGTCAGTCGCCTTTGGACCCTTTCCAACATCTCTTCATCCTTCTGAAAACCAGGTGACCAAATCTGGGCACAATAGTCCATGTGTGGCCTAATCAAAGCCTTATACAATGGAACAAGAATCTCCCTACTTCTACACGTCAGTGTCCTCCTCATCATTCCCAGAAGTCTTTGTGTTGTCTTCACAATTTTGTCGATGTGTCCCCTAAATTTTAGATCCTTATCCACTATCACTCCCAGATCTCTTATTTCCTCCACTTCCAACAATATATTCTTACCAAGCATAAATTCTGCATCCCATCTTTGTTTTCCAAATTTTAAAACCTTACATTTTGCAACATTGAACTCACATCCCCATTTGCTTGCCCAATCACTCAATTTATTCAAGTCTTCTTGCAAGACCACAACATCTTCACTACTCTTTATGGTTCGTCCCAACTTTGCATCATCTGCAAACAACTGAATATCTCCATCCAAATCTTTGCCAATATCATTAATATACAAGTTAAATAGTAATGGCCCTAAAACAGATCCCTGAGGCACTCCACTAGTGACTTTCCTTTTCCTGGATATTGCACCCCCATACACAACTTGTTGATACCTATCAGATAGCCAGTCTCCAATCCAATGCACTAATCTAATATCCAACCCCATCTGCTCTAGTTTGACTGTCAACTTATCATGAGGTACTCTATCAAAAGCTTTTGCAAAATCCAAATATATTACTGTGTATCCTTCTCCTCTGTCCAAGGAAGCAGTCACTTTATTGTAATAAGTAAGTAGATTACTAAAACACGACCTCCCTTTAGCAAATCCATGCTGTCCATCAAAGATTATACCATTGTTGTCAACCCAACTCTGGATCCTAGTTCTCACAAGCTTCTCCAACAACTTAACCACAACACCTGACACACAGATAGGCCTATAGTTTAATGCTTGAGTTCGATCACCTCCCTTATGAAGTGGCACAATCTTGCCCTCCTTCCACTCTTTAGGGATTTGACCAAGTGCAAGACTCGTATTAAAAAAATATGTCAAGGCAGGTGTCAACTCTCTGGCACATTCCTTCAGAATATGCGGTGATATATTATCAAGTCCCACAGCCTTATTTACATCTAGTTTACTCAACTCCCCAAACACCTCTTCCTCACTTACAGTCAGTCTCTCCTCCCCATCATCAACTGCTCTTAATCTCTCCATGAAGTCACATTCACAAGATTGAAAGATCTTTATGAACTGTTCATTAAGTATCTCCACCACACATTCTGCAACAGCTGTCTTTATACCATTTCCTCCAATCAATGTCATCCTTCCATAATCATTCTTTCTTTTGCTGGCTACATATCGAAAGAACTCCCTAGGATTCTTTTTAGCTTCATTAGCTAACTGCTGTTCATACCTCTCTTTAGCTACTCTCACCAACCAAGTCACTCTCCTTGCCTGGTCTTTGTAGAACTCATGAAATTGGTTACTTCCACTTCTCTTATGCTGCCTCCACAATGCCCTTTTTCTCTGTATTGCATGCTTAATCTCTTTATTCATCCATCTCACACCTAACTTATTTAACCTTCTCACCCGTGGTATACATTTAGACATTGCATCCACTAAATATTTTTTGAAAATCCCCCAAGCTGCATTGATCTCTTTTCCAGCTAACTCCTCATTCCATGCTACACCTGCAAGCTGTCTCCTGAGCTCTTCATAATCACCCCCCTTGTAGTTCCACATATACCCTTTTTTCACTGGGGTCCTTGCACTGCTGGCAACCACCCAAGTAATCACCTCATGGTCACTTTCACCAATTGGTGGATGATTTGATACCTCATTGATAATTACATCCTCCGATGAGATGACCAAATCCAAGACCCTTAATCCTCTAGTGCCCTCTGTTACATACTGTCTGAGGTAGTTATCCCTCAAAAACTCAAGAAACTCATTTTCTTTACTTCCAGTTGCTATCTCTTCATTCCAGTCTATATTGCCATAATTAAAATCACCCATAATGATCACCCTTTTCTTATTTGCTTGGCTTATTTGACTATACATTTCACTATCACCACCATCCACATTACCAGGTCTATAACAACATCCCACCAAGTATTTGATTCTATTCACCTCTATCTCACACCATACTGCCTCAAAACCACTGGCCCCATTTCCCTCTTGCATCTCTACCTTGTATGGACATAACTCTTTCTCTATCATCAATAGCACTCCCCCTCCCTTTTTACCCCTTCTATCCTCACGAAACACATCATACCTTTCCATCTCTATTCCTGTCAGGATGTCATCCTTATCTAACCATGTCTCACTTATTCCGACAATCTCTGGGTGCACAGACGCAATTAGTGCAACCATTTCATCCACCTTGTTTCTTATACTTCTAGCATTGGTATACAAACACAACAACTCATTTCTGGATCTACAGCTAGTTCCACTGATACCACTCACTCGATGTGATCTCTCCATGCTGGACTGGGGCCATTTCCCTTTCTGCTTCTTCATTTTAGAACCCTTTGCAATTCCATCTGTTTCCTTTTGATCCCTGATCATCCCATTACTTTCCTGCCTACACATTCTCTCACCTCCTCTTGGAGCATCCACCTTTCTCACGCTGTGTATCCCTGTCCACCCTGAGCCTCCCCGTTTCCCTGCACCTCTTGCACACCCATTCTCTCATTTTCTATACTCATACCACTCACTTCCACATTCATTTCCACTCCTTCAATCTCTCCTGTCTTACTCTCCTGCTCTTCCACATCACTCCCCTCTCGATCTGATTCATTCTCTCTATTCACTTCTCTACCTTCCAGCAGCAGTCTCTCCAAGCGACTCACACCATAACCACTCATATGCAGTCCATCGCTCCCATACAGCTCACTTCGTCCCTCAAACTCATTCCACACATTAACAAACTCTACTCCCATCTCCTCACACATTTCAGCCAGAATATCATTCATAATCCTTGCTCTCCGCCTCATTTCACCACAATCATACCTAGGCAACACACTGACCACCCTTCCTGTCACACTATTCTCCTTTATCTTTCCAGGCAGTCTTCTGACATTCATTTTGACATGCTCTTTGTTCTCTCTCAAATCATTCGTACCAATTAATACAATTAACTCTTTTGCTCGTTCCCGCCTCATATTCAATGCCTCAATCACTCTACTCATTTTACCGCCTGGAAAACATACCTTGTGCATTTTATCCTCTAGCACACCTTTAATAATGGAGTCGCCATACAACGCCACTCGCTCATCTTTTGTTATCTCTTTCATGCCATCATGATTTATTTTAATAGTTTTGACCTGAATTCTCTCAATTTCATTCCGCATCCATTTCATTTCTTGCTTCATCCAATCCAATTCACCTTCTGAACCTCGCGACACATTCACTCTATCATTAAATCTTTCTAACTTTCTAACTCTCGACCCCCTCTTCTCACTTTCCCTCTCATTCATCCTTCTTTGTTTCCGTACTTTCGGTCCAACATACGTCCAACTTTCACTATCATTCTTCTCACTCTCACATATCTTTCTTTGTTTCCGTACTTTCGGACTAACATGCGTCCAACTTTCGCTATCATTCTTCTCACTTTTACTGTCATTCATCTTTCTTTGGTTCAGTACTTTCGTTCCAACATGCGTCCATCTTTCGCCATCAGTCATTCTTTTTTCGCTATCATTCATTCTTTCGATTTTTTTTACTTGCGATTTCTACTTTCATTCTCAATTTCGTTTCTTTCCGCCTTACTTTCGTCCCTTTTAACATCCGTTACGGTTGTCAAATCGCTCTTTTTCTTTTTTCCTGATTTTTTAACATTTTTTCGCCTGTCTTTCCCGCCATCCGTCTCTTTCAAACGTGCACTCGCGACACTATCGGTACTAGCACTTTCTGTCATCAACTTCATATTCGCATTCATCAATTCCTCGTTCAGGTCACATTTCGCACACACCCTTCTTCCATCCGCACTAAACATCCACAAATCATTTATGTAGTCGAAGGAATACATATAACAGACCTCACACTTAACGAACCGACTGAAATCCAAATTAAAATCATGGAATGACAATGCCGCCGCCATTTTTTTTTTTTTTTTTTTTTTTCTCTCTGCAGGTTACTAGGTCTAATATTAACGTTTTCGTATTTAGTTTAAGCAAGGAAAAAACCCCACACTAATAATATCGGTAACGTACAACGTTTACAGCCGCTCTTACTTAAACAATTACGCATATATACTTAATTATTCCTAGTAAAACTTATCTGAATCAGGAGCTCTTCAAAAGACGTTCGTAGCGCTTGACCCACTAGCGCCCCCCTCCCGCCCCCTTTAGTTGCTATTGTCTCAGAGATCACCCAGCCTCACCTTCTGAGCGGTTTAAAACTATTAGAGTGCTAAGAATTTGACCTGCTGCGCCATCTATACATCTTTTCAAAGGGCTCAAAGGTGTATGTATTTTGAAAGCACACACCCAGGCTATTAACCTGAATATGATGCAATGTTTATGTGTCAAAAAGTGTACTCTTTATGAAGCATTAGTGTATTGTGTTTACTTTTAGGAGTCACGCGAAGTCTGTAAACAATTAGGGGAGTCTTTAATGGGAATAAATGCAAAATATATCGGTGATATTGTTATTCGGTGGATGAACACTACACACCTAGCACACCTGGAATATTCACCCCTGCTGTAAATATTGGTTGTTGCTGCTTGGCATTACAGCTGAAGCAACCAAGACTGAAGCTAGTGCACCAGCTCAATGAATTTTTTCTGGCCAGTTTGCCTTTTTTCAGGGATTAAAAACCAGTGTTTCGGAAGAGAGAAATCCTTCCGTTAGCATAAAAATCTGGTTAACTCACCTTCAACTGATGGAAGCATTTCTCCCTTCCATCAGTTGTACATCATATGTACAGTCTCTTAGCTCAGTTGACAATGCCCTTTGGTTGGAAAGATCCTGGCTATTTGCATATATATATATATATACATGTGTTGGATTCAAATCACTGGATTCCATTTCCATTGTAAATTTCCATTTTCAATTGGATTCCAGTTCCATTGTAAAGTGAATGTATCCAATGTTTGATACATTCTTAATGCATTTAAATAACCAACACCCAAAAATTCACTTTAGAGTGGAACTGGGAAGCTAATGACTGTCTGTCCTTCCTGGATACACTAATCACACGTCTTCCAGATGGTTCCTTATCATTTTTGGTTTACAGAAAACCCACACATACAGGAAGATATTTGCACAAACAATCACACCACCACGAATCTTAACAATATGGTATCCTAAAAACACTAGCCCACAGAACTAGAGCAATCTGTTCCAATGGCAATGTTCTCACTGCTGAACTCACTCAATTAAGTCACGCTTCTTAGCCAATAGCTATAATCCCCATAAGAAGACATAAAATACTAAATGTTCCCCAAAAATCCCCCTCACTGTCTGCCAACGAAGACTACAGCAAAACTGTCACCATCACATACCTTCAAGGCAAATCTGAAAAGATATCTAGAGTGCTTAAGAAACATCAGCAATGTACCATATTTAAACCATATGTCAAATTGGCAACTCTCATCCATTCACCCAAGAAGAGAATCTCTTCTTTATCACATCCGAGTCTATGAAGTGCCCTGTTCATGTGACAAAGACTACTGTGGACATCCACCTCAGTGAACATAAAAGATTAGTCCAGCACTATCACTATGGCAAGTTGGGCCTAGCAGATCATGCCTTGGATACCCCTGCACACAGGATTAATTGAAAAAAAAAAAAAAAAAGCACTGCACAGACGTTGTAAGTAAGTTAGAGAGATTGCTCTTGGAATTTGCAGAAGACCTGAAACATGCCCCAAACCTCAATAAGTATGGTTGTATAAATCTGCCAAAGATTTGGGAGAGAGACAGTCATCTTATGACCTAATTAATACCTGCTTTCTCTCTCTCTCTTCCCCCAAACATAGATGGCGCCTAATTAGGACTTTAGTCTTTGTGTTGTATGTTACAATTGTTCAAACTAGTCCCATTGTTATAAAGGATTATCTTTGTTTTGCATACTGTAACAAACTGTTTTTGTGCTCTGAAGATGATGGGCAGAATACATTCTGATATTTTGCAATATCAGAACTTATTGTTGATATTGCAAAATATCAGCAATAAGTTAATAAATATAAGGGGGACCAGAAAGTAATCAATTTTTTGAACTACATTTTTAATATAAATTTTATTAAAGAACAAATTAACATTATTCAATTCTATAATCGCCATCGTTAATTATAATCTTATTCCAACGATCGACTAAGTTTAGAATTCCTTTTTTGAAAAAGTTTTTTCTTTGGAGACAAAAAATGATATCAAACTCCTTTGGACATCATCTTGCAAAAGGAAGGTTTTATTTCTTATGCTGTGTTCTAAGGACCTGAATAAGTGATAGTCACTAGGGGAAATTTCCGGTGAATATGGAGGATGTGTTAGAAGTTCCCATCCTAACTGCCTAATTTTTTCTTGAGTCATTCTTACAGAATGTGGTTTTGCATTATCTTGCTGCAAAATTACCCCTTTTCGATTGACAAGCGCAGGACATTTGATTAACAATGCTTGATGTAGTCACTCTAATTGTTCATAGTAGATAGCTGCTGTGAGTCTTACCTTGTTCCATGAGTTTGTAATGAATAATTCCATGAATATCCCACCAAATGCACAACAGAACCTTTTGCGGATGAAGTCCATCTTTAGGTGTTGGAATTGGAGTTTGATTTGGAGAAAGCCACTGTTTTTTGCATTTATTATTCTTATACAGCTCCCATTTTTCGTCACCAGTTACGATTCATTCCAAAAAGGGGTCATTTTGTTGTCTGGTCAACAATGAATTGCAAATTGCCCGTCTCTGTGCTTTATTGTTTTCTGACAGTTCATGCGGTATGCGGTACACCCTGTTTAAGAACCTTGTCACTCTTATGTACGTGCTCTTGGACAGTTGACCATGATGAATTAAGTTTCTCTGCTAATTCTTGTATGGTTTGTTTTGGATCTGATTCAACGAGATTCTTAAGAGCATCGTCATCCAGAGTAAGAGGTCTTCCAGATCAAGGATGATCAGAGAGATCAAAATTTTTTTTTCTGCAAATCTCCTAAACCATCGCTGACATTTGTTAACCTTCAATACGTCTCCATAAGTTAAGCAAATGATTTTGGTAGCCTCGGTAGCATTCTTTCCTTGGTGAAACAAAAACAGCATACAATGACGTAAATTGTGCTCTTCAACTTTAAAGCCTGCCATATTAAAAAATAATAATCTAAAATTAAAAAAACAGATGTTTTAAATAGAACAGTAATGCTAATATTTAAATAAAAATCAAATTTAATAATTTATGTGTTATTTAAAAAAAAACAATCGGCTAAAAATGACATTTAAAAATAATTGATTACTTTCCGGTCCCCCTTATAGTTATTTTCTTATCAGTCTGTGTTCTCATCTATACCATTAAAATTAATCAACACTTCATAAAGATGTGCAATGCTTCTAATGCTACCAAGAGGAATTATATCAAATTCTAAAGAGTGCAAAATTAAATGAACACATTACCAATAGGCCAGAGAATTTAAAACAGAAGAACCTCAGGAAGTAGCAGGTTGCCAGCCTAGTTGACCAAGTGAAAAAAACTTCCACTAGAGGACTGTTCAATGTCAGGCCACTGAGAATCTGCTGTCAAAAAGATGCTTTATTTTTGTAGTAATTAGCAATAATGACTGTATTTTGGTATAATTTTGCCATTTTTCATAGCTTAGCATTAACCGCATGACTGTGTATTTGATACATTTATTTTACTAATTTTTGAAGCTTGCAGTGAATGATAATAAAATGACAGAACAAATGACTTGCATACCGCACAGAGCAAAAATCAAATGTAATTAAAGCAGTGGATTTTTCAAGAAGGGTTTGTTGTCGTGAATGTGCAGATGAGAGAAGGTACAGAATATGACAAAAATTTGATGTTCTGTTGGACTACAAATTATTATTATGTGACACCTCCAGCAGACAAAAAAGATGTGATGGGGAAATTTGGATATGGAGAGCTTAACGTCAGAGGAGAACAATTACTCCACTTCTGTAAAGCAAAATCTAATGATTACAAACACATTGTTCTATCAACGCCCTAATAATAAATATACATGGACATCCCCAGATGATAATATAAAGAACTGCATAGACTATATCATCATAAACAAACAATGGAAAAGATCAGTAAATAATGTACAAACATTAAGAAGTTTTGATTTTGACACTGACCACGAAATATTAACTGCCAAAGTGAAGATAAAATTCAACAGGAAAAATAATATCAGAAAAGAAGAAAACATCAACCTATCAAAATTAAAAGATAGCTCAAGCAGAAGTCGATTTTTAGAACAGATGTGCTTGAAATTAAAACCCTCTATCTTCCAGAACAGCGGAAAATACTGGGAGAAGAAGGAAAAGAAACAGTGTTATCAATTGCAAAAGCCACTCTAGGTTCCAAACCGAAAATAAACAAACAGTGGATAACCCAAGAAATCATAGCTACCATAGAAGAGAAAAGAGAGGCCAAAATACTTGTAAACCAACAAAACAATGAAGAGAATAGAGAAAAATAAAGAGCACTAAAAAATAAAGTTGATAACCTATGCAAAAAAGCCAAAGAAAAATGGTTAGAAGAAAAAGCTAAGAAATGCCAAGAAGCATACCAACAAAACAACCTAAAAGTCTTCCATGATACTGTAAGAGAAATTACAAAGGAATTCTCAGCAAAAGCAGTAATAACGATAAACAACAAGATGACTGAAACCGGGAATATTGAATATATAAGAAAAATCTCGTCAAATCATTTTAAGACTATCTTCCACCAAGGAAACAAAACTACAATGCCAACAATAGAAGAAAGTAATGATCACCCAAAAATTTTACAAGAAGTTAGATACGCAATAAAACAGATGAAAAACAATAAAGCACCAGGCATTGATACTATCCCTACTGAACTGTGGTCATATGGAAGCAGCATATCAATAGAATATTTAACAACCCTATTCAATAAAATACTACAAACAGGAGAGATCCCAGATGACTGGAGAACTGGAAAGATCATCCCAATATACAAGAAAGGAGACAAAAGAGACTGCAGAAATTACAGACCAATCAATTTACTCCCTCACACCTATAAAATATTCATAAGAATTATACAAAATAGATTAAAAAACACCTACGAAGAAATGATAGGCATGGAACAAGCTGGTTTCCGAGGAAACTATTCAACAATAGACCAAATTTTCACATTGCACCAACTAGCAGAGCTCAGCTGGGAAGACCATAAAGAACTATATTGTTGTTTTGTAGACTTTAAACAAGCTTTCGATAACATCATCAGAGAAATCCTTCTTAAAGTTCTACTAGAAAAAGCAATAGACAAATATATAATACAGTTTCTGATAAAATATTACTCTAAGACAAATGCAATAATTAAAAAGGACACACTCACAACAGAACCCATAGAGATCCAAAAAGGAGTAACGCAAGGATGCTCATTATCCCCATGCCTATTCAACATATATCTAGAAGAAGTTGCAAAGAAAGCAATAGACAATGAGCCTGGAATCAATGTCAACGGTTTAAACATAAATAATATCAAATATGCAGATGATCTTGTCCTTCTTGCAAGAACCCCAAATGAACTACAAAAGTTGATCAACAAGCTAAACGAAACCTGTAAAACATATGACATGACAATAAATATACAAAAGACAAAAGTGATGAAAATAGGGAGGAACAGAACTACCATCTCAGCTACCCTAAACGGAAAACAAATAGAACAAGTAGACAACTTCATATACCTTGGATCAAAATTACCAGAAACAATAGATGAACTCAAAACAATCAAACACAGAATAGCGATAGGATGGACTACCATGGGAAAATTACAGAAAATCTGGAAAACAAACAAGATATCTAAGCAAGCCAAAATCAAATTATATGAAGCAATAATTATACCAACAGTCATCTATGGAGCAGAAGCATGGACAGTTAAACAAAGAGAGGAGAAAAAACTGCTGGCATTTGAAATGAAATGCTTAAGAAAAATAAATAGAACAAGTTGGATAGAAAAGAAAACAAACATCACAGTCAGACAAGAACTATTGTATAAAAAGACAATAATAGAAAAAATTAGAAAACAACAACTGTGATGGTTTGGACACACTGTACGCATGGATGCAGACAGACTTCCTAACGTCCTAATCAATACTTTTCCAACTGAAAAAAGAAGATCTAGAAGACCAAGAATTATCTGGCTGAAATTAATAAAGAACATCTCGGGATGCAGAACATATAAGGAACTTTTTCGAACAGCAGGGAATAGAGAAGACTGGAAGATCCTGCTCAAGAGAAGACTCAACCCGTCTTAGACGGAAGAGAAGAAGCAGAGAAGACACTTCCAGGGAGTCCAAAGACTCATCGAGGGAGAGTGTGCCAACAGCATCGAACGATTGATCTCCTTCCAACTACTAACCGTGCTCAAACTTGTTTAACTTTTTGCGTGAGTCATTAGTAGCAGAGGCTCTACCAATCGACCAATCTTCACTGTTATTGGTAAATATGAAACCAGCTGATGGAATGAAAGAATAATTAAGAGAGCAAAAGGCTGGACAGATCATGGAATGAAATCAAGCAAGATTGTGGAAGTGAAAGTAAGTATGGCTGATGAAACGAAAGCAAGCGACACCTGGAAGCAAAGGAGAGCAGGAATGAGCAAATGAAAGAAATGAACGACAGACCACATATAGGCAGCAACATATAGTGTGATTTCAGGGTACGAGACTTGAAAAACAAGTTGATCGGAATGAGAAGAAAAATATACACAGTAAGATTAGAAGTTTGGTGAATAAAAATGAAAGAGTGCAAAAAGGAAGAATGAGGGAAAGCAGAGAAAAAGATTATAAAATGACTTGGGAGTAGCAACATATGGAGATCCCAATATCAGAGCTAGTTGCTGGATGGAAAAGTACAGTGTGTGTGTGCAAGAGATCAGAAGAAAGAGATGAAGGGAAAAATCAGAAGTGGTACTGAAGACACAGAAGTGCTTGGCAGTGGAAACAGTAGTAATGTGAGAGATGAAGAGAGAATGGGAATGCAAGAGGAACAGGAAATTGGGGGGGGGGGAGCTCAGGTGTACAGGGAAACATGGCATAGGGAGAGTGGCATTGAATGCATGTATACTTTATCTTCATACATGCATTGAATGGATGTATGAAGATAAAGTATATTGCAATATGGGCGGGGAAGTTGAGACTGAGCAAATATATGTGGTAAGTGGTGATAAAGGTGATTGGGCAAGTGTGGTGGGGAAATCACAACCAACACATAGCTTGCATAGGACTGGCTATAGACCTAAAAATGAACCACTGTGTTTGTTTACAAATGCCAGAAGTATCAGAAATAATGGGGATGAAATGGTTTCAGTGATGGAGTCTATTTCTCCCCAAATCATTGGAATAAGTGAAACATGGTTGAATGAAGATGATATCATAACAGGAATAGAAATGGAAGGATACAGTATTTTTTCACGAGAATAGCAAGGGGAAGAAGGGAGGCAGAGTACTGCTGGTGATACCAGGGGAATTAAGTCCACATAAGGTAGACATGAAAGGGGGAAATAGTGGCAATGGTTATGAAGCAGTGTGGTGTAACATGGAAGCTGAGAGGAAGACATTGGATGTTACTATAGGCCTTGGAATGTGGAGGGTGGTGGTGAAGAAATATATAAACAATTTGGACTAGTGAATGAATAAAGGAAGGGTAATTATTATGGATGATTTCAATTATAGCAGCAAATTTGGAATAAAGAGATGGCATTTGGGAATAAGAAACACAAATTTCTCGTCTTGAGAGATAACTATCTCAGGCAGCATGTAAAGGAGGGCACACGAGGATCTAGAGTTTTAGATCTGATCATATCATCAGAGGATGTAATTGCGAGAAGGGTTTCACACTTTTCTCCAGTTGGTGAGAGTGATCATGAAGTAATCACCTGTGTTGTGGCTAGTCATATGCAGACCTTTGTGAGGAAAGGATATAGAAAGAATTGTAAGGCTGGTGATTATGACAAGTTTAGGAGACAGCTTAGAACTATAACAGGGAACGAGGAGTTGAGCAGTAAGGAAATAAATGCTGAATGGGAACTGACAAATAAATACATAATAGCATCAATGTGCAAATGTATTCCGAAGGCCAAAAGGGTGAATAAGGTAGGTGTAAAATGGATGGATGTGGAGCTTAAGCATGAAATCTGGAAAAAGAAGGTCTACTTTGAAGGAAGTACAAGATGAATAATGGTAATAATCAGTTACATGAAGAGTATAAAGAACAAGCCAGGAGAGTAAGGAAAACAAATGTACAGTATGAGCAGAAATTGACAGACCAGGTGAAGAAAACCCTAGTTGTTTTTTTTTTTTAGATATGTGGCAAGTAGAAGGAAGAATGATCATGGTAAGATGAAGTTAATGGATGAAAGTGGTAGAATGGTAACTACTGAAGACGACATTGTTGGGGAATTCAGCCATCAATTTATAAGGGTGTTTCATCCTGATCAGGGTGGAATCATGAGGAAATTAAGTGTAGAGGAGATAGGAAAGGATGACTTAATTGTGAGTGAGCAGGAGGTATTGAGGAAATGAATAAACTTGATGCAATAGGATTTGATGGCATACTACCACACATCTTAAGGGAATGTTCCAAGGAATTAGCAATAGATTTGGCATGCCTGTTTAATAAGGGTCTTACAACAGCACAGGTTCCAAGGAAGTGGAAGGAGGGTAAAATTGTTCCACTGAATAAAGGTGGTGATAAGACTGTAGCTTCAAATTATAGGCTGGTCTGTATATCTGGAGTTGTGGTGAAGGTACTGGAGAGACTGGTGAGGAGGATACAGAAATGGGTTGATAACAGCAGTATTCTCTGTGGTTCAAGGGTTTGTTAAGGGAAGATAATGTTTCACTAACTTATTTATGTACCATAACAAGGTGACAAATATCTTGGACAAAGGGAGATGCATATACAGTGGTGTATTTAGATTTTGCAAAGGCTTTTTGATAGACTGCCACAAGACAATCTCTTAAATAAATCGAAACAGATTGGATTGAATAACAGACTTCTGAGTTGGATCAGTAACTGGCTGTCGGATAGGTATCAGAAAGTTGTATATCGGGGTGCACTATCTCAAAAGAGAAAGGTCACTAGTGGTGTGCTGCAGGGGTCAGTTTTGAGGCATATTATTTATTTGTATATTTGTATTATCTATTGGCATTATCTATTTGTATATTAATGATACTGGGATAGGTTTAACTAGTGATATGCAGCTGTTTGCAGATGATGCAAAACTAGGGAGAACACTGCAGAGTCAAGCAGATGTAATGGCTTTACAAGAGGATTTGAATAGATTGCATGAATGGGCAGGTAAGTGGAATTATCAGTTCAATGTTGCAAAGTGTAAGGTTTTGATATTTGGTAAGCAACGATGGGATGCAAAGTATATGCCTGGTAGGAAAACTTTAATGCAAGTAGAGGAGACGAGAGATCTAGGAGTTATGGTGAACAAGGACCTGAAATTCAGGACCATATTGCACAAGTTGTGAAGATGTCACATTGGATAACGTCAGGGATGTGGATGACCTTGACATGCAGAAATAGAGAGGTTATGATGCCATTTTCTAAGGCCTTGATCAGGCCTCATATGGATTATTGTGCTCAGATCTGGTCGATGGTTATTCATGATGAGATGAGAAGGATATGTTGGAGGGGGACCAGAAAAGATTCACAAAGGTGGTCAATGGTCTTTGGAATGTGGAGTACGAGGACAGACTGAGAGAATGTAAGTTGCAGAGCCTCGTGAATAGGAGGAAGGGGGGAATGGATATGATTGAGACATACAATCTAGTCAGGGGTTGTTATCAGGTTGACATAGAAGAGATTTTTCATATCATAGAGTGGTGGTGGTGGGGGGGAGGAGCAAGATGTTATTGTGGAAACTATAAGGAGGGCGTGAGCAGAGGAGTGAGGAGTAGGTTCTTTGCATGCAGAGTGGTTTGTGAGTGGAATGCATTGCCTGAGTGTGTTGTGGGTGTAGACACACTGAATCAGTTCAAAGCACAGTTGGATGAGTATTATGTGCAATAATGTGTACCTCCCACAACGAGTCTCCAACTCCATGAAGCTCAAATGTTAATAGTAATAATAATAATTGGTGTGTTGGATATGAGAACTAATTTCATTTTTTACTAATTCTGCATGCTTTCTAGTTGTATTTTTCTCTAGTTGCTTATTCATATCCCCTTGTTAAAAAGGGGATATGAATTACGTACCTCAGATGATGCCAAACAGACAACTTCAATTACTGTGCTGAGCTATACTGCCAAAGCAGAGGAAGATGCCACCATCCATAGAATGATATGACTAATCAATACCTAAAACAATGCAGTTTTTTTCTTAATACTGGGTACCAAAAAATTTTTGGTTCTTTCATAGTCTAGAGGTAAGGAATTGCTTATGAAAATTTTGACAGGCTAGGAATTTTGTCTTGATCATGTAATTCTAGATAATGTCCAATTTGGAATGGAAATCAGGGGTTTACTCAGCAATAAAAAGACTAAATCTATGAAAATTAACAGGAAATTTTTTGAGGGTTGAAGTGGCTTGAAGTTGGCATGTTTGTTTTCTACAGTAGGGTTTCCAGATTAGGTACAGAATAAATAAAACAATAATAAAATTAATAAATTACAGCAGTGCTGTTTAATTTGGACATAAATGATATAAGAAGGAAGATATTTAGTTGTTTGCTGATGATGCAAAGGTGAGTAGGGTTATAGTTAATCAAGGTGATGTAGAAGGCTTGGCTTGCAGGATGATTTAAATAGACAGTCAGTATGGGCAAAAGATAATGGGTATCAGTTTAATGTGGAGAAATGTAAAATTATACATTTTGGAATAATCAGATTATAAGCTGTGTAGCACATTGATGGAATTGTATTCCAGGAAATAGACGAAGAAAGGGATTTAGGGGTGGTAGACAGAGAGGTGAAATTTAGAGGACATATTATTAAGATTGTTTGGCTATCAAAGAACACACTAACAAGCAGATAAGAGAATCATCATTTTTCTTTATAAAGCTTGCTATGACCACATCTGGATTATTAGCCAGAGGCTTGGTCTCCTGGATTTCTTGGGGATGAAGTAATGGAGAATTTAGAGGACATATTATTAAGATTGTTTGGCTATCAAAGAACACACTAACAAGCAGAGATAAGAGTCATCATTTTTCTTTATAAAGCTTGCTATGACCACATCTGGATTATTAGCCAGAGGTTTGGTCCCCTGGATTTCTTGGGGATGAAATAGTGGAGAGGATCCAGAGGTGAGTAATCTGTGGAGTGCTCTCTATGAGGACAGATTGAGTTTGTGGGTTGCAAAAATTGGTTTATATGCAAAAAGGGAGTGATATGATAGAAACATTTAAGTTGCTTAACCACCTTAACGGCCGTTATGGATCAAATACGCATCCGCATACGCTTCGTATCCATCACATATTTCATTGTTATAACAATGGTATTACAATTTTAATAAGCACTTCGCATCCATGATAAAGTGAACGTCAATAGACGTCTTGGCCGGTAGCGTGGTTAAAGGTTTTTATAGGATTGATGCAGGAGATATGTTTCTGCACTTGGTTAGAGAGGGCAAAATAAGAGGTCATCTCTGGAAGTTGGGTAAGAGTGTGGTTAGCAAAGGTGTGAGGACTAGATTTTTCACTTGGAGAGTGGTGAATGAATGGGTTGCCAGAGTCAGTTGTGAGTGCTTTGTTAATGGTTTCAAGGAGATGTATGATAAATAGTGTAGTTTGGGTTGCTCATGATGAGTGTTAGGACCCCATGGAAGTGCGTGTGCAATAATAATAATAGAAAAAATCCTTAGTCCACTAATGGTACTAATGTACTATATGTTTACAACCTTTCATGGGTAGGAATCACAACTACATTCTCAGTAGGAATCAACGGCTTCAGTTAACACATTTTATGAGGAACAAGAGGAGAAATGAGCTGAAACAAACTAGCAATCTACAGAAAAGTTTTAACATATGAATGAGAAAATAGATATATATATATATTTTTTAATGTGAATTTGCCCATGTAAAAAATGATGCTGTACATACCAAATAGAACTTTTTCAAGTCCCTTCAGGCCACCTTAATGGTGGTGGCCTCATTGGACAATAATGCTCACATCTTCATGTGGTGTTATTCACTGATCAGGTCAGCAATGAGTTAAGTTATAAACAAAACAGTTAACTGAAAACTGGCAACTACAGATGTGTTCTGAGAAACTTTGGATTATTAACATTCAAAAATATATACTCCAAGTTAATTAAAGATGGCATGGTTACTTTAACTTAACAGGAGATGACAGATGAGCAATCAAATGCTTGAGGCAACAATAGTAAGAAAGGATCCAGCAGAAGACCAAGATAAAGGGATTGATGCAGTTCAGAGTGCTTTAGAAGATCTAAATGTGAAAGCTGGTCAAATCAGAAATCTGACAAGTAACAGACCAATTAAGAAAACTGATCACATCAAACCAGTAATATAATATTATGTTCGATCAGTGCTTTTTTTTTTTTGTAAAAGAATAGGTGCTAGTACACATTTTTTGCTAGCACATAAAATTTTAAATGAAGAGGGCATGAGAACTAAAAAATTATTTACTCATATTTTAATTCAGAGTGTAATAATGTCTTTGGAATACAACAACAAATGAAGAATATAACACAGTTTACTAAACATTAATTTATTGTACAAGTATATAAAAAATAAGTGAATGTATACCATCATTTTTAATAAGTTTTATATAGCAAATTTCACTAAATAATTAAGCATATTTGAATACGAGTAAATATGTAAAAAATTACTGAACATTACAAATTTCTACATATATCATATCCTTACACACCACTGCTAATAAAGGTGCCAGTATACATACCATTGCATACTGTCACAAAAAAAGCACTGTGATCGACTATCATAATATCTGATATATCCCCTTGAGGAAATATCTCATGTGAAATTAATATATAAGGTAGTACAAATGAAGACTAGAAACATTAGTGCTAACTTATATATTAATTTCACATGGGATAGTATAGAGATGTTAGGGCATTACAAGTTTCCTTCTAGCTATGCCAACATACATGAACTGAATGCATATAAAATAAGAGATGAAATAAATCATGGGAATTTAAAGTAGTTGCGATTCAGAGTGAATCAGAAAATCATCACTGCTATTTTGAAATGCCAGATGTTAATAAGAAAACCATTAAGCTTATCTAATAAGACTGTTTTCTAGCTGCAAAAAGATTTCACCAAATTATCACAGAAATAAAAATGAGAATAATCTATCAACATGGTGTCAAAAGAACAAATATCAGCTAGTCCAGAACAAAAAAAAAAAAAAAAAAAAAAAAAAAAAAAAAAAAAAAAAACCCAGCAACTGTAACAATTTCAATTTTTTTCTTATGTAAGTGTTTATTTTTTATTTTATTTTTTAAATACAGTATTCCTTAGTTTGCTCACACTCACACAAAGTATTTTATAAACATATAAATGAACAGAATTAAAAGAAAATACCACATCTACACTGACACAGATCATATAACTTCTTTTGCAAACTACTGAATTGTTGTCTGTTTAGAGGAAAAATGGAAAAAAGTGTACTTAGAATACAATATAGTACAGTCTGATATTTAAACATATTTTCACATTTTAAACTATACTACATATAACCCAAAACCATGCAGTATAGTTAAACTGTAGTATAATTATTTTTAATTATACTATATGCTGTGTAACTTTCACTTGAAGAAATAAGCATTTCAATTATGCATATCCATTTTAAAAGAAATAAAGTTCTAAAGGCAGTTTTACCTCTGACTTACTTTATTTGATTTTTTGCGTAAGTTATCCAAACTTTTGTTACAGCATAAAGCACAAACAATGAGCCCAACAGGACAGGTCATAATAAAATAAAATTAGGCAACATGTTACTTTGTATATGAAACTGAATAATAAGACATTGCTAATAGCACCTCCTTGCAGGTAGAACTTAAAAAAGAAGAACAATTTCTTCAAACAGGAGTAAGTTGCTGTCTGTGGTGCTTCATTATATGTAGTACACTCCAGAATAACAGTCAAGAACACTACATTTCAGGAGATTATGCCAATAATGATTAATAAATATCCTTAAAATTCTTGAGGCCAAACGTGCCCCCCTCTTTTTTTTTTTTTTTTTTTTTTAAGGGAATAGTATTATATAATTTAGAGGACAAGTAATCAATGAGTATTTTATAATTCAAACAATTTATTCAAAAATCTTTATAGATTTTCCAGGTAATAACAAAGCACACTAAATATTCAAATTATAACATGCACCTTCAATATTTGCAGTGAATAAACAATTTTTGAAATGGATAATGTGCCCCGAATATATTTTATGCAAATCCCATGCAGAATATATTAGTTTTATAACATATCAGTAATGCCCTAAGATTTGAGTAAAGAGCCAATGACATTGTAAAAAAGGGACACTCCTAAACGAAAGTAGACTATATTAGCCATGAAAATAATAGTTTATTTTAGAGGAGTAACATGGGAATTTTCCCAGAAATAATACCTATACTACAATACAGCTCCTAATTCAGGAATCCTACTCCAAAAAAAAATTATTATTATTATTTTTTTAAAAAGCCACTTTAGGCCTATAACAAGCAGGATGGTAATCACATGTTAGGTGAAGAAAACTGTCTGCTGCCTAAAGACTTTCCCAAACAAATGCTGGAGAAGAATCACAGACTGTTGGGCAGTGATGACACTGTAGGATAGCTGCTATTTAGAGATATCACATTATCTTACAGTATTATTTTTTTTAGCAGTGGCATATTTTGATTAAATAAATAAATAAATAAATAAAAAGGAAAGGATAACTTTTGGTTTTATTATTTATCATGTGTGCAAACATTTTCTAAATGTATAGCAAAAAAATGCATTATTTCTTGTAATTAGAAATATTTATAATTACAAGAAATAGAAATATTTCGAATAATATTTCTAATAAATAATTCAAGGGGGAGACCATACTCCTACTGGGTGTGTCTCAATGGGCTGCTCCGAATAAGGAGATATGGATCAAAGGCTGCAGCACAGGAAAATGGCAGGCTGGCTGCAGACAGTTTGCCATGAACTCGGAGGAACCAAATAGAGAAAACTACCATGTCTGGGGCAGCCAACACGACTGCCTCTCGAGCACAGGAAGCAGTTGGGAAATATGCAATGTGGTCAGCCAAAAAGTCTTACCTCTTAATTTTCAATATAAGAACACTTTATAAGACAGGAAAGCTAGGACTAACGGAAAAGGAACTGGAAAAAATCAAATGGGATATAATTGGTCTCACAGAAATACATTGGCCAGGAGAAGGAGCTATAAAGTGTTCTTATATTTAGTATAAGAATATATTTAGTATATATTTAGTGCATAGATCTGGATTATTTTTATATATATCCCCCTTCATTAGATTGTTTTACTCAAGAAGAGATGATAATGTCCACAGAGGAGTTGGATTGCTAGTAAAAAAATACCCTTATAAAATCCATTACAGCCAATGAGCCACACGGACCAAGAATGATCTCGATTAGAATGAAAGCTAATGAAGGGGGATATACATAAAAATAATCCAGATCTATGCACCAGACCATTCACATGATAATGACAAAATAGATGTCTTCTATCACCAACTACAAGACCTCATAAACAAAACTAATAAAAAAGATATCTCAATAGTCCTGGAGATTTCAACTCGAAAATAGGGAAATACTCACCAGATATGAAGAGTGCCATGTGTAAATTCAGAATAGACGAGAGAAATAACAGAGGAGAAAAATTACTATTCATTTTCTACCACAAGCCTTACCATAAATATACTTGGACCTCACTGGATGGAGTCACCACAAATTGCATTGACAAAATTTTAATAAGAAATAAATGAAAAACATTGGTCCAGAATGTCAAAGCCCTAAAAAAGCCTGATTTCGACTATGACCATGATGCCCTCAGCAAATCGTAAATTAAAATTCAAAAATAACATTCCAAAGAGCAACTGTAACCTAATAAACATAAGCAAAATAAACAAAGAACATATAAATAAATTATATGAGCATGCCATAGAAACAGAACTGCAAAACATACCCTTTGCTAACGTAGAAACTGCACAGAACCAGGAAGGAATAGTCAAAAACATAGCTATCAAGATTCTAGGCACAGCCATCAAACCAAATAACAATTGGATCACCCCTGAAATCTTAAAACTCCTAGAAGAAAAATGAGAGGCTAAAAACACATTAAATAATTCCGAAGAAGGCAGCAACATTATCAAAGGCTAAAATATAAAATCGATAGAATGTGCAAAGCAGCAAAGGAATGATGATAGAAGAAAAAGTAAAAGAATGTGAGGAAGCAAATAAAAAGCATGACACAAACTGTTTACAAAATAATAAAAGATCTAACCAGAGAATAATAACATCACCTTAAAAATGAAAGACTAATATAGAAACCAGTGCAATTCAAGATATACAAAAAATATGGAAAGAATACTACGAAACACTATTCCAAAGAAACCATGGGATTCATCAAATAGCGAGGAAAAAGAAAGAGCACCCTATCCTAAAAGATGAGCTACTTAAAGCAATAAACCAAATGAAAACACCCTAAACTCCTGTAATTGACCAAATTCCTACTGAATTCTGGAAATGCAGAGGCCAGGGAACCACAAAATATTTATTGAAACTTTTTTTAACCAAATTTTATTCTCAGGAGAAATACCTAAAGATTGGAAAACTGGGATCATAATACCCATCCATAAAAAAGGTGACAAACAAAAATGCAAAAACTATTGCCCTATGATCCTTTTAAATCATAGCTACAAGATATTCATTCAAATGATACAAAACTGCATGCATAAATTAATGGAAGAAATTGTCGAGGAGGAACAAGCTGGTTTCAGACCCACAAGATCTACTTAATACTATAGCAGAAATGTACTGGGGAACACAATCTACACTGTACTGCAGCTTCATTGACTTTAAACAAGCCTTTGATTCCACAGATAGAAACAAACTGATCAACATCCTAAACTCTAAATCAATAGACTCCAAATTATTGACCTTCGTTTCAAACTTTTACAAAGACACAAAAGCACTTGTCAAATTTAATAATATAAAAATATAAGAATTTAAGATAGAAAAAGGAGTAATGCAGGACTACCCACTTTCACTGCACTTATTCAACATATACCCAGAGGAAATATGCAAAGAAATTTCTAATGAACCAGGGATAAATATAAATGGAAAAAACATCAACCACATCAAATACACAGATGATATAGTAATCCTGGCAGTATCCATGCTACAGTTAGAAAAAAACCGTCCATCTTTTAAATGAAGCATGTAAAAACTTCAGAATGAGGATCAACAGCAGTAAGACCAAAATAATGAAAATAGGAAGAAGTTCAATTATATAGTGAAACCAGTGGAGTATTCATAACTAAACATACACAGGTAAACACAGTAATTAATTTTTAATAAGTAAATATTTCGTCCAAGTATCTCAGGACATCATCAGTACAGTTATTTCAAAAAATACTAGGAATAACATACGGTTAGGGAGCATGCTTACAATGGAATCCCACTATGTGTACGGTATCGTGTTATAGAATTAAATTGAAATAAAATATATCTGATAAAATAAAAAAATTAAATTAAAAATAGATTAAATTAAAATAAAATAACATACATAAATTTATTTTACACAATTAAGGATGACAATTTCCCAGACTTTAGGGATAGTAAGAAGAACATCATTATGGTTTAAGTTGAGTCTGTGAGGTAGGCAGTGGTGAGCTATAAGGAGCTTGCACGAGCCCTTTGCTAAATTTTTCTGAAATTTGTGAGCCCCTTGTTCTTCTTGTTTAATAATCTTGTAGAACTAGAAAATACCACCATGGAATGTATCCATGCTACCATAATTGCTACTTTAAATTCATATGGATTTTCTGATAATTATATAAAAAATCATTTCATTGCATTTTGTTCTGATGGAGCTATGTTAGCAGTGCAATGTTAGGAAACAAATCAGCTGTTGCAATCAAACTTCTACAAAAATTTCCCAACGTTGTGATTTGACATTGCGCTCATCGTTTACACTTAGCATTAGACGATTTGATAAAAAACATTAAAGAAATAAATCATTTTGAAATATTTATGGATAAATTATATGCTTTTTATCATCAATCACCAAAAAATCAATGAGAATTAAATACGATTGCAAAAGACCTTGGTATCGAAATTTTAAAGATCGGCCGTGTGTTAGGACCATGATGGGCAGCTTGCAGTTTACGAACGGCTCTTGCTGTGTGGAGAAATTATCCAGCTTTATGTAAGCATTTTGCATCGAACAATAAATATAAGGGCTTTTTAAACCGAATTCTCAATTTGGAATTTTTTAAAAGATCAATCATTAATGATTGATATCCTACAGGAATTATCATATGTCAGAAGCTTTACAAAGTCACAATATAAGTATTATAAGGGCTAAGTTAGGCTTTTTTTTTTTTTTTGCTCCAAGATGAGAGCCCTTTGTTAAAATTTCCATAGCTCACTACTGGACAATTACAGCACATTCTTTATATAAATGCTCATGTTTATATAAGGATCTAATTGATCCTGTGGTTTGAATTTTCAACTCCATGTTGTGCAAGGCCAAATTTGTGCGGTTTGATAAGACAGAAATGGTCTTGATGTTCAGAGATGCATTTACTAATAGATCTTTCTGTCTGTCCGTAGTAAGATATCTTACAGGAATGGAACATCGCAAATGCCAGATAGCATCAAAGATGAGAGTTTGTCATTAGGAGAAGGTAACAAATTACAGATCTGGTTTATTGGTTTGTAGGTAGCAGCAAGTTTGTATTTCTTCATAATTTTTGACAGACGTTCAGAGATGCCTTTGACATATGGTATGGGAATCCTACAAACTTGTTCTTGTCTGGATTGATGTGTGGGGAAGTGACAGATGATTTTTTGAGTTGTTTTTGGATTGTATCCATTTAGTATTGCTGTATTTTTGATGATTTCCAATTCTTGGTTTAAAGATTCTTTGGAGGAGCAAAATCTGTGTGCTTTGGCTACTAATGATGCCATATTTTTTAGATGGATGGTGAGCAGATGAATTGTGAATGTAACAACCTGAAAACGTTGGCTTACGATGCAAATTTTTTCTTTCCATGTGACGTATCCAGATGTAATAACAAATTTGAATAGTTCCACAATAGAATGGAAATTGTTGAATTAACAAGTCTATTATTTCCTTGGGGAATATTAGTAAAGAGGGAGACTTTGGAAATTTGAAATGATGAGGCACAGAGTGACCTATGAGAGGATGGAGAAGCGATCCAAGAAAAATACAAACAAATTACCGACTGAAAAATGGGTTGTCAATTTATCTAGCCATCCATTAACAGAAGATGAAATAAATGTATTAGCACGAGGTCATAAGTTTGCCATTTCACCTAAATGTATTCCATATCTATCTGTCCAATATTGAAGCCAACAGACTTTGTTTTGAAATAGCCAAAATAATCTAAATAACCAAACCCTAGAACAAGTAAAATCCTTTGTTTACTTAAGAAGCACTATTACACACAATTTAGACAGCACTGAAACAGTAAACTACAGAATTAAAATTGGATGGTCAAACATGAATAAACTAAACAAAATATGGAACAATAACAAATTCTCGAAACAAAAATCAAATTATTCAAAGCCATGATCATCTCTACAACAACATATGGAAGTGACTTATGGTGACTCACTAAGAAGGAACTACTCAAAATAAGTGTTTGAGAGGAAGTGCCGAGGAAAAATGAACAAAATTTATTTATTTTGTTAAATAAATAACAAAATGGATTGAACATAAAACCACAGAACAAGTAAAGCAGGATCTCAACTACCAGGACAATGTCACAGACATTATTCTTCAGCAATAGCTCCGATGGTTCAGCCATGTGCAGAGAATGCCTCCTCACAGACTTCCAAACATCGTGCTAAATGGAAAAACAGGAAAACAGCGTCCAGAGAGAGAGAGAGAAGACCTAGGAAAAGTTGGCTCAGATCCTTAAAAGAAAGATGTGAATTCCTCAACTTCATTACTGTTATTATTATTCAGGCCTCCATGGAGTCAAAAGACTCATCGTGGGAGGTCCTTCCTAAGAAACATGAAGTCTATCAAGACTCATTGAGGGGAGATCCCCCCACCCCCAAGAAACACAAAATCTATCATAACACTCCTTAAACTCATTGACTGTTCTCGCTCTCACCACTCCATCAGACAATGCATTCCATGGCTCAACCACCCTCCATGCATAGAAACCACTCCGCACCCTCTTGCTCACAGTTTCCTTTTGTAACTTCCAGGGATGGCCTCTTATCATCACTCCCTCCTGCTGTTCAACCAAGCCAAAGAACTTCCCAGTGTCAACTCTGTAACCACCTCTCAACAGTTTAAAAGTCTCAATCATATCACCTCTCCTTCTATCTACCAAACTTTGCAGTCCACATTCCCTCAGCCGATTGTCATAAATATCATTGTACAGTCCTGAAACCATCTTTGTTATCTGCCTTTGTACTCTTTCCACAGTTAATTTATCCCCTTCAAATCCTGGGGACCAAATCTGAGAACAATAGTCCAAGTGTGGTCTGATCAGGGTCTTATACAATGGAATGATAACTGTTTTATCTCTGCAGGTCAGCGTCCTTCTCATTATTGCAGTAATCCTCTGTGTTACCTTCACCACCTTTGCAATATGTCCCCTAAATTTCAGGTTTCTATCAATCATCAACCCCAGATCTCATGTCTCCTCTACTTCCTCCAGTATAACTCCTCCCATAGAGTATGCAGTGTCCCATCGATGTTTCCCACTCAAGACCTTACATTTTGCCGCTAGAAGTAGAAACATTTGGAGACAGATTGTACAAAGGGGACTCAACTCAATTTCTAATTCTTCTTCATCTCACCAGATGGATGAGATGAAGAATTAGAAATATTTATATAAGAAATCTTTGCATACTTATGGACTACTGCAAGCTGTTTGATTGCAATATTAATTTGTAAAAAAGGACTCACCTGTTAATTTAGTTTAATTCTGTAACATAATCTTGAGAGAAGAAAATATTGAACTTTCTGATGACATTTTCATGCCACTGAAGAACTGCAGCCTTGTTTATAACAAGCGACTTTCATCCCACTGCCTTGTTGCTTACCAAGTCAGGCACAAGTGCGAAGATCATTGTTCACAAATGTTCCTGTAGGTGGCACTTGTAGATAATCTGTTCCTTCCTGACATCTCCCAACTATTTAGACATTGTCTCAACTCAAATTATTTTTGATGGAATGGGAAAATCTACAAACAGCCATCTGGCATTGCAATGGGAAGTCCTCTAACTCCTCCATGCTGGCTTATTCATGGAAAACTTTGAAAAAGATTTCTTGCCATCTACAAAGCCTAAACCATCACTTTGATGGAGATACGTAGATGACATATTTATAATCTGAAAACACAGTGTGGCTGAGCTACATGATTTTCTCTCAACTATTAACTCCTTCCATCATAAAATTAAATTCACTTTAGAATTTGAAAATAAAGGAAAATCATCTTTCCTAGATGTTTTAATTTCGAACAAAGCAGAAGGAGGTGTCTCTCTTAGCGTATACAGTAAGCCTACTCATACAGGTCATTACCTACATTCCTCTTCATTGCATCATATATTGCAAAAATTAGGTATACATATGCTGAAAAAAAGGATGATCTTTATTACAGGAGATGAAGAACACTAAAAGAAGAATTACATTCTCTTCTCCAACTATTCATGAGCAATGGATATTCTAAGAAAATGGTAGAAAGAATACTATTCTCTACTTCTCCTTCACAACATGACATAAGAGTGGCTTTCAAGCTCAGTGTGACTATACAAGCTCTGTGACATTCACCAAGGACCACAACCCTTTCAACAAACATCCTGGAGTTTACAATATTCTGTGTTCTTCTGGCCTTGCTTATATAGAGGAGACATCTAGAATCTTGGAAATTAGGCAAAAATAGCATATGGGAGACATCAATAACAATAGGGAAGACAGCTCAGGCCAAGCATTCCACTTCTCCCTCACTCTTCACAATACTGAACAGGACAAGAGCTCCATGCTTTACATAGAAGCCAACTTCAGCATATGCAACATCAAAGAGGTTACAATGATTATCCACTCAGAAGGCACTCTCAACAGATCACTAACTTTTCTGCCTACTATCATGCATATCTGCTGAACAATGATTGACTGTTACTGTTCAACAGACTAGTGCCAGCTTCCATGCTCCACGTGTTTATTTTACTTTTGTGTAATAGTTCCTACATGTTCAGTTTTAGTTATGTAATGGTTCATGTTTATTGCTTATTGTATATTTTTTTGTTCTTCCTAACCCAGAAGAAGCCACTAGCATATGTGGCAAAACTAGTTGGTTTAACTTCTATATTATGACCTATTAATAGTTAGTTATCAGCAAGTTTAATTAGTGAGTGATAGAGAATAACAGAATAGCTGTGGCATGGATTAGAACAGAGATGACATTCTAAAAAGTTGCAAATTTAGTGGAGAAATAGAGTTTAAAGAAATTCTTAAGCCAAAAATTCTTCTGAGGTAACAGACAGTTCCTTCTGATATGTTAAGTAGCAAACATATTCTAGTTAAATGCCATAAACTGAAAGAGATTCTTTTTTTTGTGTGTGTGTTAAAGGATAAGAAAGAAGTTTCCACAAGGAAAAAGGGAACTTTAAAATTATCTTTATATTTCAAGGAAATAGGAAAGGAACTGATATTGCACAGAAGATATGAAAGAAGAAATATGTTCTCTCCTAAGGAGAAAAGTTGTACACAAATTATTTTCTTGCTTTAGAAGAAATACAGGTATGAGCTAAATAATTATATTTTAATGGCCATTATTGAGAGCAGAAGAAACTGTACTTTATAAATTTGAAGTTAATTGTTTTTAGTTATGAATATTTTACTATCATGAATATTTGCTGAACAATGACTGACCAGTGCCAGCTTCCATGCTTGTTTTACTTTTGTGTGACAATTCCTACATGTTTGGTTTCAGTTACATAATGGTTCATGTTTACTGTTTATTGTATATCCTAACCTAATTTTGTGGGCCTTTTTCTCTTTTGTCACTGGCATATGTGGCAAAAGAGAAAAAGGCCCACAAACTTAACAGTTCCTTAAGATTACTAAAATTAAGGGGATAATAAATCCCACATAGTTTTAAAACCGAATAAGAAACTCAAAGATAGGAATCAGAGAGTTTCTTGCCGAATATAGTAGACTATAAACTATCGGCGAACACTAGCGTTAGCAAATGCAAGTGATCCTAGTAAGTAGTACAATCTCGGGCAACTCGTTGCAAAGGTGAGTAAAGTTCAGATCGCTATTCTTAGGTATTTTCCATAATGTAAAAACACATTTCCTAGGAAAAGTATGCTGTTATTACATTATGGAGGGAGGTCACCACCCAAGTAAAGTTCAGATCGCTATTCTTAGGTATTTTCCATAATGTAAACACACATTTCCTAGGAAAAGTATGCTGTTATTACATTATGGAGGGAGGTCACCACCCACGTGGTGACCTCCCTCCATAGCGAATAGCGATCTGAACTTTACTCACCTTTGCAACGAGTTGCCCGAGATTGTACTACTTACTAGGATCACTTGCATTTGCTAACGCTAGTGTTCGCCGATAGTTTATAGTCTACTATATTCGGCAAGAAACTCTCTGATTCCTATCTTTGAGTTTCTTATTCGGTTTTAAAACTATGTGGGATTTATTATCCCCTTAATTTTAGTAATGTTTTCATTGCCGAAATGAAGCTTATTAGCTCTTTATACTTAAGTTCCTTAAGAATTCCTCTAAATTCTATTTCTCCCCTAAATTTCCAACTTTTTAGAACGTTGTCTCTGTTCTAATCAACACCACAGCTGATCATAATATATATAGTTATGACTTATTACTATTAAACCCAGTGTTAGTTATCAGGAAGTTTAATTAGTGAATGAGAGAGAATAACAGAACAGCTGTGGCGTTGATTAGAACAGAGACTACATTCTAAAAAGTTGAAAATTTAGGGGGGGAAATAGAGTTCAAAGGAATTCTTAAAGAAATGTTAAGTTTGTGGGCCTTGTTCTCTTTAGGAGATAAGTTTATTTATAATGCAAATTTGTATATAGCACTTGACATTTTATCCACACTAATGTTAATTATTTGTAACTAAAGATATATTTTTGAATTTTCTTTGCCTCTCACTCAATCTCTTAACTTATTATAATAATATTCCAGATCTGAATCTGTGATATTAACCACTTAGACAACCAGGAAAAGACAAACACTCAACACTATGTACATTATTTGAAAAACTCGGGTTGTTTAATAATTCCCCTGCATTACTTTACCCCCACTTTCCTTCAACATCAGATGAAGGCACATCACTGGGATAAGGAGAGAGATAGAGTGTTTCTGTCTCCTTATCAGTAATACTTTTCTAAAAAATGGTTACAGCCAAAACACTATCAACAAAATTCTCTCCAAGACCTCAATAAAAAACAAAGATAAACCAGACTACCATAAAACTATAACCATTCCATACATTAAAGGGACATCAGATAAAATAAACAGAATACTACAGAAATACAACCTCAAAGCCACCTTCAAACCTCCTGAGAAATTAAAAAGCTTACTCAACTCATCCAAAGACTCACTCCCTCCACTGGCCCACCCTGGAGTATACCGTATTTATTGCACCTGTAATCTACCATATAGGGGAAACAGGATGTGCAATTCCTATCAGACAAAAGGAACATAACGACACATTAAACATAACTATGGTGAAGCTGGCCTTTCTGCTCATGCCCTGAACTCTTTACACAGAATTGACTGGAAAAACACCAGTTGTTTACATCACACCAAAACATGGTATGAATGCAAATTTAAGGAAGCCTGTGAGACTCTTATCAACCACCCCAATCTGAACAATAATGGTGGTCTAAAAATCCCAAGCATATGGAACACAGATATTCTACCCACGGAACCTTTCTCCCTAAGAGTTAACTATAAACAGGACTGTAGATAATCCAGAATCCTAAATCTAATATAAGAATTGTCATGTTAAAAATAGGACATCATTGTTACTGTAAGAAAACTATCTATACGAAAGAATCTTTTTCTTATGTTATCTTAGATAGAATTTAGCTTTGATGTAGTTTCTAAATAATTGATTTTTAATTTCATCTGTATTTTTTTTTCACTAGAGGTCATGCTAGTAGAATAACCAGTGATTAAATTATTGTTTCTTTAACTTACTGTGTGAAATATAACTCAGCTTGTCCTTGTATATTTGTATATACTCCAGATGACCTTAATATGAAGGTCGAAACGTCGGAAAATTAAAATAGTTATTTATAACACGGTTGTAAAGTCCATAATTTCTAAAATGAATAGTCAGATTTTTTTTTCCCTTGTCTTTTCTCTCCAAGTGAATTTTTGCATATCTTTTTGTTGACATGTTAGTGGTGACTAGTTCAGCAGTCCGTGTGCTAAACAGAAATACAGCAAGCACTTACCATTTTTATTAGCTTTACCTTTTTCTCCCTATTTTCCCAAAACATTCATATATGCCTATTATTCATTTCATACCCATTTTAGATCTTCAACAGTGATCAGCTTTTCTGTTTTCTTTAAGTTAGCTGCCTCTCTACTGACTCAAAAACTTCATCCACTTTTTCCTTAAAGAATTTTTTTGTTAAGTCATAGGCAGAAATAAGCTTCATTTGTCAAATTCATCATTTTGGAATTTGCCCACAAAAAACCTGCCAATAAATTATGAATAATGCCAATACTGTATTATAATAGCCATAATACAGTATAAATAAATAAAACCCTCAGCCCATCCGTGCCAGCAGTGGTACAGCAGTAGTACTTTAGAGTACAGTAGTACTCTGCGGGAAGTTTTTGGTATTTAGACCACATTATGATGTAAATAAAGAGTTTAAAAATAAGCAATTAAAACCTGACAAGTTTTGTAAGTCTTAAGACTCACATCATTAGGGATACTGGTACAGAAAAGTTTTACACAACAAAAGCCTATTAACACAATTAATTACAACATTAGATTAAGTATGAGAAATTTTCTTTTTGGATTTATTAGTGGACCATAGTTCTTTATAAATATATAAAATCGTCGACAAGTTTCGCCAGCTAAGTCTGTCTGGCTTCTTCAGGACAAGAAATTTTAATTAAAATTGAAATGACACATAACATCAAGAGCATGGAGTGTGGAGTCTTAGTCATTGTTAGTTGATCGTGAAGTTGAGTTCTGCTAAGCATAGTGAATTTATTAAGCTTTTCCAAATTTCTTTTAGTATCATGCCTTGATTTCCGTTGAGATTGTCTCCTGTCCGGAGTACCACTGCAGCAGCTTCTTTAAAGTTTCTACATCTGAAATCTTCTTCAATGGAGCTGTTGTCCCAATTGATGAAGTGGTTCGAAATTGAGAAATGATTTATTCAAACTACACGACACGTGTAGTTTGAATAAGTTTGAAGGCAACCCTGATGTTGAAAGACCTCATAACTTTTGCTATTTTTGTTGAAACTGAACCAGCATAAGGTATGACGGCATAAGCAATGGACGATGTATCCTGCGTGACTTGAGGTTGTTGCTGTGGGTTGTTTCTAATAAAAATCTTTTGGATTATATATTTTGGGTAACCATTTCTGACTAGAGTTTGAGATATGAGTGAGAGTTCATCAAGCAGATCTTTTTCTTCTGTGATGATATTTGTTGCTCTATTTTTAAGCATATGTATAATGCTAAGGTTTTGTGCATGATGGTGAGTAGATTTGAAGTGAAGATAACATCCAGTGTCTGTAGGTTTGTGGTAGATTGTGAACCTCATTTGTCCATTCTCTTGTTTTTTTTTTTTTATTAGTGCATCCAGAAAAGGTAACTGATTGTTATTTTCCAACTCTAACCCAAATTTGATTTTTTGGTGGAAAGAATTTATTTTTTGAAGGTACTCATGTAAAGCATTTACAATATTAGGTGTTTTGATAACTTCACAACTGATACATATAATTGATAAACCAGAATGCAAATGGTAAATTCATTACTGTATGTATGTTAGAACATTGCTAGTTGTTGCTATCATGTTCTGTGGTATCACACATCATATCCTAGTTTCATGGCAGTTAAATTTTTGATGAAAGCAGACCATACTCGATGTAAAATTAAGTTTTGATTTTTATTGCATTGGTTAGGGATCATAAGCATTTTCAAGGCTTCTTTAAACTTTCTTGTAAAACAGTTACAATCAATATATGACATTTCTGTTTGTAGCCAAAGTGCTTGATGGCCTGTAGTAGCTGTGTGGAATGCCAAGCTTGATTTATGATCTCTTCTTTTTTGACATCTTTTACATGGTTAGATCTCTCCCTACCTTCCTGTCTGGCCTACATAACAAATGCCACAAGATCAATGAAACTCATAAATGCCTGGTTTTTTTCATAAGGTGATGTGGAGGTTTTGGTGGATGTAAGAATCTTGAGATTTTTTTTGTAATGGTAAAAAGGGCACTTTTTTATGTTGTACTCGAGGAGCAACGCAGCCACTTTGTTTGTCACATTCTTGATGTTAGGCAACGTCATTGCATTGTGGTCACACCACCAGAAGGCATATGTAAATAAGCTACTCTAAACTTGTGCTCTCACATTTCATCATTACTGCAAGTGTTTATCATTCAAATTAAACATTAAACGGAAATCTTAACAGCAGGTACTAAAGGAGCTGATTACTTCTACACAACTTGTAAGTACTTATAGTGCATTAAATCAGTTATCTTTTGATTTAAAAATCAGTCACGTGTAAGCAGTGGTGTAGCTAGAGCTTTTGCTGCCCGGGGCGGTCCCTGAGTTTTCCACCCCTCTCAATACACACCAAAAATGCTACAAAAAGTCAAAACGACGTATAGGGAAATAAATTAAAACACTGTTTATATTTGAAGTAAAACTTCGATTTCAACATTCTAAATGTTATTTTTCTTGCTTTTCTGTTAGCAAAAACGATGATATTGGCAAAGTCTATTTCATAATAATGTAGGTAATTTTTAATCTATTTTATTTAGAAAAACTCCTCTCGCAATTAGACAAAACACCTACAGCAATTGTGAGGAAAATTCGCAATAGTATTACAATATTTGGAAATGAGTTCTCGAGACTGTATTTTAGAATTAACTGCAAAAGTTGAAAAAAAAGGTTCAAAGTGCCGCCTGGGGCGGACCACCCCATCCGCCCCCTCCCTAGCTACGCCTCTGTGTGTAAGCGCCCGCTATGCCTACCATATGAAGCAAAGATGGTGGCAACAAAAGCCAACGTTGAACGAGCACCCCACGTCTTGCCAGTGGCAGCACCATCGTTTCAGACCTATAAATAAAAGAAAGGATCGAATGAACTTTCTACGCCTCATGAAAGTGACTTGTGACACACTGACAAGCACATCTAAGCTAACAGCATCGATTAATATGTAGAAGGACACTTGCCCACAATCACGCATACATGCTCAACCTGACCTAACATTCACCCAGGGAGAAGAAGGATGTCATTTTCAGAAACAACTTGAAGAAAAACACTAAAATGGAGATAACAGTTGAATCAGACTGCAAACAAGTTAAATTAGTGCAAAAATCAAGTGTAAGACCCAGAGGTGATACCAAGGTTGAAGCAATGCAGAAGTCATATTTCCATATGCCAGTTGCCAAAAGGTGTCACACCTTATTATTAAATAAATATGACTTCTGCATTGCTTCAGCCTTGGCATTACCTCTGGGTCTGGCTCCCACTGAAGAGACCTCAATAAAGATCAAAACTAGTCTGGGTAGCGACCCTTCCCATGATGCACAGTATTATACATGTCTGCAAGGAGATGTGTTTTGCATTATGGGATACCAAGGAAAGTGATGAGAACTCAGTCCACCTTTGTCACGAGTTGCCCCAGTCCTGAATATACTTCAGATGCAAACTTTGTTTGCTTGCACTTGGATGAAGGATTAAAGTAAATATATAATTTATAGTCTAACCAAGTGGGAAAAAATTTCTAAAATCTGTATTTAAGTTTAGATCTCGACAGGGTGTAAAGAGAAAAGCTGATCAAAACTCTACAGTATAGTATAAATGGAACAATGATATATAGCAACATGCAACTTATACTAATTTGTAAAGCATAACTGAAAGAGATACAGGAGGATGGTTTGATGTAAAAATCAGTGTAAGACAAGAGTGCAAGTCGTTATCATAGTGATTCATTATCTAAACAGATAATTCTTACAAGGAAGGAAGGTAGGAAGGACTGACACCTGATATCAAAATAAGTCATTTGCATAGCTTACAAGTGTGAATTTCGTTATATTGCTTTATAAAGTAAAAAAAAAAAAAATGTTAAAATGCATTTATCAATGAAACAATCATGAGATTTATTTTAAAACTAAAAATATCTCAGCAGAAAGACCACATGCACATTGCCTATAATAAGCTATCACTCCCCAGGCCCTTCCCAAAAAAGTGAAGAAAAGTTTATTTATTTATATATCTTTCATTAATGTACATTAAATTGGCACAACTATTTTGATTAAAATAAAAAGGTGCATGTTATATTAGAAAAATTAAGGCAAATTATACTGAATATATTTATAATAAATCATAAATGTTTTCATTTATAAATTTAAACTTTCAGTGAGGAAAAAAAAAAAAACTAGGAAGTTTAAAAAAAAATAACAAATCATAATTAAATTACATAAGAAAAGATCTAAAGAAAAATAACAAATTCCCTTTGGTAAAAATATATTAAACATTCAATAATAAGTGAAAAACCTGAGTTAAAGTACAGCATCTAACTAGCTGTCTCCAATTATTCCTTCATCTTCACTAACTTCTGTCATATTTGTAGTTGTACAATTTTTTTCCCTACTGTTTTCCTCCTCTTTGTTTAGATTAACAAATGATGATAAACTATCACTGGATCCTTCACTATTACATCTAGTAATTTTGCTTTCAAAAGTCTGGTGTGTAGAAATGTTAGTATGTGCCGGTTCTTCAGATGTTATAGTTTGTTCTAATAAAGATATACATTTTTTCTGAGTTGGAACATTTGCCAGTGAACACTCGGATAAACTACTGCCAGGAAGGACAAGAGTTCCTGTAGTAACATCACTTTCCTCACATCCACTACTACAAGTTCCTGCAGGAGAAATAAAGAGCAATGAAAATCAGAATAAAGATCACTTTTGTAGGAAATAAAATTCAATTAAATTATTTATATTAAGTGAGAAGCAAGTCTATGTGGTGAGTTTCTCATCACGTATCTCTTTGGGAAAAAGATCAGAGTCCATTTGTGATAGGTACTTGATTAGGCTATTTTCAAGCAGGACTAAGCAATCTTAAATAGAAATAGTATTTTTCCTCATAATTCATGTTTTTATTTTCATAAAATAAGCAGATATATACTTGCTTTTTTGGGGTGCTTAAGGTCAAAGCTATATATTGATTATATATATATATATATATATATATATATATATATATATACATATAATTATATATATAAGTTACATACTGAACTGACAAGGGCTTCTAATCTAATGTCCAATCCTCACCTTCTCGTGGTGCACCCTGTTAGGTATCTATCTACCTGGATACTGCACGAATGAGGATGGGCTGGCAATTTGGGATTTAGCCAACCAAATTGTATTCTTATTGGCTTAAACCAAAATTTCAAATGATGGTACAGCATGACAGAATTTCATGCCGGCTGGGGCGTCGCCCGGTTAAACAAGGTCCCTGTTGTTTTTGCCAGGGAACCAGGCAAACAGCGAAAAGTCAGCCAATGGAATAAATCCTAAAACTTACCCAAACTCACATCACCAGAGTTCAAGATTGGTACTATCAACATAAGAAGCCTGAATGGCAAAGAAATGGAGCTAGCTGAGGAATTGGATAAGTACCAGATCGACATAATAGGGGGTGACTGAAACAAAAAAAGGCAAAAACTGGTGAGATCTTCCTGAGCAATAAATACAAAATGTTATATTCAGGCAATGACAATCAAGGAAAAGATGGAGCAGCCATAGTATTCAACACTAAATACGAGGCTAATCTTCTTGAATGACAGGCAGTCTCAAGTAGAGTGATGATTCTCAAATAGAATATGAGAACGAGGACCTGGACAATGAGACTTATTTGTGCCTATAGACCCACAGAAGGTTCTACTAAGGTAGAAGTGGAGGAATGTTTTAAGGATTTAGAGAAAACAACTGACACAATGAAAAAAGAAAAGTTGGTCCTTGTTGGGGATCCAAATAGCAGAGTAGGAAATGATTGTCAGACATACAAAAATATTTTGGGAAAATTTGGAGAAAAGAGCAAAGCCAATAATAATGGCAAATACCTGTTGGATTTCTGCTCACGACATGGACTGGTTATTACTAACACCATGTTCCAACATAAAAATGTGCACAAATTCACATGGAGAGAAGAGGCAAGGAATAAGAAAAGTCTCACTGACTATGTTATTGTTGATAGTAATGTTTTCTCCCTGGTGCAGGACACCAGAGTGTACAGAGGATTTGAAATTGGAAGTGATCACTATTTAGTCTTGAACAGGATAAAATTTGAATTTCATATTGAAAAGAATAACATGTAAGAAAGTTTTAAAGCGAATAAAAGTTGAGCAGCTCTCAGATGTGAACCGTAGACCGTAGAAAAAATGAAAGAGTTTGAGAACAGCGATTAAACTTGGAGATTCAGTGGCAAATCCTGAAGAAAACACTGATTTATTCAGTCAGAGAGGCATATGGTGAGGTTGTCTGCAAGGATAGAAAAATCAGAACTCCATGGTGGACACAGGAAGTTAGAGAGGCAGTGAAAGAAAAGAAGAAAGCATATCAAAAGTTCCTGGCAAATACGTCAGCTTGTGCTCTTAGAGAATACAGAGACAAATATAAGAAAGCTAAACACTGTGTAAAACTGGCTAAAAAAAAGTCATGGGAGGACTTTGGTAAGAACATAGAAAATAAATATTAAGAAGGTGGCAAGATATTCTGGAGGATGTTGAAGAGGCTCAGAAATGGAAGAAAGAGTATTCTAAAAGGAATTAGAGATGATGAAGGTGACATGAAAACAGGAGAAAAAGATATCCTTGAAGTATGGAGTAATTACTTCGAAAAATTGCTAAACGAAACAAGCAGTGATGGCAGCACAGTGGTAAAAAACACTGACCAGGCATGCAGTCATATCCATACTTAAAGTAGAAAAAGCCATTATACTTCTAAATAATAAATGCTCAAGTATGGAGGTATAAAAGTCTTACATTGGCTGCACTGCATAGTTCAGAAGGCCTGAGTAGAGGAACGAATTCCAGATGATTGGAGTAGAGCTCTCAATAGTATCCATATATAAAAAGGGAAATAAAACTGAATGTGAGAATTATTACAGAGGTATTTCTCTACTGAGTGTTCCTGGTAAGATATATGCAAGTATACTTGAGAAACAGTTGAGAAGAATTGTGGAACAGAAGCTTGGTGAAGAACAAGCTGGATTCAGGCTAAACAGAGGCTGTCAGGATCAGAATTTCTCTTTACGAGAGAGATAGTTGAGAAATCATGGGAATATAATAAAGATCTCTATTTAAGTTTTGTAGATCTGGAAAAGGCATATGACAAGGTGTGCCAAGAGAGAGAGAGAAGCTGTTCAAAATGCTACAGTTATATGGTGTTAATGGGACATTATATCAAGCAATACATAGTCTTTATTTGAGTTGTATGCCAGCAGTTAGAATTGAAGTAACGGAAGAAGGTTTAATGTCAAATCTGGTGTGAGACAAGGATGTACATTTTCCCTTCTGTTATTAATTATCTATATGGATCACATTATGAAGGAAAGTGGTATTAAACATGATATCAAAACTGGAGATGTTAATGCCAGCTCTTTGCTTTATGCGGATGATGTTATACTTCTAAATAAATCCGCTACAAGTCTGCAAGATTCCCTGACTAAATTGAAATAACTGTTGTAATAGATATGGTATGAAGGTCAGCATTAAAAAGGCAAAGACAATGAAAAGTGAATGGAGATCCTATAGAACAAGTAAAACATTTCACCTACTTAGGCACGATTTTTACTGAAGATGGTAAATTAAATATGGAAATAGACAACAGAATCAACAAAGCTGGTATGGTATGAATAAATTTATATGGAATAAGAGAGAAATTAGCCAAAACACTAAATCAGCTGTATACAAGACAGTGTTCAAACCAATTTTAACTTATGGATCTGAAAGCTGGGTCAGAAGGAAAACACTTGACCAAAGACTAGAGACCGCAGATATGAGAGTCCTGAGAAAGATTATAGGCCTGAACAGATGGCATCAATGGCAATATCATATTAAAATCGAGGATATTAGGAAAGAACTTGACATTGTCAGCATCCAGGAATGCGTTTGCAGAGCTAATCTCAGGTGGTATGGTCACGTAAACAGAATGGGCGAAGAAAGATTAGCAAAACAGGTGTTCTCTGCCAGGCTGGCAGGAAAAAAAGACCCAGATATAGGTGGATTGATACAGTAAAAAGTGCCTTATAACACAGAAATATAAGATCTAATAATATTGGAGTCTTGACAGATAACCGAATAATGTGGAGATAAATTGTAGAGAGGAAGTTAGTAATGATGTAAAATTTTCATGTAGTACTATCATATCCTGTACACCCTCCCTTGAGGGTATATATCAGGAATTTGATGATGATATCCTTTTTCTAGGCAAAAAACCAAAAAAAAGCATAACAGACTGTGGGCACACAGTCTAACTGTTTCATCTTTTCCTGGTTGAACTCAGTGAACTCCTGAACTTTTTAGGCATAATAAAAAGATGCCTTGTAAAAATATGATGATTAAAAAAAAGTAATGAGTTCAGAGAATGGATCTAAGCAAGTAAGAAGCAATGTGGAAGAGAAAGGAAGGAAGGAGTGATTGAATTATTGCTTATGAATGGAGAATTGGATAGCATTAGTGTAGAAAATGAGAGAACAAGTATGCAAGACAGACAGAGAAATGGAGGGAATCAGGATGGAAGGGAACACGGTGTGAGAAAGGTTAATGCCCTAAGAGGAAGTGAATATGTGAGCAGACAAGAAAGGAATGGATGGCCTGGGATATTATTATTATTATATGACACCTCCAGGTAGTCCTAGGACTCATCGAGGAAGGGCACCTGCCACACAGCTGTGTCTCCACCATTCAATCACGAACTGACCGCAACTAGACCAATGGCATCTACTGCCAACCACTACTGGTATTTCCACAGATGATCACAAACATCCATGTCAAGGTGGGATTTGAACCTGCAGACTTTGGCTTAAGAGTGGATATGCTATCCACTGCCAATCGGGCCAGCTCAAGAGGTACTGGGATGGATAATTAAAGAGAGATGAATTTGTGCCATGAAATATATGCTAGCCAGCCAGCCAGCCAGGCTGAGTGGTTAGTATCTGTTCTCCAGTTTAAAGGCTGCAGGGTTCGAATCCCGCTGCGGGCATAGATGTTTGTGATTATCTGTGGGAAAAAAAAAAAAAAAAAAAACTAGCGGTAGTGGTCAGCGATAGATGGAGTTGGTGTAGTTGCGGTCAGGTGATTTGGTTTGGTTTATAGTTTATTTGGCACAAAAACTACAAAGGTCATACTGTGCCATACTAAAGGTTACAACATTAGCATTTACAGAAAATTTAAAAACAATATGTCTGTACAAGAATCTAGTTTCACAAAGCAGCATTTCTAGGTTTCCTTTTTAAAAATTTTATGGAATTTACAACAGTGTTAAAAAGCTTTTTTTATTATTCCGACGTTTCAATCTTCACATCAAGATTATCATTTGGAGCGTACATAAATATACAGGACAAGCTGAGTTACATCACTAACTGTAAGCTAGAGAAACAATGATTTGATCACATGTTATTCTACTGGCGTGACCTCTGGTGAAAAAAAATAAAAAAATAAATAAATTTTTACATCAAACTAAATTCTATTTTACAATGACAGGAATAAACATTCTTTTAGATGGTCTTTCAGAAACAATTGGTGTCCTATTTTTAGTATTACAATTCTTATTTTTGATTTACAATACTGGATTTTCTACAGTCCTGTAGAAAATTGGGGTGGTTGATAATAATCAACCACCCCAATCTGAACAACAATGATGGTCTAAAAATCCCAAACATATGGAAGGTATATATTCGACCTTCCTCACCAAGAACAACTATAAACAGGACTGTAGAAAATCCAGTATTGTAAATCAAAAATAAGAATTGTAATACTAAAAATAGGACACCAATTGTTTCTGAAAGAAAACCATATAAAAGAATGTTTATTCCTGTCATTGTAAAATAGAATTTAGCTTGATGTAAAAATTTATTTTTTTTTTTCACCAGAGGTCACGCCAGTAGAATAACATGTGATCAAATTATTGTTTCTCTAGCTTACAGTTAGTGATGTAACTCAGCTTGTCCTGTATATTTATGTACGCTCCAGATGATGATCTTGATGTGAAGATCGAAACGTCGGGATAATAAAAAAAGTTTTTTTAACACGGTTGTAAATTCCATAAAATTTTTAAAATGAATGCTGATCACCGTGTAACCCTAAAAGAAAGCCTTTCCTAGTAAACAGAACTGCTGCAGAGGGCACAGCAACACACAAGGTCAGAGGTTATTACAGTAGTGCAAAAATAGTTAACAATATAAGTTAATACATAATATATGAAACACTAAGACAAGGAATGTGCTATCTACATATATGTAAAATTATAATAATATCTTTATAGCAGTACAAAAATAGGCAAAAAGGATTATTATTATACAATATGCATGGATTTGTTGTTTCAAGGATACTTGTGACATAAGACTGAATGATATAATCATGTAATCACAAGAAAGATATTTATTTAACCAAATATTTCGGTCTGGAAATATGATTTAACAACTACGTATTCACCTATTAACAAATTGTCTTCTCATTTTCCTTCTCCTAAAGACAAACGCTCAACTTTCTCTCTTCCTGGAGTTTATCAAATTCCGTGCAACTGTGATCTCTCTTATTTTGGACGACAAACTGGACGTTCTCTTGAAAAAAGAATCCAAGAACATCAATCATCCATTCTTCACAACAAACCTGAAAAGTCTGGATTGGCTCAACACAGGATTGAAACTGACCACAGCATCCTTTGGTCCAGGACTCGCCTCTTACATAGATCCCATTATAGGTTCGAATGTTTGTTCAAGGTTCAAGGAAAGCGTGGAGGCCTTGCTCCATCGCCCCAACCTGAATCGTAATGACTGTATATCTATATCAAAAATCTGGGAAAGTCTAATCAAGATTACTCATTAATTAATTTTTTTATTTTTTTTAAAATAGCAAATTCAATCATGTTTCTACTTCAAAATATTCCGTTTCATACTTAGTGATATAACATCACGCGGCGTGTTCTAATTTTAACGATCTATTGTTAGTATTCTAGCTTGTATTTTTTAAACTGTTCTTGTAATACCACTGACGATGGTCTGCTATTTCCAGACCGAAATATTTGGTTAAATAAATATCTTTCTTGTGATTACGTGATTATATCATTCAATATGCATGGATGAAAATTAAATTTAGCAATGCAGTAGAAACAGAATTTAGAATACATATAAAGAAATTACTAGAATTACTAGAAAGTACACAAATAGGTAAGATGTCCTACAGCACTACATGATTATTCAAAAAATAAAGTAGTAAATAAGATGCATACACAAAATGTATATTAAGTGATGCCGTATCCACATATAAACAAAATTACTGCAGAGGTTTCAGCAGTACATAAATAGATAACTATAGGTTAACATATGTATATACAAAACAAGTCAAGGAAAGCAGTGTCTACATCTAGTAAGATTACAACAAACATTATTATACTAATACTTAAAGAGTCAGAAAGGAATTATCATACAGCATTGATGCATAAAATTTAAGTTTAGCATTATGGTATTTACATATTAACAAAATTACAGCAGGGTGATACAAATATATAAGATCAAGTCTCATGGTAATACATAATTGGTCAGATTTAACCTAATGAATAATATATATGTATAAAAGTTAAGTTAAGCAAAAAAAAAAAGTATTTACATAAAAACAAATTTATGGTCAAATGTGTTTGCACAAATTAATTCTTTCTAAAAAATTAAAAACCTCGTTCAATTTGCGTGAGGCTGCTAGCATTTCCCTGAGTGTATATGGCTTGGTTAGATAGGTGAAAATTTCATTCCTCTCTCGTGTAAATTTTTCACAATCTGAAATCACTATTCATCATATTCCAGAATATGATGAATAGTGAGATGTGTGTTGCATTTTTCACATATGGGAGGGTCATCAGCTCTCAGTAAATGAGAATGCGTAAGGTTATTGTGACCTATGCGGAGCCTAGCAAGGACAACCCCTTCCCTTCTCTTTGTACGTTGACTAGAATGCCAGTGTTTAATTTCAGGTTTAATGTTATATAATTTGTTTGTTGATGTTTCTTTCCATGTTTACTCCCACTGAGCAATTAGTTTTGATCTTATACTAGTTGTCTGTAGTCTGTATATGGAACTGTCAAATAGTATGTGGAGAAGGCATGGGCTGATTTAGCAGCTGTATCTGCAGCCTTTTGATTCTTTGATTCCGATGTGGCTGGGAATCCAGCAGAACTGACCATCGAAATTAAGGATTTTCATTTTGTGAAGCAGGTGTAGCACTTCATAAAGTACCGGATGATGATTATACATAAGAGAGGAGATAGCCTGTAAAGAGCTCAATGAGTCTGTATAAATTATACACTTTTGGTAGCAGTTTTCTTTTATATGAATAAGTGCAAGCTGAATGGCATGTAGCTCTGCTGTATAATTACTGCAGTCTGGTGGGATCTGATTTGAGATAATGTCAGGAAACACAGCAGCACAGCCAACAGAGGTGTTAGTTCTTGAACCATCAGTATAGATTGGTAAGAAATCAGCGTGTGCTGCTCAGTGTGCATTAAACAATTGTAGGTAAATGGATGATGGGGTATAAGATTTCTGTAGCTGACAAAGAGAGGTTGCAGAATGGTGTGCAAACCTGCCATGGAGGAATGTTATGTTTATTGTAGCTAATGTTGTCAACATTTATACTAACAGCTTGCATAGTTTCTTTAATATGCATACCAAAAGGATGCATAGCAGTTTGATGTGTGTGATATTGAGTTTCCCAATGCAGAGAGAAGATACTATTCCGTGGCAGGTTTGCACACCATCCTGCAACCTCTCACTTTGTCAGCTACAGAAATCTTATACCCCATCATCCATTTACCTACAATTGTTTAATGCACACAGAGCAGCGCACGCTGATTTCCGTATACCCTGATGATGGATGGAATCCAACCATCGTAGGTTACTCTGTCTTGCCGACCATAGACTTGGGACCCATAATCCAGCTTTGAACGTATAAGTGCACGATAAGGATGGAGTAATGAAGCTCGATCAGCACCCACCCAGTAGAGGATAGAGTGCAAAGGAGGTTCAAAGTTATTTTGTACTTTTCTCTTAGTTGACGAATGTGTGCTAGAAATGTGAGTTTTCTGTCAAAAATGAATCCCAAGAACTTGGTTTCTGTAGTTACTAGAATAACAGTAGGTCCCATTCTTAGTTCAGGATCTGGGTGATGAGTGCGTTTTCAACAGACACTTTTTTCTGTTGAAAACCTAAACCCATTATTAAGAGCCCAGAGAGAGAGAGAGAGAGAGATGATCAATTGCTTGCTGACGTTGTCTTTCAATGACCCTCATGTTACATGAGTGACAGTAAATTGTGAAGTCATCAACATATAGAGCATTGTCTACAGTGGGAGGAAGCTGTTCAATGATTGAGCTGATTTTAATAGCAAAAAGTGTTACACTTAAGACAGAGCCTTGGGGAATACCTTGTACTTGAAGATACGGTCGAGATAGCGTACTTCCCACTCTGACTTGGAAAGTTCGCCTGCACAGAAAGTTTTTAATAAATATAGGGAGGTGTCCTTTGAGACCAAGGTTATAGAGGTCTTTTAGTATGCCATATCTGCAGGTTGTGTCATACGCTTTTTCCATGTAAAAAAAAAACCGAGACAAGATGTTCTCGCTTCAGAAATGCATCTCTTATACAAGTTGCTAACCGAACTAAATGGTCTCAAGTTGATCGATATCTACGGAAACCACATTATGTATTGGAAAGAAGACTGTTGCTTTCTAAATACCAGAAAAGTCTGGCATTAACCATTTTCTCTAGTATCTTACAAAGACAGCTGGTCAGAGCAATGGGTCAATAATTATTTGCTTGTGTTGGATCTTTTCCTGGTTTTGGGATAGCAATGACAATTGACTTATGCCAAGAATTTGGAACCTCTTCCTCTGCAAGTATTCTATTGTATAATAAGAGAAGAAGATCCATAGAAGATGATGGTAGATGTTTTATCATTTCATAATGGATGTCATCAGGTCCTACTGCACTAGGGTGAGATTGTAGGAGAGCTCTTTTTAGTTTCTCCTTGACAAATGGCTGAAGAATGTTGAGAGAAAAATTAAGCATTTGTTTCTCTTGCTGCTCTTTCAGTATTAAAAATACCAGAGAATATGAAGCTGTTGCTGAGATTTTAGCAAAAGTTTCTCCCTAAGTATCTACAATAGCTTTGGGATCAGTAAGAACACTTTCAATTATAGTCTAAGGTGGACAAACAATGTGTAGTATATCTGCCTTTCATTTTCCAGATTTTATGCCACACAATTTTTGGACTGGTCATTTGATTAATTGATGTAAATTGGATCCATGATTGTTTTTGACTTTGACGTCTTACAAAACGTGCTTTGCCTCGAGCACGCTTGAAAGTTATTAAATTTGATGTGGTGGGGTATCTACGAAATATGCTCCATTCTCTGCGTTGATCTTTTTTGGCTGCCTGACATTCTGGGTTCCACCAAGGCTTTGGATAGACTGGAAATCAAGATGATGTTTTTGTGATGGAGGTTGTTGCTGCTGGGACAATGCATTCTGTTATATATTTTACAGCTTCATTGATAGGTGTTTGACTGATGGCATCAGCATTAAATTTTGCAAGATGAGAGAAAGTGTTCCAGTCAGCCTGGTCCATTTTCCATATAGGTATCCATGTGGGTGAACATGGTTCCTGTGAAGACATTGTAAAAAGAACAGGAAAGTGACCACTTCCATATATGTTCTCTTCAACATCCCACATGAGCAGTGGAAGAATGTAAGATCAATTGCAGAATATGAGCAGGTAGGCATATGGAAGAAAGTATTGAGTTTATCATTTAGAAGGGAAAGGCTATTATTATCAAGAATTTTTTCAATGATTCGACCTCGTCTATTAGTGTTGGCACTACCCCATAGAGTATTGTGATTAAAGTCACCCATCAAAAGTATGGGTTCAGGCAGTTGCAAGATAAGGTTATCAAGATAAATTTTATTTAACTCAGTATTTGGTGGTAAATAAATTGAATATACTGTAATAAGGAATCCCACAGAGAAGCGAATTGCTACTGCTTCCAGAGAAGTATTAAGTTGGACCTGATGGAAAGGAGTATGACTGCCCACTAGGATAGCTACTCCTCCATGAGCAGGACCATCTCCAGTTCTATCCTTATGTACAACAGTGAAATTCCAAAAGGTATGGTTCTCATTGGGTCTTAAGTAAGTTTCCTGTAGACAGAAACAGAAAGGTTTGTGTTTCTGCAACAACATCTTGATATCGTCAATATTCTGGCGGATCCCACGATATTTTACAGTTCCATTGTAAAAATTTTCCTATTGTTTTGATTTTATTGACTTGTCTAGTTTTCAAGAGGTTGAGGGCTTAGCGTTGTCAGATTTATATTTATCCACTGTTTTAGGGAAGTATGGACAACCAGTGTCCATCTCTTCCTCTGGTAGTGTTCAGAACATCAAATGTGTTAGGGATAGTTGGTATACTTAGTTTGCGTTCAGTGGGTATCGAGGTATCCTTTTTTTCTGTGCGAGTGTCTGGTGGTTTATCTTTGAGTGAAGTCTCCACCATAACTTTTTTGACAGATGAGTTTTCATTGAATGGGACCATTTTTGAAGTTGTCTCTGGAGTAAGGCCATAAGTCTTGTGATTAATGCGCTCAACAGAGAAGCACTTGCATTCGTAAAGTTCAGGTATGGTGAAATTATCAAATGGTGGAATAGACATACATGTTTGAGTTGTTGTTAGCACTTTTTTAATTTTTACTTTTTCAGCATAAGAGGATCGTAGAACAGGTGTAATGGTGGCTATCTTTCTTTTTGCATCCTGATATGTTATGTTTTGTTTTGTTTTAATTTTTTGTATCTCTTTTTCATCTTTCCATATCTGACATGCATGACAGTATGCTGGATGATCTCCCTGACAGTTGACACATTTAGCTTTTTTTCACAGCAAGATTTATTTTCATGTTCTTTACTACCACATCAGTCACAGGTAGAACCTGTGACTGATGTGGTAGTAAAACCACGTAGTAGAACCACGACAGGCAGTTTGGGCATGTCCGTATCTTTGACATTTAAAGCATCTCAGTAGGTTAGGGATGTATATTCTAACAGGACAGCTGAGATATCCTGCTTTTACAGATGTCAGAGGCCTAGGTGTATCAAAAGTAAGGATGATGTTCTTGGTTGAGACCAGGTGATCATCCCTGCGTATCAGAATGCGCCTCATACCTATCACTCCATGATCTTTAAGCTCTGAGCATATCTCATCAGGAACATCAAGGAGATCCCATTCTGATATCACTCCTCTAGTGGAATTGAGTGTTCTGTGAGGTGTTACTGCAATTTGTATTCCACCCATTGTCGTTGATCTCGGTAGTTTCTCGGAATGTTGTTTGCACATTGTTTCCACGAGGATATCACCAGAACGCAATTTCTTGACAGTTTTGGGAGGTCCTGCCAGTCCTTCTAAACCTTTTTGAATAAAGAAGGGTGACATTTTCCCAACTGGTTTTTCACCTGCTGCATGAATGACTAAAAAGGTTGGTACATTTATGTTAGTATCCGATATCTTTTGTTTCTTACTTCTGTTTCCATATGCTGTGTCTATATTATCAGTACTTGGTTGGGACTTTGTTAGGGTCCCTGAAACATTTGAGGATGAAGAATTCATATTTAAGGAATTTTTAATTCGGCGCCAGAGCTCCCCACCCACCACGGAGCCACACATGGACACCCACTACCCAGCAAGCAAAGACAGTGCTCAGGAGTGGAACGGCAGGGCTAACCTGGACGTTATACCGGCACTGCAGCAGGCCTAGGATCCAGACCCTGGACCATGGGGTGACAGACTTACTGTAACACCGTTGACCCTTGCAGGCAAGCCCACTAGCCGACTGATCCTGGCTGGGCCATCCAGGACCACCCGTCTTGCCAAAGCAGGGACCAAAGTAGTGCAAGACTACCAGGATCCCCCTTTCCGGATGTCCACGGGTCGCACCGCACAGCAAACATGGTGGCAGGGTGTTGGATCCCAGTGATGGTGGTCTGGAAAAAGGATAGTGAAAAAGACTCAGGAGAAGTAGAGCAAAGAATATGGTAAGAAAAGCAAAGAAAAAGAGGAAGAATGAAAAGGGCCAGTACCATCACTGGGAGGTACCCACCACCACGAACAGGTGGTGGATTGAGTAGTGGAGACAGAATTGTAGAGCAGGTGCCCTCCCTCGATGAGTCTTTGGACTCCCTGGAGGTGTCAAATAATAATAATGATATGTCCTCTCCTAACTAAATCAACACTCACAACTAACTCTGGAAACCCATTTGACTCATTCGCAACTATCCAAGCAAATTATCTAAATCCTTACACCCCTATTAACCACACCATTATTCAAATTCAAGAGATGACTCCTTGTTCTAGTCCTCTAGTCAACTTCTGAAACATTTATCTTGCATCTATCCTATAAAATCCTTCAAGCAACTTAAATATTTCTATCATGTTGCAAGTTTTCCCTGTTTTATATCCCATATTATATCCCCTGTTTTACTCCTATCAACCAACTTTAGATCAACACACACTCAATCTATCTTCATGAGGAACATTCCACAGGGCACTCACCTTTGAATCCTCTCCACTACTTCCTCATCCCCAAGAAACCCAAGGGACCAGTATTCTTATTATCACCCAAGACCCCCACGGAGTCAAAAACTCATCTAGGAGGTCCTTTTATCTCACACACACACACACACACACACACACAGTTCATCATACCGCACACACTCAAATTCGATGCAGACATCACACTCTCAGGCAAGGCATTCCAATCATTCACAACTCTGCATGCAAAAAACCTGCTTCTCACTCCCCTGTTCACATCCTCTTTATACAGTTTCCAGGGATGACCTCTGGTTCTGTCTAGATCTCCCACTGTTTTCTGTAGAACTGCTCCAACATTGATCCTATACCAACCCTTTACTAACTTGTAGGTCTCTATCATATCTCTCCTCTTCCTCCTATCCACTAGATACTGTAAATTGCATCTTCTCAATCTTTCCTCATATTTGACATTCCAGAGACCAGAAACTACTTTAGTCAGTCGCCTCTGGATCCTTTCCAACATCTCTTCGTCCTTTTGAAAACCAGGTCACCAAATCTGGGCACAGTAGTCTGTGTGTGGCCTAATCAAAGCCTTATACAATGGAACAAGAATCTCCCTACTTCTACAAGTAAGTGTCTTCTGGATCATTTCCAGAACTCTTTGTATTGTCTTCAAAATTTTGGCAAAGTGTCCCCTAAATTTCAAATTCAAGGGATGAATTTGAAATTTAGGGATATATCTCCACCAACATAAATTCTGCACCCAATCTTTGTTTCCCAAATTTTAAAACCTTACATTTTGCAATATTGAACTCGTATCCCCATTCCCGTGCCCAATCTCTCAATTTATTCAAATCTTCTTGTAGGGCCACAACTTCTCTACTCTTCATAGTTCTTCCCAACTTTGCATCATCTGCAACCAACTGAATATCTCCATCCAAATCTTCACCAATATCATTAGTATTCAAGTTACAGTAATGACCCTAAAGCAGACCCCTGTGGCACACCACTAGTGACCTTCCTTTTCCAGGATATTGTCCCCCCATACACAACTTGCTGATACCTATCAAATAGCCAGTCTTCGATCCAATGCACTAATCTAATATCCAACCCCATCCACTCTAGTTTGACTATCAACTTATGATGTGGTAATCTATCAAAAGTCTTCGCAAAATCTAAGTATATTACCAAGTATCCCTTTCCTCTGTCCAAGGAAGCAGTTACCTTATTGCAATAAAGAAATAGATTACTAAAACATGACGTTCCTTTAGCAAATCCATGCTGTCCATCAAAGATAATACCATTGTTGTCAACCCAATTCTGGATCCAAGTTCTTAGAAGCTTTTCCAACAACTTAACCACACCACCTGACACACAGTTAGGTCTATAATTTGATGACTGAGTTCTATCACCTGCCCTTATGAAGTGGCACAATCTTGCCCTCCTTAGGAACTTGACCCAGTGCAAGACTCATATTAAAAGATATGTCAAGGCAGATGTCAACTGCCTGGCACATTCCTTTAGAATACATGGTGATATATTATCAAGTCCCACAGCCTTATTAACGTCTAGTTTGCTCAACTTCCCATACACCTCTTGCTCATTTACAGTCAGTCTCTCCCTCCCATCATCAACTGCTCTTGTTCTCTCCATGAAGCCACATTCACAAGATTGAAGGACCTTTATGAACTGCTCGTTAAGTATCTCCATTATATCCTCCACAACAGCTGTCTTTATACCATTTCCTCCAATCATTATTGTTTTTGTTGGCTACATATCGAAAGAACTCCCTAGAATTCTTTTTGGCTTCATTACATAACTGCTGTTCATACTTCACTTTTGTAATAACCCTTACCAAGTCACCCTCCTTACCTGGTGGTTTTAATTCTCATGGAATTGGTTATTACCACTTCTCTTATGCTGCCTCCATAATGCCATTTTTCTCTGTATCACATGTTTAATCTCTTCATTTATTCATTTGAAACCTATGTTATTTAACCTTCTGACCTATGTAATACATTTAGACATTGCTTCTACTACATAGTTCTTGAATATCCCCCAAGCCGCATTTATCTCTTTTCTAACTAACTCCTCATTCCATGCTACACCTGCAAGCTGTCTCCTGATCTCTTCATAATCACCAGCCTTGTAGTTCCACATATACCCTTTTCTCACAGAGGTTCTCAACACTGCTGGCAACGACCCAAGTAATCACTTCATGGTCACTCTCACCAACTGGAGGGTGATTTAACACCTCATTTATAATTACATCCTCTGATGAGATGATCAAATCCAAGACCCTCAAATCTTCATGTGCCTACCTGATTAACCTTAGGTACACAATTTAACACTGCTTCCTCTTACACTTAACTATCTCCCATGCACTGCTAACATCCTTACCCTGCAGTGTTTTATGCCATGGCACAAATTTAAGCTTTTTCCTAAGCTTGTCATAATCACTTGCCTTGTAGTTCCACATATACCACTTCTTGACAGAATATTCTTCATGTTGTACAATATCCCAAGTCAAGACTGCATGGTCACTTTCACCAATTGAAGGCAATGTGGTCACCTTGGTTATGGATAGCTCTTCTGATCCTATGACCAGGTCTAATACCTGTCCACCCCTAGTCCCCTCCATCACATCTGCCTTAATTGTAATTACCTCTTAGTATGTGTATAAATTCTATTTCCTTCCTGCCATGTGATCCTTCTTCCTTCTGTCTATATCTCCATAGCAAGTCTCCATAATAATCACTCGACTTATCCTCATTTTGCTAATTTGGCGATGCATGTCTTCCAGATCATCTGTGGAACTTGCTGGCCTTAATCTCGCACCAGACTGCTTCAAATGAACAGCCACCCTCCCGCTTGTCTCACATTCTTTTTAGCTGCAATTCATCTGCTATCATCAACAGTACTTCTCCCCCATCCTTTCCCTGAAAATACTAAGCCCTTCACATTCAATCCCTGTAACTACATCATCTACTGTTAGCCAAGTCTCACTAATGCCTATAACTTTTGGTGAGATTGTACTAACCAAAGCCAAAAACTCCTCCCTCTTGTTCCTGATACTTCTGGCATTAGTATATGGAAACTGTAGCATCCCTTTAGTCTCCAAACCCACTTTTACTTTCCAAATTGACTACCCTATTCAATATTTTTGCTTGAGAGACTACATTCTCACACTCACTTGCCTTATGAATGCCTTCACACAAACTCACTTGCTTCCATCCTAATTGCTAAGTTTTCCTGAATTTGTGCTTCAGCATGCTCGGTGAACAAATCTCTCTTCAGACACCTAACACCAAAACCACTTAGATGCAGTCCATCAGCATTGTATGGAGTATCAGAAACACAATCAACTCTTTATTCTCGCTGCTACAGTGCCCTTCTCTCTGACCATCAGCGTTTCCCTGATCATGACTCTGGTTTTCATTTATATTCTTATGATCCTTACCATTTTGCACTGCATCACTTTGCTCTGTTATAATCACTTCATCACCTTTGTATCCATCCTCTTCTCATCCTTCTACAACCAGCTTGTCAACCTCTCTCTAACTCTTAGTGGCACTAATTTCGTATGGACCCTGTGCACTCTTATTAAACAATCACTCCAAATGACCAACACCAAACCCATCTAAATGCATTCCATCAACTTTGAACCATAACTTCCCTTCAAATTCATTCCATATTTTCACAATTAAGCCATCTTGTTATACAGTGTCACTGCTCTCCTTCTCAGCTCACTACTGTCATATCTGGGAAACAAACTACCCACTTTCCCAACGACACTATTATTCTTCATTTCCTGCAACAACAACTTCAAATTCCTTTCCACATTTCTTGTCTCGCTATTCAAGCCATTTGTGCCAACCACTACCATTAATTGTGACACCTGTTCCTTCCTTCTATGAAAAGCATTGATATTCGTTTTATTGTACCACCTGTAAAACATGTTTTGTGCACTTTATCTTTTACCACACCTTTAATTGAATCACCATACAAAGCAACCATATCATCCTTAGATATTTGCTTCTTATTAACTTCCTTATCATATACACCAGCTATACGTTTATCATTCTATCTAACACTCCATAAATCTAATGTTTTTCAATGCATACATGAAACAATTGTCACATCATCATGTCCACCGCAAAACGGCCAGGGAAAAACTTGTTCTCCAAGTTGAGACCTTCCATGCTGCAGGCATACGCTTCTTTGTTGCCACTACTGCCAGTTTTGTAATGTTAACGAGCATGTCGATGCTATTTAGTAGAGGCGTAATGAGGCTATGGCCAATGTGGCCTCGGCCATTACGCTAATTTTACATAAGCGCAAAAATTGAGACTTTTAACTGCGAAATATATTAAAAAACATTTTAAAAAAATTGAAAATGATAGACAAAAAAAATATTTTTGACATATTTTTATATTTTTGATAATTTGCAAAAATACAGCACTAATTATCTAATATTCGCGCGTAAAATATCTTTGTAAAACACCTCCCACCTTTCCGTGCATCTCGTGACAAATTTCATTTCAAGTAACGATGGTAACGATACCCCATTTCTCTGCACTATGCTGATAGCCACGCTGCGTTTCTAGTCACGTGATAAATTCAAAATAATGCTTTAGTTTTTTTACAGTAATTTTTATGTTAAGTTGAAAAATATACATTTTTTTAATTGATTAAAATCGTTTCCATTAAAATAAAAATTATAATAAAAAAAAAATACTGCATGTAGAAAATAATCCAGTAAAATTGAATTTCTTCGAAGTCTTTGAAATACAAAATGCAATTCAACAGCAAATTTTCGTCGAAAACAGTCCTCAAGGAACAATTAAATCTCTTTGACCCACCTTTCGTAAAATTGCTGGTAACTCATTTACCAACAATTTTACGTCAGTGATCTTATAGCCTTATCATATAAAGCCTTTAGATATTCTGCCATAATGCCATCCATTCCTGGAATTACCAGTTACCGTTAACTGGTAATTCCTAATCTGCTAGTTTCCCGACATCTGTGTTTACCTGAGAATTAGTTTAAATAGATGCGAATTTCGAATACATCATTCTTGTACAGTCGTTGACAATGGCCTAACAGCCGAAATATATCAGACAATAAATAAATTTAGTGGAACAAACACAGTGTTTTCTTTTGAAAAATTCTCATTTCCTTATTTAAATATAAAATAAAATTTTTTGGATATGCCCTTATTGTTTATTGTCGATAACTATCAATAGTTTTTTAATTGGCCGCTATTATATAATGTCACGATTAACCCTTCCTGACCCTCCCTTAAATTCAGTTGTTACTACTTGTTACTCAATCGTGAAATAGTGAAGAGTGTGTTTTAAAAATAATATTACTATTTTGTTCGTGCTTTTTTTGTTCATGAATTTTTACATTCGGGTAAGTTATTTTTTAATATAATAATACATCATTATAGTTTTATTAGTTGTATTATATAACTGTTAATTATACCAAATAATAAATTATTAATAACTCATAAAATGATAATTTATACCAACTTGGTATAAAAATACAGTAACAACACGATATCAACAGATACAAAATTCATCACATGCATTGATATTTTTTATTTTAAATTACCGCATACTATGCAGTAATTTAAAATAAAAAATATCAATGCATGTGATAAAATTGGTGTGTATGCGGCACATACACACCAATTTTAATAATGGCTGAAACTCATTCTTTTGTCAAGCGAAATAAATGAATGATTTTCAGCCATGTTAAAACTGGTATGTACGCAGTAATTTAAAATAAAAGGTGTTAATGAATTGCAAAAATTTGTTTTAATAAATTCAACTTTTGTAAATTGAAAATAATTTTTAGAGTTTAAATTCTAATATCCATTATAAACTTAATAATTTTAATAACTAGGTATATTATTTTAAAATTACAATAAAATAAAATTTTTATTTTTTTAATAAATTTTATGGCATGTACATTCTAATTTTAACTATCTTTTAGCCTAAAAGTTTTAGGCAACCCATATCAAAATGGTTCATAGGGAAAAAAAGTCATTGGAATTTCAAGAAAGAATGAGACAGGAAACAATTAGAGCTAAGGAGACAATCAAATGCACTTAATCAATGGTTTAAAAAATCAAATGAAGAAGCAGAAACGTTATAAGCCAGTCCAGGCGATGAATGTACAGAAGTTAGGACAAATGAAGATGCATCTGTTAGCATTTTGTTGAAAGAAGAAACAGAAAAATTGCAAGATATTCCAGAAGAGGATGATATCAGTGTTAGTACAGTCGAAAGTACATCTGCTTGTCTTTCAAGCAAAAAAGATTCAAATTATAGTAACACACAAACCAATGTTCTAACGTGTACAGAATTTGTCGAAGACAATTTGGATTTCAATGGTCCTACGCATTGGAATGTAAATTCAGCTAATTTTAGAAAGCTATTTGTACTTCATGGCCTTGAACATAAAAATTGTAACATTTATCCAACTTCAGAAGACGGTCGTTCATTTCATAATGAATGGATGTACAGAAAATTACCAAATGGTGAGAAACAATATAGAGAGTGGCTATTTTATTGCAAAGCTAAGAACAGTTTATATTGTTTTCCATGTTTACTATTTTCTAAAAATTCATCATTTTTATTTAGTAAACCAGAATTAGGATTTTCAAAATGGAAACAATTAAATCCATGAATTCCAAATCATGAATCACCAACAGATCACATTAATAGTTATACGACCTGGAAAATTTTCGAAAAAATTTTGAAAAGTAAATCCGGCAGCCTTGACAACAATTTAGGAAAACGATTATCTGAAGAAATAGAAAAATGGCGACATATTCTTAGAATTATTTTAAAATGTACAATGTTTTGCACAACTAACAATTTGCCTTTAAGAGGAAGTAATGAGAATGATGATAACGGCATTGAAAATTCAAAAAAAGGAATTTTTCTTAATTTAATACAACTTATCAGTAATTACGATTCTACTTTAAAACTTGCTCTAAGTGAAAGAACCAAAAAAACAATTAAGAAATGATATTGTAAGGGCTGTTAAAACTGTGAAGTATTAGAGTATAATAGTAGACAGTACACCAGATGTTGCACATAAAAAACAAATTTGCCAGATAATACGTTATGTGAAAATTACCAACAAAACTGTCATTATTGAAGAAAAATTTTTAGATTTTATTTCTTTGATAGAAAAGACACGAGAGAAACTTACTAATGAAATTTTAAACAAATTAAACGAAGGACTTGATGTAAAAGATTTATGGGGTTTAATAATTCATTAATTTTAGAAGACTTGACAAAAGCTGCCAAAGATTGTTGCATTAAATATGATGAATTAGATGCTTTATGCTTAATAAATGAGTTAGAGTGTTTTAAAAATCAAGCACAAGTTTTATTTATTGATTTGGAAAATATGTATCACTTTGAAATTTTGCAGGTCATTGTAAATTACGAATTATTTGAATCTTACCATAACATAGTAATATTATTACATTTAATACTTACTTTACCAGTAACAATTACTTCAGGAGAATGGAGTTTAAGTAAATTAAAAATTATAAAAAATTATTTAAGATCAAAAATGAGTCAGGAACGTCTGACCAATTTAAGTATTTTATCAATAAAATCTGAAATGTTTCGTGAAGCAAATTTCGACAATGTAATTGATAATTTTGCTCAAATAAAAGTTCGGAAAATAAAATTCATGTAAAAATATGTTATTGTATTGAAATAAAAAGTATAAAAATATGCGATTTTTTTTTTAGAACTGCGCAATTTTCTTTCCTGGCCATAGGTGCCAAAATTCCTCACTACGTCTCTGCTATTTAGACTTGATTTTTAGTGAAGATTACAAATTAAATATAGAAGTAGACAATGCAGTTAGCAAAGCTGGTATGGTGGGGAGTCAACTGAATAAATTTATATGAATCACTAAAAAACATACATACTAACCACAGTAATGACTATTTAATTCGTAAATATTTCATCCCAAGTATCTTGACACATCATCAGTACAGTAGTTCAAACAATACTAGGAATAACATACAGTTAGGACGCATGATGACAATGGAATCTCAATATAAGTGCAGTAACATGTTATAGAAGTAAATTAAATATAACTGGAAAAAAAAAAAAAAAAAAAAAAAAAAATATATATATATATATATATATATATATATATATATAAATTATTTTACACAATTTTGTATGACAATTTCCCATACTTCAGGAATAGTAAGAACATCGTTGCGGTTTAAATTTGGTCTTTGTAGTAGGGCTTCAGCACTTTCTTTATAATATAAACATTCATATTTATATAAAGATCTGTGTAAAAGGATCCTATGGTTTGGATTTTCAACTCCGTGTTGGGAGAGACCAGATTTCTGCGGTTTGAAAAGACGGATGTGGTCTTGATGTTCCGAGATGCGTTTCTTATTTCATATAAATTTATATTGATAAATTATTTATCAATATAAATTTATATTGATAAATAAGTGAGAAATTATTTAAACACTAAACCAACTATATGTAAGTGTGCAAAGTGGCTTATGGATTTGAGAGCAGGATCAGAAATAAAATAGTTGACTGTAGACCAAGGTCATGAGAGCTATGAGAAAAAATAATTTCCTCTTCTTTCCTATCTGTATGTTCACAACAGCATGCAGCTTGTTCATGCAGTCTCTCATATTATGGAAAGACAGGTAAATCTGTGCATACTGACAAATCAGGTCTCACCAGTCATACCATTTATACTAGACTGAAAATAATAAAGCATTTACATCAACCCTGTTTTGTGTTAGAAAGATAATATACAGAAAGCTGCAAAACTCATGATAATCAATATAATTTAAATAGGCTTGGCTGACTAAAACTTTCCTGGTTTTGGAAAGTTATCCAAGTATTTATTTATTTTTTCCAATAATAATTTCAGTGTCATAGTCATATTCTTAAAATTTTAATGGTTAACAGACCAAGCTGTCTTTTCCTGCTTTTAATATTAGGGGAAAAAAACAACAACAACTGAACTTGAACACCTATTTACTCCATAACATATATAGTTATATTTATTCAGTACTGTTTTTGTGTGTGTGTGTGTGTGTGTGTGTGTGTGTGTGCGCGCGCACACCATACTGTATAACATAACAAGCACACTAACATTTTTGATTTTTATTCTATTTTAACTATATCTAAGAACCAACAATGGTTTTGAAACAAGATCAAAAATTCTGTTCTCATTAAATAATTTATCAATGTAAGCAAATCCATCTTTTAATTAATTCCTCTGAAAACATCAATCATTAATATTACATGTTAATACATGTTATTACATGAAGAAACTGGTACAGCCAAGTTCAGCATGTACTCCATGCCTAAATATCAATCACTATTTTAGTTTCATTTTTTCCCTTGGCTATCTCTTATGCAAACATCAAGAGTACCACTCTTGATGTATGCGTATGTAAAAGTTAAAGTGATATTTTCAAGTTCATATGACAGTTTGATAACACCATATTCACATGAGCAATAAGACAGCCTAGTTCCAGTCTTGCTACACTTAACTCTTAGCAAACTCGAAAGGATCACCAAAATAATTTGTTATAATGAAATTTTTTAGAATATCATCGTGCATAGGGAACTCTAGTTAGGACTTTCTAGTAGTGGGGAAGTTTATTATAGTATTGTTTGCCTATAGTGCACATACATGTGTTCGTAGGCATGTTTTTTTTTTTTTTTTTTTTTGTATGTTTCTGAACATGTATTTTATTGACTTGCAATACTTTCTCATAGCTGAGCACTCTACAAATTATTCCTGTACTAGTATATTAACCACCTAAATGACCACATGGATAAAATATATCAAAACTCATCATAAATTTCCTGATATGTACCCTCAAGGGAAGTTCAGGTTACTATGAGAGCAATACATAATTAAGTTTACATTATTATTCATCTCTATCAACAATTTTCCTCCAGATTAGTCTCTTATTTGTCAGAACTCCAATACTGTTATTAAGAGAGACCTTCAGGGGTGTAAGGACTCATTGAGGAATACTGAATACATTGAACGCCACTGTCCATGCACACGATTGTCCTTGTTATCCATTTAATTTTGGTTTAATTCTGAAGTACCTCTGAAAATACCAATGTCTTCAATTAGTGTGCAGTGTTAAATTTCCTCTGATAATGCTATCAGCCTATAAATAATTAATTTTAGCTAGTAAATTATTTGATTTCCAGGTCCACATAGTTTTCTGTTCCAAAAATTTTGAAATGAAGAATATAAGAATATATCTACTCCGAAACACACAGTGCAAGTCTTCATGATTCTCTGAATTAAAAACAGTTGTAATAAATTTGGTATGAAAACCAGCAATAAAAAGACCAATGATATGAAAATAGGCAGGAACATAAAAAACTCCAGCTGCATTCTCGATGGAGAACCTACAGAACAAGTAAAATGTTGCAGCTATTTAGGCAGTTGTTAATAAAGATGGCAAATTAAATTTGGAAATAGACATCAGATTAAGCAAAGCTGGTATGGTGGAGAGCCAGAGAAATCAGAAAAGACAATAAATTATCAGTATCTTCTTGTTCTTCATGTAGCTTCCTCAGTGAGAGGGTGCTGCACTGTGTCCTTCCAGATCTCTCTGTTGGTGGCTTTCCTTTTTGTTTCTGCATAGCCATGTGATCCTGTCCATGATCTTATATCTTCAAACCATGTCCTTCGTTTTTCACCTCTTGATCCTTTTCCCATAATTTTTCCTTCTAAAACTGTTAGTATCTCCTGTCCTGCTGAACCTCTCAGTACATGTCCAGCCAATCTCATCTTTCTCTGGATAATTTCCTGTAATAAAGATCTGTGTTCTCATTCTCTGTAGGACATCTGTATTTGTCACATGTTCTGTCCATGAGATTTTCAGAGCTCTTCTATAGCACCACAATTCAAAGGCCATTATCCGTCGTCTTACTCTCTTCTTGAATATCCAGGTCTCACTTCCATATGTGAAAACTGGCCACACTAATGTTCTTATCATTCTTTTCTTTGTCTCGATACCCACAGAACTTCTGAGCAGATCTTTATTTTTCCAGAAGGCATCTTTAGCTATGACTGTTCTTATTTTTATTTCTTTATCTTACTTTCCATCTGCAGTAAAATAGATGGAAATAATATTGTTTCCATTTCAATTTTCATATTGTTTATGAATATTTCTGTCTCGGATCTGTTTTCTTTTGAGATTTTCATAAATTTTTATCTTTTTTGCATTTATATCTAATCCAAACTCTTTACCCTCTTCAATTAGTAGCTGAAGTAATTTGATTAATTGTTTCTGTTTTCTGCTATTAGAATGGTATCATCAGCATATCTAAGATTGTTGTATTTTATACCATTGATACTAATTCCTATTTTTTGTTTTTCAATCTTTTTCATTACTGTCTCACTACAGATATTAAACAGATTTGGTGAAAGGATACAACCTCGTCTAACTCTTTTTTTTTACTTTCACTACAGAAGCCCCAGAGTTGAACAGCTGCATTTTCTGTTTGGTGTAAATCATTTTTATAATCTTAAGTAAATGATCTTCTATGTCTAATTTATCTAGTATATTGAACATTTTATTATGTTTTACCTGGTCAAAGGCCTTCTGAAAGTCTATGAAGCATATGTAAATATTCCTATTTCTTTCAAGTGATCATTCTATTAGCATTTTTAGTTCCAGGATAGCATTAATGGTTCCCATTCCTCTTCTGAAGCCTTTCTGTTGTTCACTCAATTCACAAATTAAAGCTCTTTCAATTTATTTGTTAACAATGTTAGTTAATTATCAGTATACAAGACAATACTGACATCAGTTTTAATTTATAAGTAGAGTTAAAAATAAACCACTTGACCAAAGATTAGAGACCAACAGATTTTAGAGTTCTGAAAAAGAGTAGGAGAGTGAATAGATGGCATCAATGGTAAAATAATATTAAAAATTAGGATATTAGGAAAGAATTTGATGTTAGCATTGAAGTATGTGATTAGGGCTCATCTAAGGTGGTATGAGCACTTGAAGAGAATAGGAGAGGCAACAGGTGTTTGATGCCAAGATGTCATGAAAAAAAGACTCAGAGGGGAAGGGGGGGGGAAACTAAAGCCAGAAAAAATGACTTAAAACATGGAAATGTTATATATAACAATACTGGAGTGCTGACAAGAGACTAATTTAGGGGGAAATTGTTGATAGGAAATTAGTAGTAATGTAAGTTTAATCATATAGTGTTGTCACAGTAACCTGAACATCCCTTGTGGATACATATCAGGAAATTAATGACAGTTCCCTCCAAGAACAAAGTTGTATAGGTCTTTCAATAATCCAAATTTCCAAAGCAGTATCATATGCATTTCCCCATATCAAAGAAACAAATACAAAGATTGCATATTTTGGGGAGGTATCTCTAATGAATACTTCCAGTTGGACTATGTGATCAGTTGTTGAGTGATAATTGTGGAAGACGTATTTCAGAGAAAAGTTTTTCTCCAGATATAAATATGAGAGTTAACCAATTTTTCCAGAATCTTATACAAGCAGCTAGTCAGAGCAATTGATCAAATAGGTTACTGGAGATTATAGAACCTTTTGCCAAGTATCTGAAACACATTTTCTCACATAAAATTCTGTTTCTTACAGAAAATACCATACTGCAGTTGTTCTCGGCAGAAGCCAGATTGTTGATCATCTCACAATGGATGTTATCTGGTCCAATGGCAGTTGCGTGACATTTTAACACAGCAACCTTCATTTTTTGTTTTGTGAATGGCCAGTTGTAGTATTCCATTCTGCTTGAAGAGAACAAAATTTGTTTCCTACTTTATATTTTTGGGCAAAGAACTCCAAGAGATAAGATATACCTTATGTTTTGGCAAAAATCTCAGCAATTATGCATCCATTATGATCAAAGAGGGAAAGTGGGCAGGTGGTATATTTGCCTTTCATTTTCAGATTTTAGCCCATGCTTTTTTTACTGCTGGTTGCCCTTGTTAAAGAAGATGTGTAGTGGATCAAGAGTCCTCTGGCTCTGATGTCTTGCTCACGCAATTTGAAAGCAATGAGGTTTGTTGTGGGATATCTGAGGAAGATACTCAAAGCTTTCTTGGTTGCTATGCTTTCAGTATTCCACCATGGTTTAGGAAAAATTGGAAAACTGACTAGATGTTTTAGGAAATGCAGTTGTAGGAGCTTGTGTAATACAATCTCTTACATGATTCACTGCATCAATAGGAGATGAGATGACTGTTAGAGACTCAAATTCTGCTAAGGAAGCCAGTCAGCTTGCTCAATTTTCCATTCTGATATTCATGATGTAGTACATGGTTGCCCATGCAAAAAGGTGGGCATCATGCAAAAATTAGTTTAATCCTTTATCCAAGTGTAAGCAAACAAAGTTTGCGCCTGAAGTATCTTCAGGACTGAGGCAACTCGTGGTAAAGGTGGACGAAGCTCTCATCACTCCTTGTCTCAGTATCTCCCATAATGCAAAGCACATCTCCATGCGGACATGTATAATGGTATGCATTAAGGGAAGGGCCACTACCCAGACTGGTTTCGATCTTTATTGAGGTCTCATCAGTGGGAGCCAGACCCAGAAGTGGTGATACCAAGGCAGAAGCAATGGATCTGAGGAAGATACTTCAAGCTTTCTTAGTTGCTGTGCTTTCAGTATTCCACCATGGTTTATGAAAAACTGGAAACTGACTAGATGTTTTAGGAAATGCAGTTGTAGCAACCTGTGTAATATAATCTCTTACATGATTCACTGCATCAATAATAGATGTGATGACTGTTAGACACTCAAATTCTCTAAGGAAGCCAGGCAGCTTGCTCATTTTTCCATTCTGATATTCATGATGTAGTACATGGTTGCCCATGCAAAAAATGATAAATTTAGGTTAGCCTAGTGGCTATGCGCTTTGCAACCATATGCCTGGGGAAGGAGTGTCCTAGGTTCGATTCCCGTCGGTGACCTGAGGAGCTGAAGGATCTTCCTCAGCCATAGCCAAGTTAGCCAGTCTTGGGCATGGACAGCAGGGTTTTTTCCTCAGTTTATTCTGAGGTTTTTCATCCCGCAAAGCAGGCAAACTGGCCTTGAGAACTTAACACTACAGGCCATAGGATATACCGGGCATAGGGCTGACCACCTTATCCTGTAAACGGATTGAGGTCCGATGATCAATGGACCCTCGACACCGCAAGGTAAAAGAGGGTATAAAGAAGATGAGATGATGAGATGACTTTATCCAAGTGTAAGCAAACAAAGTTTGTGCCTGAAGTATCTTCAGGACTGAGGCAACTCGTGGTAAAGGTGGACGAAGCTCTCATCACTCCTTGTCTCAGTATCTCCCATAATGCAAAGCACATCTCCATGCGGACATGTATAATGGTATGCATTAAGGGAAGGGCCACTACCCAGACTGGTTTCGATCTTTATTGAGGTCTCATCAGTGGGAGCCAGACCCAGAAGTGGTGATACTAAGGCAGAAGCAATAAAGAAGTCACATTTACCTATATGAGTTGCCAAAAGGAGTATCACCTTATTATTAAATTACTCTGGATTTAGAGAAAGATGTTGGAAGTTTTTTCTTACTTGGTCAGACTATAATAAATTAGTTTAATCCTTTATCCAAGTGTAAGCAAACAAAGTTTGCGCCTGAAGTATCTTCAGGACTGAGGCAACTCGTGGTAAAGGTCACCCAAGTTCTCATCACTCCATGTCTCAGTATCTCCCATAATGCAAAGCACATCTCCCTGCAGACATGTATAATGCTATGCATTAAGGGAAGGGCCAGTTCAGTGGCGCAGTGCCCATGAAAAGATCTGTAGAAATGACTTCACAGAAACAGAATATATACAAGAAAGGAATCACCAATCAACCAGACCACCCACTTCTGTAAAACAGCAAGAATTATTAACAAGCATTCTGGCATGGTGCCCCCAAACAAGAGAACAGTATTCTAAAACTGAGCAGATATGAGAAATGTACAGAGTTAGTATAATGCTATGCATTAAGGGAAGGGCCACTACCCAGACCGGTTTCAACCTTTATTGAGGTCTCGTCAGTGGGAGCCAGACCTTTCTGGGTCTGGCTCCCACTTACACTTCGATAAAGGATTAAACTAAATTTATTATAGTCTAACCAAGTGGGAAAAAACTTCCAACATCGTGCAAAAAAAAGTGGACAAAGAAATGATCACTTCCAAATAAGTTGTCATCAGTTTCCCACTTAAACAGCAAGAAGTGAGGGGAAGCATATTCAAGTTGGGTAAGCATGTTGAAAAGGTGTTGTTTACTGTGTTCAAGAGGGAGAGATTACTGATGCCGTGCACATGCTCAACAACATCTCCTCTGATGTTAGTTTGGGCACTACACCACAAGTGTTGTGTCCATTTAAATATCCCATAAAAAATAAAGGTGAAGGTAACTGCAATATGAAGTACCTAAGTCATCCTTAGAGATATCTGCAGCAGGAGAGTAGATGCAGCATACTGCCTCAATGTTTGTATAAAGTGGAATTTGGAGATGGGAGGGGACATGATTGCCCACAACAATGTTAACTCCTCCATGGGTAGGTTCATCCTCTGTCTTGTTCCTGGGAATGATGGCTACATTTTATAATGCCAGATCCTTGGAGTTTCAGGTATATTTCCTGCAGGCAAAAGTATAACTGATTCATATTTCTGCTATAGACCCTTCATGTGAATGTTTTGATGGAATCCATGATAATTCCATTGTTGAAATGTTTCCCTTTATTTATTTTTGTTGGTGACATGTGTCTGATGTTGTGAGATATTTTCACTGACCTTGAATTTTTTCTTTTGTAGAATTGTAGACAGCCAGTATCACCATCATTTCTTCATCAGGAAAAATATCCAAGATGTCACATCAATTTGGACTCTCTCTTTAGGGTACTAGGTATACTAATTGTTTTATCTTTTTGAGGGGATAACAGATATATCCATTCCATCTATTATAAGGTCTGGAGGTATGTTCTTAATTCTCTGCAGCAGGACCATTATTGGTATAACATCAGGAGTTAGCTCATATTAAATTTTTTTTTTGATAGGTTCTAAAGAGACAAGCATATCATACCATTCAGGGATATTGTAGTTGTGAGAAAGTTGATAGACATATACATTTAGGTCTCTAATGATCCTTTCTTTACCAGTTTTTACCATTTTCTTTAGTGAGCCTTCACTATGCAAAAAACATTTGCAATAAATGCTGTTACTTCATCTCCTGATAAAGGATGCTCTTCTTGATTTTCATTTTCTGCCTCCACCTTTGGCATTCTCAGGAGTAGGCTGAGTGATCTCCCTAACAACTGGGGCATCTCAGTGTTTTGCACTTCCAACCTTTGTTCTCATGATCTTCACTGGCAGATGGCACTTCACAGGTATAGATGGAAGAGCCATGACAGGCAGCCTAATAATGACCATATGTCTGACATTAAAAGCAGTGCAAAGAGTTTGGGATGTAGAACATAACTGGGAAGTGCAAAATTCCCTAACATATGATGATCTCCCTAACAACTGAGATGCCCCAGTTGTTAGGGAGATCACTCAGTCTACTTCTGAGAATGTCAAAGGTGGAAGACAGAAAAGGAGATCCAGAAAATGAAAATCAAGCAGAGCATCTTTTATCGGAAGATGAAGTAGCAGCATTTACTGCAAACCTTTTTTGCAATGAGTGAGGAATTTTGGTGCTGAAACATACTCACTCTCAAAGGAAGTTTTTGTTTCAGCACCAAAACTCCTCACTCACCATGAAGCCACACACATGGACACTCACTCTTCGGTCAGCAATGAATGTGGTTGGGATAACTTGTTTTCACAGATGGTGGTTTTGGTGTGTTGAATGTAAGAATGATATTCCTGGTGCCAATCCCTATGTATGAGGATTTTCATGGCTGTCACTCCGTTAGCTTTTCAATTAATAGCAAATCTCATCTGGAATATCAAGGAGATTCCATTCTAATATTTGTCTTTAAAAAAAATTAGTTTTGTGGGGTGACCAAGACTGGTATTCCCCTGCTAGATGTTGCACAAAGCAGTTTTTCAGATTGCATTGCAGTTGTTAAGGGGGCTGCATAAGAAGAACAGTTTCTTGACTGATTCTGGAGATTCTGCCAATCCTTCTAAATGAAGAAGGGTGACATTTTTCCATATGGCAGTTCCCCCCTGCTGAATGCAAAACAAAGGGCACCAAAATTAAGAAAAGATGGTGTATATGTTGCTATCCTTTATGTTTTCTGTTTCTTATTTTGGTTTTCTGTTGATGTTCCAATGGTTTCTGAAGTTGGGTTGGGTTTGTTGAAGGCCTCTGATAAACAAGAGTTTGAAAAATTATTCATTCTCAAGAGGAAGTTGGTTCAGCACCAGTACTCTCCATCAACCATAGAGCCACACGTGGATGCCTGTTTCCAGCAAGCAATAACTATTTGTATACAAAGGTTTCTGTGGTTTAGCAGTTCATAAGAAAGATTCTTATGAACATATTCTAATTCTGTGAAAGCAGGTTATCCCAACCACATTCATTGCTGACTGAAGAGTGAGTGTCCACGTGTGTGGCTTCATGGCAAACATGCTTAGACTTCCAATGCAGTGTAACAAAAACCAGGGCCTAATTCTACACCAAGTTTGGTCAGCATTGATAAAAAATATACCCAAGTCAGACCTCGGACAATGTGAACGTGAACAACGTGGCAGCATCCAGCATTGTTCAAACTTAGCATTGCACTGAATCTACATTCGGATATTCAATTTAATAACAGTTAGACGGCCACAACTGTATATAATGAATTATTTTGAGCAATTTCTCATTTCTTGTGTTTAAACTTTGTTACCTTTGACCCCTGAAGATGTAAGTCAAACGACTAACAAAACTTGTCGGGTTTGTTTTTTATTTTCATTTAGCTTAATAAACATGTGGTCCAATTACCGGAATCTTTCTTATGAAAAGCAAATAACTATGTTCAGGAATATCATCTAGCACCCCATCTGGATTGCCAACTTTCTCGCTTGTCGCTCACTACGTGTCATGGTGGACAGTTTACTCTCCTCAGATTTCCCCACCAATGCAGTACTACCCTGGAGTTCTGTTGTTTCACCCATTCTCTTCCTCTTGTATATAAATGACCTGCTCTCACAGACTCCCAATCCTATCCATTGCTTTGCTGATCCTATCTCCAAATCCTATTCATAGATTTTTATTTGACAAACCTTAAAGTATTAGAATCCTCAAGATCTACCATAAGGACCTGAACTCAGATTTCCTATCTATATCACAGTGGGACAAGGACTATCTTGTAAACTTCAATGCCATCAAAACTCAGTTCTGCTTGATCTCTTGCAAGAAAGAACTTGTATCCCTCCCTTCCTTCAGCAACACTGAGATATCCAAACACAATCAGATTTTTCTTTTTGAACTGACCTGCATCTCATATCTTTCTTGGCTCAACCACATTTCAACTATAGCCTCTGCAATTGCCAAAAACTTGTACATTTTTTTTGCACAAGACACTACTTCACATCTTCATAGTTGCTAATTCTAAACAAAGCCCAAATATGCCCAGCCATGGAATATTGCTCCCATATTTAGGGTGATGCACCAAACTCATCTCTAAGAGGGCAATCTGGCTAATTAATGATCCCTCTCTCACAAATGTTCAGTCTGTGAGAGAGAGAGGGACTGAGTTCAGAGCACTGTCCATTAAAGTATCTGTAGAAGAGGCACAAGACAAATTTTCATGGACAGCTCTGCTGAATTGGCCATTATTATTCCTTTTACAGTCCATCTTGAAACTCTCCAAAACAACTTCATGTCTCCTCTTTCATTCCATCTACTTCTGTCCTTTGGAACATTCTCCCCCACTCTGCCTTCTCCAAAGATTACATCCCTCAGCTGTTCAAGCAAAATGTGAACAGACTCCTCTTCTATCCTTCTTACCCGCACATGGCAATAATCAATAATGTGCTATAGGTCTTGTGGCCTTTCATATGTGTGGATCAGATATAAATAAAGAGCGAACACCAGGGCCATCCTGATACCATACCCAGACTTGGGCCTTGTTCCCAGACCATAGGGAAGGAGACTTAACGCAAATCCACTAGCTGAATAAACTGGACTGGTCCATCAAGGACCATCATCTTGCTGAAACAGAGGCCAAAGCAGTGCAAGACTAAGAGGATTCTCTTTCCAGATGACCCGTGCCACATGGCAGTGAGATATTGGATCCTAGTGATGGTCTGGAAGATAGGATAGATAAAAAGAATCAGTAGATGTAAAGCAAAGAATATGGGAAGAAAAGCATTTATAAAAAAAAGGCCAGTACCATCACTGAGAGGTCCCCTCCACTACAAACAGGTGCCTCACATGGAGGGGCTTGGCAATGAGGAGTTAATAGCATTTTTGAAGCAGTATTATCAACAGTTTGGGAAAATCAGGAATGGCCTACAGTTTTTTATTGTTTAACAGCAGGCCATACAAAAATGACTGAGGGTTTGAGCCACTCAGCTAGAATGTATAGTGTATTAATAGATATCTGCTACATGCAATTCCTATGTGAGTCATCTCTGTTTGCTGCTTGTCATAAGCAAGCAATTATGTAACTTGTTTATCCCTTGTTAAACAAGGGATACAGGAATTGCATGTAGCAGATATGTAATAATACACTATACATTCTAGCTGAGTGGCTCAACCCCTCAGTCATTTTTGTATGGCCTGCTGTTAAACAATAAAAAACTGTAGGCCATTCCTGATTTTCCTGAAGTGTTGATAATACAATAATCATAATTGTATTGTCATTTTACAACTAGGAAAAAGATGATGTTCAAGAATTCAAAGTTTGTATTTAATACTGTTTCGCTTTAAAGGAAGTACTATTTCTTCAAAATTTTTTCTAAGTTGTATCCACATTTTGCCAGCTACTGACCTGAATCTTGACTGATTTTTCTGTGAAGATTAACAGATAAATCACTATTACATCTTGCTATAGATGATGGAGGTCTTTCAGAAAACTTCCGCCGAACATCAGAAGGAACAGAGTCTGACTTATGAGTAGATCGTACAAGGCTGGAATTCTGATGGTTATGTTGTCTTTGACATCTTGATCTCATCTTGGAACGAAGGGAATACCAGTGAGATAACAAGTCTTTACGAATTGATTTATTAAGTAAACCATATATTAGTGGATAACTCAAAGAGCTGCAAAAAGCAGCTGATAGTGAAAACCTCTTAAGCCAAGAGGATAACCGGCATGACTGGCAAAAGCACTGAAGAATAATAGTAATTACATATGGGCACCAAGTAAGAAGAAAAGAGCCAATTATTGTGCAAATAATTGCAAAACTTTTCATTGGTGAATGGTAAGAGACAGCAAACCATGACAATTTTCTTGGAATATATTTATTTGTAGGAGTCCCTGATGAAAAGTTTGGAAGTTGCTGCTGTTGTAACTGTGTCTGATCTGCATTATTACTAATAGCTCCAACATGAACTTTACAACATTTACTTCGAGCTACTTGAAAAATTTTAGTATAGCATACCAGCATAATGGCAAATGGAAGAAGAAAACTAATGCCGAGAGTGAAAACAACATAACTTGCACTACTTTGCCATAGTACTAAACATAGAAAGCATTCCTGTTGATATTCGAACCTGTAAAAGAAGAAAAAAAAAATGTAATGTCAAAATAGAATAAAAAGAAATTAATAAAAGTTTTATAATTATGGAAAAATGCTATTCAGGAATTCAAGCTTCAATACTAAATGGAATTGAATTCATTTCAACAATTTCATTCCAAATTAATCTATTCGGTCTTCACTACTGTTAGATCTCACACTTCAGCTTTCTAGGGTAGTACTGCTAACTGCATCAACCCACTTTTTTTTTTTTTTAAATATAAATTCTACAACAAGAAGTTGCAGAACTATAGCACACTGTACTTTGTATGGGCAAAAGTTAATGGGATTATTCTCTGGAGGTTGTGCTATTTGGGAACCCTGTGGCTATTCCAGAGAACAGATGCAGCTGAAATGAAAGAACAGGAACAGGACTGTCAGGTCTGATGTTGGACTATAAAAGGATATTAGATGGCTATTCATTATCAGTTAATGAGCTTAGTGTAAAGAACAAAAACGATCGATGCCAGTTCAGTGGCGCAGTGCCCATGAAAAGATCTGTAGAAATGACTTCACAGAAACAGAATATATATAAGAAAGGAATCACCAATCAACCAGACCACCCACTTCTGTAAAACAGCAAGAATTATTAACAAGCATTCTGGCATGGTGCCCCCAAACAAGAGAACAGTATTCTAAAACTGAGCAGATATGAGAAATGTACAGAGTTAGTAGCTGAGAACTCAGAAAGAAAGAAAGACTAGAGGTAAATGTCATTCTGAGAAGGAAGTTTCATCCTGTTTAGCAATTTGTGTGTTATCAAGGATATGCACAAGGGAAGGCTGATTATTTTATTCTTTTTTTTTTTTTTTTTTTGAATGAAAAAAGATAGAACTATTTGCAGGCGTAGACTTCTGTGGCTAATTGGTTCAAAAGATATATTCCGGTGATTACACCACATTTTTTATTATTCAGTTATACAAAATAGTGAAATAATAGTTCCCGACAAGTTTCGTAAATCGTAGGATTTACATCTTCAGGGGGTAAATAGTAAAACTTAAAGTTTAAACAAGAGAAATTAATAACTACAAATCGTAACTGTCTGGCTATTCATAAACTCAAACAACAGAATACCTTTAAAACAACAGTATTCTGTTGTTTGAGTTTATGAATAGCCAGACGGTTACGATTTGTAGTTATTAATTTCTCTTGTTTAAACTTTAAGTTTTACTATTTATCCCCTGAAGATGTAAATCCTACGATTTACGAAACTTGTCGGGAACTATTATTTCAGTATTTTGTATAACTGAATAATAAAAAATGTGGTGTAATCACCGGAATATATCTTTTGAGATAGAACTATGTTTAGGTAGCACAAGGTGACTAGTCTTTATTCTATTGAAGAATAGCATGAAGTCTGACTGTGAATTTACATAACCTGAAACCTCGGATGATGGGAGTGCTTAAGGGGTCAAAGTTATATAACTGAGAGGAGACCTCCACTTAGCCATTAAAGGAATGCGGAGAACCGATCAGGCCTTCTGACCTAATGTCCAATCCTCAACTTCTCGTGGTGCATCCTGTCAAGGTATCTACCTGGATACTGAACAAACAAGGATGGGCTGGAAATTTGGTATTTAGCCAAACAAATTGTATTCTTATTGGCTTAAACCAAAATAAAAAATGATGGTAAAACATGACAGAATTTCATGCTGGCTGGGGCATCGCCCGGTTAAACAAGGTCCCTGTTGCTTTCACCAGGGAACCAGGGCAAACAGCGAAAAGTCAGCCACTGGAACAAATCCTAAAATTCAACCCAAATCACAACACCAGAGTTCAAGATTGGTACTATCAACATAAGAAGCCTGAATAGCAAAGAAATGGAGCTAGCTGAGGAATTGGATAAGTACCAGATTGACATAATAGGGGTGACTGAAACAAAAAAGAGCAAAAACTGGTCAGACCTTTCTGAGTAATAAATACAGGATGTTATATTCAGGCAATGACAATTAAGGAAAAGAAGGAGTAGCCATAATATTCAACACAAAATACGAGGCTAATCTTCTTGAATGGCATGCAGTCTCAAGTAGAGTGATATGGACAAATATGAGAATGGGGACCTGGACAATGAGACTTATTTGTGCCTATGGTCCCACAGAAGGTTCTACTAACGTAGAAGTGGAGGAATTTTTTAAGGATTTAGAGAAAACAACTGACACAATGAAAAAGGAAAAGTTGGTCCTTGTTGGGGATCTAAATAGCAGCATAGGAAATGATTGTTAGACATACAAAAATATATTGGGAAAATTTGGAGAAAAGATCAAAGCTAATAATAATGGCAAATACCTGTTGGATTTCTGCTCAAGACATGGACTAGTTATTACTAACACCATGTTCCAACATAAAAATCTGCACAAATTCACATGGAGAGAAGAGGCAAGGAATAAGAAAAGTCTCATTAACTGTGATATTGTTCATAGTGATGTAATCTCCCTGGTGCGGGACAGCAGAGTATACAGAGGATTTGAAATTGGAAGTGATCACTTGAGCAATTAGTCTTGAGCAGGATAAAATTTAATTTCATATTGAAAAGAATAACATGTAAGAAAGTTTTAAAGCGAATAAAAGTTGAGCAGCTCTCAGATGTTAACTGTAGACTAAAATACACAAAGATTATTGAAGAAAAAATGAAAGAGTTTGAGAACAGGAACCAAACCTTGGATTTTCTCGAGCAATTGGAACTCTTCCTTTCAGCAATTTGAAACCTTGTCTGCGGCTTAGAAGTAGTCTCTCTCTAGCGACATCTCGAACCGAGAAGCTCCTTTCTGGAAGTGGGAAACTTCTCTCTCAAGCAACGTGGATCCAGGCAGTCTCTCTGACGGCGACCTGCTCTCTGACAGCAATTCTGGAACTGGGACCCTTTCTGCTTGCTTCCGTCCTTTTTTATTAGGCCTCCTCTGAGACCTCGCATGAAGTTTGGCAACCCCTAAAGAATAGGTATGAGTCTTTCATCTTAAGTTTCAAGTTCGGCACGCCTTTTGTTCTCCTCCGCTTTCTTTTGATTGTAAGTTGCCAGCCATCGGAAAGTTGTTTGAACTCTTTCTGACTGACTTTGGAGATGTTTACACTTACAGCCTGCAAGCCTTTCTCATACATACAAGTTTCAACAACAATCTTTCTAATGCTGCCTTGTACAGCTTCAGCGACAAAACACTGCCTTTGTTTTTAACACTCTAACATATTCTTATAAAGCAGTATATACAGTTAGCTTCAAAAGAGTTATTTACAAAAACATCTAATACAAACTATACCGAGACAAACAAAGTTTATTTTTTTACAATATTCACATGGGACTTAACCTAAGTAAAAAATCGATGTAATGTGCTTTGGAATATTTAATATTTAAGCTACAATCGAGTTTTTACACTTTGCTTATAATCGTAATCACTCGGCTCACTGTTTGACTCCCACTGATCCAAATTAATTCATTTACCCAGACTTATAAGAAAATTACTGATTTGACAATTTTAACGAAAAAAAAATAAACAATAGCAATACACTTAAAGCGAATTAAAAAAAATATAAAATAATGATAAATATGTTTTCATTATGATATTATGAAACAATAGCAATACACTTAAAGCGAATTAAAAAAAAAATAAAATAATGATAAATATGTTTTCAGTTTTAATTAAATTTGTAAGTAAGGAGGAATACACAAGAGATCGACCAAAAATCGCTCCGCGAATGACCGGTCGATTGCGATCGATGGGTTGAACACCCCTGTTCTATAGGATCTTCATTCAGAATGCAGCTGAAGTTTTCTATGTTCCTGCATTTTCATAGTTTTGGTATTTTTTTGCTGACTTTCATGCCAAATTTGGTACAGCTGCTATACAATTTAAGTAGTGAATCCTGGAGACTTGCACTAGATGTGTTTAGGAGTACAACATTATCTGCAGAAAGCAAAGAGCTTTATGTTTGACATCTCCAATTCTAATATCAAGCCTGATGCCACTTTCTTTTATAATGTAATGATTTCTTTCATCCATATAGATGATGAATAAGAGTGGAGATAATGTGTATCCTTGTCTTACTTCTGATTTCACATGAAACCATATTTCTGTATTTCCTTTAATTCCTACTGCTGACTTACAACTTAAATATAGACTATGTATTGCTCTGTATAATGTTCCATTCACCCCATATAATTGTAGTGTTTTGAAAAGCTTTTCTCTGGATACCTTGTCGTATGCCTTTTCCAGATCTACAAAACTTGAGTACAGATCCTTGTCATATTCCAACAATTTCTCAACTATTTGTCTTAAAGTGAAAACTGATCTTGACAATCTCTATTTGAACCTTTGAACCCAGTTTGTTCTTCTCCAAGTTTCTCTTCCATAATCCTTTTCAACCTTTTTTCAAGTATGCCTGCATAAATCTTACCTGAAACATTAGTAAAGAAATTTCTCTGTAATTCTCACATAGTTTTATTTCCCTGTTTTATAGATGGGTAGTACTATGAGAGCTCTACTCCAATCATCGGGCATTAGCGCTTCTGACCAGGGTCTCTGAATTATGCATTGTAGCCACTGTGAAACTTTTATATCTCCACACTTAAGCATTTCTATTTGAATAGCACTACTCCAGCTGTCTTTCTGCATTTCAGGGAAAATGACAGTTTTCCCCTACTTCAAGTATTGATGTGTACTTACTCCTCTTTGCATTCCTACTGAAAATTTTGAAAATTTTCTACTACTGTTCTGTCACTGCTTGGTGCATTTAACAGTCTTACAAAGTAATTACTTCAAGGCATCTAGGATATTCTTATCTTTACTTTTCATGTCACCATTACCATCTGTGATTCCTTTTACAGTATTGTTTCCTCCATTTCTAAGCTTCTTCAATAGTCTCCAGAACATTTTGCCACCTTCCTGATATTTATTTTCCATATTCTTACCAAAGTCTTCCCATGACTTTTGTTTAGCTACTTTTACACATACCTCAGCTCTCTTACATTTTTGTTAGTATTCTTTTAGGGCATCTGTCAACTTATTTGCTAAGAACTTTTGGTATGCTTTCTTCTTATCAAGAACTGCTTTTTTGTCCTGGATAATATTTGCTTTTGTCCATCATGGTGTTCTTATTTTTCTATCCCTGCAGACAACTTAACCACATACCTCCCTAGCTGAATCAATGTCTTCTTCAGAGTTTGTCAATGAGACTCCAAGGTTTGGTTCTTGTTTTTAAGGAGAAGGATGATACAAAATACAAACACTAGGATTAAATGAAACCAAATAGAACAGAACTACTGAGATTAGATAACATCAACCAAATATGTCATACAGTCTGGAAACTCAGAGGATGAAAAACATAGCAGGGGTGTTGATCTGATTATGACAATGGAGGCAAGAAAGGTACTACTGTAATGGAACCCAGTATCAGAAAGAATAATAAAAGTGAGATTCAAAACTAACCATAAAAATTTTACTATAATAAACATTTCTGCCCCTACAAACAGTGCTGACTGGCAAGAAAAATAACATTTTTACGAACTACTACAGAAAGAGTTTGACAAGATTAGCAAAAGAGATGTGATATTACTTCTGGAAGATGAAAACGTAAAAAAGGTAGGTAAAGACAATGGCAAATTGAAATAGTGATGGGAAAAGAAGGACCAGGAAACAAAAATGAAAATGTAATATTATTCAAGGATCTATGCAATTTAACAACTTGATCATAGTTATAGTCTTTAAACATAAGAATATACATAAAAAAAACACCTGGTTCTCACCAGATGGAATGAGTATAAACCAAATAGATCACATAAGAATAAATAAATCATGCAGATCCTCCTTGCAGGAGCATGAGAGGAGTAGATGCATACAAAGACCACATGCTGGTGGTGTGTATTGCTCCATGATTTAAATCAAGGTACAAAAGAAACTAAGAAATAAAGATATTATAGAAACTTTGTTTGTACAATCAAAACCAAATATGAAACAAACAATGACATAAAATGAAGGAAAAATGGCAAAATATAAACCAGTTATACAATGAAACAGCTGAAGTTTAGAAGAAATATTGCTGAATTCTTATTAGGAAATCCCATGAAGCAATGAACCCAGCTTACTTCGTAAACACAACTCAAAGTTCTGGAGGTGTTGTCAAGGTGTGGGGCATGTTCTGTTGGCACAGAACAAGTCCCCTGGTATTGCTGGAAGGTCACGCATTCTTTAAGGAATATCTAAACAGTGCTGTCAATCAAGTCTATTCTGCAATGTTGAATTTTTATCCAGCAGGTGACAGTTATTTCATGGAAAAAATGCTGCTGTCCACTGTGCAAAAATTGTTCAGCAGTGGTTCAACAAGAATGGCAGCAATTTTCACCATGTTACCTGGCCACCACAAAACCTGGATCTGAACTCCATTGAGAATGTATGGGACATGTTAGAAAAACTGATCTGGGAGCAAAGTCTTTTTCCATCAAATCTAAGCCAATTAAAGGACTATCTGGTGAAGACCTGACACATTGTAAACACAAATGCAATTCAACACCTTGTGGAAAATATACCAAACTGCATATGTGCAGTAATTTGGATTAAAGACGGTCCAACATGGTATTAAATAAACGTTTCTAATTCAGTGGCTGGTATGTCTTATTCATTATTATTATTATTATTAATAAGAGATCTCCAGGGAGCCAGGGACTAATCAAAGGAGGCAATATACTACACAAACCTTGCTATCATACTTATTCTTGAATTCATTCACACTGCTTGTCCTCACAACATCCAATGGCAATCCATTCCAGTCATACACCACCCTATGAAAGAAAAATCTAGTCCTCATCCCCTTCTTAGCAGCCTTCATTCTCAGCTTCCAAGGATGCCCTCTTGTCTTTCCCCACCCTCCATAAATTGAAATCCTGTATGATCCTTTCAGAAGTTTGCAAGTCTCAATGATATCACCCCCTCTTTCTCCTGTTTGCTAGTGTCTGCAGTCTACAAATTCTCAATCTGTCTTCATAATCAGTATTCCACAATCCTGATATCATTTTTAACACTGTCTCCAACAAGCGCCTCCGTAGCGCAATTGGAAGAATGACAGTACATTGCACCCTTTGATTGGAATAGGCCTAAGTTCGATTCTCGTCGTGACAGGAGGAATCTTTATGTGGACTTTTTCAATTGAAGATGAGTTAGCCAATCTCATACGGTGGTAGCAGGGTTTTTTTCTCTCAGAAGCTCAGGTTTTTCATCCCGCATACTGACAAATCGGCCATTGGAACACACACAATTTACAGAAAAAAATACTAGTTGTGGTGGTGGGCAGTAGATTGCGTTGATGGAGAAGACTGGTAGTAGAGGTTCGGTCTATTGGTGGAGATAGTTGTATAGTAGGTGTCTTCCTGCAACGAGTCATCGGACTCCTTGGAGGTGTCACGAATAATAATAATAATATCAGAATCACAACGGAAACAGACCCACAATAGTCCAAGTGAGCTCTTATTGAGGCCTTGTAAAGAGGCAAAATGACATCCTTATCTTTACATATATACATTCATTTCAGCATTGCAATCTTTGCTACATGGCCCCCTGAATTTTAACTTTCTATCTACTAGCACTCCAAGATCCCTAGCCTCATAGCATGATCCCACCAATATAATACAACACTGTATATCTAATCATGCTGAAGTGAATGACTTTACATTTATTGACATTGAACTGACACCCATTTTCCCATGAGCACAATTCCAGCTTACTCAAATCATTCTGCAAGTACTGCATATCAGCAACATTCCTGATTACCCTACCTATCTTTGCATCATCAGCAAATAGCTATATGTTGCTTGTCAAATCATTCCCAATATCATTAATATATAGATTTAATAACAGTGGACCAAGCACTGATCCCTATGGTACACATTATCCATGCTAATATTCTATAATCCAAATGATATTCTCCCATTTATGCAACAGTATCATGTTGTATTCTGTTAAACGCCTTAGCAAAATCCAAAAGTATCATAGTGTATCCATTCCCCTTGTCAAGTTCAATGGTAACATTATTACAGAATGTGAGCAAGTTGCTAAAACATGACCTTCCCTTAATAAACCCACTGTAGCTCATCAAAGTAGAGATTCAATGTCAACCCATTTCTGCATGCGAGCCCTAATTTTTCCAAAATCTTCACCACACTCCTAAGATACTAATTGGTTGACAGTTGGATACATTGGCCAGTTCAGCTGAACACTCTTTTCAGCACACATGCTGATATTCCATCAGTCCCTATTGCTGAATTCTTATTAAGTTTGTGCAACATCTCTAATAACTTGTCCTCACACACCTGAATTTCTTCATCCAGGGAAGGGGCAGCAGTGAGCTTGATGTTGCATACACCAGGCTGATAGTTTTTAACAAAATGGGCACTCATTAGCTGAACTACCTCTCCTGCATCTGTAACCTTCATGCCATCTACATTTAGAAAAGTTATTCTTTCATATTCATTCTTTCTTTTACTTGCAGCATATCGATAGAATTCTTGTGGGTTGTCTTTAGCATGCACAGCCAGTTCTTTTCATACTCAGACTTTGCTTTCCATACAACAGTTGTGACTATTCTAGCCTGCTGCTTATAATTTTCATAATGCACATTATCCTTATGCACATGGTATTTCTTCCACATTGTCCTCTTCTTATGAATCTCTTGCTTTTTGACCTCAAGGTCCTTCTGTCACATGCTGCTTGAGGAAGTTGTCCTGCAACAGCTGAATAAATGCATTTTCATTCTTCTCATGAGATTCTACTGCTACCCAATTAATATTTGGATAATTAAAGTCTCCCATTATGATTATTCTTTTCGCGCTCATCTTTTCTATTTGGTGATGCATTTCTCCATCAATAGCAATCGATCCACCAGGTCTGTAACAATACACCCCACTATGTAATTGATCTTGTTAGATTCCACCTCACACCAGATGGCTTCAAACTCACGGCCACATGAAATACTGTTCGTACTACAATCATAGGTCTTAACTCTAACCGGATTCAAGTCATCTGATATCATTAGCAGCACGCCCCCTCCTCTCCTATCCGCTCTATCCTTAAAAATAGTATAACCGTTAACTCAATACCAGTTAGTATGTCTGATTCTGATAGCCAGGTCTCACTAATGCCTACAATCTGAGGTCCCAACATGTTGACTAAGGCAACAAACTCTGCTCCTTTGTTTTTGATACTCCTAGCATTCGTGTACAGACATAATAATTTACCGGCATGTTCTTTTGTATACTCGTCTGCAGTTGGACAACTTGCAGATCTCTATTCTTCTCTAGTGATACGTTCTACGTATTACTAACACTAGATCAAAAATGAAAAGATAATGTGAAAAAGAAATTATTCATATTTATTTACAGGTATAACAATTCATGCTTTGATAATGAAGCAGCAGCAATATGACTGCTTAATACAATCGTAGCTTAGTACAACTGATACGATTGCTTTGCATTAGCCTATACATATGAATGAATAAAAAAAAAAAAAATCAGCTAACACCTTTTTGTTCCCGTATAGGGAGTAGGCAAGGCCGTTTTTTTTAGCCCTATCTAACTTTTGGAGACTGAGTGGGCAGTTCAATCTCCACTGGTAGTCAATCAGAGATAGCTGGCCCAAGGCTGTCATTAATTAATCGGCATGCAGTGAAGAAGGTGCCGTCATCCGGTGGTCCCTACCATACCACAATATTTTTAATGTCTGAAAATAGTGTGGGTTCGACGGCCAATTTTCTTGAGTTTACGGGACGAAAAATCCTAGTTTCCAGGAGGAAAAACTCGCTAGCCCGTGCCAGAGATTGACTAACTATGGAACCAGTCAAGAAAAGGCTTAGAAAAAGTTCCTCTAGTTGGCGACTAGATTCGAATGCCTTTCGGTCAAGCGCTGTAGAGTGCAAACGTCACTTCTACTGAGCTACACAGGCTCTTTTCATATGAATGAATAGTTATAAAATTTTTATTTTATGCTAATTAATTTAACTAATTAATAACAGTTAATTTTATGCAGTTATGATTTAATTTAATACGTTTGTTTACATTTCTGCTGACTACAAATGGCCATGTACAGTCTGCAATTGTTTTGTGCTTGTAAGTTTTGATAAATTTTAACTTTTTATAATAGGTTTGTGTATATTTTATGGTAGTGAATGATAAAATAGACTAGTATCTACATATATTTATGCATTCATGAGATACCCAACCTTTTCTTCATTTTTTCGATATTTGTAAGCTATGCGGTTCGTCTGAGTTTTTTCAAATCATCGCAAATCTCCAAAAATTTTTCAATATATTTATTGAAAAAAAATCTGCATATAAAGTGGACCCGTGCAGTTCAAACCCACATTCTTCAAGGGTCAACTGCACGAGAATTCCATTCTATTGGTATTTGTCTATATTTTATTTAATAATTTTTATCTCTGATGAAATTTTTTTCCAGCAAATTTATACATTTTTATTTTACTCAGGTTGTCCTTTAATTCTTTCATTGTTATTATATCATTTAAAGCATATTGTAAGTTTTTGGTGTAACTTTTTTAATGTCCGTATAATCTGTCCAAAGATCTGTCAAGTAATCCAACAATTCTTTTAAATCTATTTCGCAATTTATACTTGCAGTTTCTTTTATATCTGCATTCATGTGTTTTAGTATTTTACACGCATTGGGTCTTATTTTATATGTCATTTTCTAGATTCAATACAAAATTTTTTCAGCTTTCTGTCTCGCTTTCTGGTTTCTCTTTTGGGCTTTGCTTGTCTTTTTTTATATTCAATTTCATCTTATTTTTTACTGCTTAACTATCTTTTAAAGGGCAGCTTTTTATTTTCAATTCTGGTTTTTATTTTGTTGTCACATATATGTAATTTTTTTTCTTTTTATGATATTTTTTGTTTGTCCCTAGACTTTTATGCTGCCGATGTAAAAATTTCTTTTATATTATTCCATTCTTTCTCAATGCCTTCAATTTCTTGTATTTTTTCTAAGTAGTTGTTAAACGAGACATATATGGACATGTAAAGAAATGAATCTCAAAAAAAAAAAAACAAGGCTCCTCAACACAAATGTAAAGATTGTTCTACTATACTAATTTGATACCTGAAGACTAACCAAAAATGAATTTAAATAAACTGCAGACTCACATAAATAGATGTCTAACAAAGATCATGGGAATATGCTGGCTGAATAGAATTTCGAACCACACATTATGGGGCAAAATAAATCAAAACAGAAATAACAAAATGAAAATGGGTAGGCTACATAATCAGAAATCCAGATAAGGATGTAGCAAAGACAGCACATTGACTGGAACCCAAAGGGAAACAGAAGGGTATGTCACAAGATAACTTAGAGAGAAATTGAATTCTGGTGATTGGGAAAGGAGAGGTGTTGTGGGGAAATTACAACCAACAGGTGGGTTGGGTAGGACCTAAATATAGAACATCCAACTAAATATCTATTCCTGTCAACCTCCAACTTGCACCACAATGCCTTTAAAACCATTGCCATTATTTCCATCTTTTATGATGTGTATATATCTTACGTTAATATATTTCCCCTGGAAGGAAGGACCTAAAAGCAAACTATTGTGTTTATTTACAAATTTCGCAAACATAAGAAATAAGGGAGATGAAATTATTTCACCGAGTAAGTTTATTCACCCAAAAATCATTGGAAAAAATGAAACATGGTTGAACAAGGATATCCTGATGGGAACAGAAATGGAACAGTATAATGATTTTCACGAAGGTGGGGGGAGAAGTGCTACTGATGATAGCAGGGGGATTTTATTCACATAAGGTAAATACATATGAAAGATGGAAATAATGGCAATAGTTTTAAGGCACTGTTGGAGGCATGAGTTGGAGTTTGACAGGAACAGATATTTAGTTGCCAAAGAATGTTGAAGGTGGTGGTAATGAATTGTATAAGCAATTTGAGTTTGTGAAACAAGGGAAGAGTGATTATTACAGATGGTTTTAATTATGGCAGCATAGAGTGGAATGAAGGGATAGCATTTGGGAATAAGGTGTTATATATAGTTGTTCTTAGTACTTTTCTGTATTTTAGTTCTATTATGTTTGCCTTACTATACTATAATTAAATCTCTTGTAATTCTCGATTATCTTTAACACTCAATTAAATTTTTGCATCTATCACTCTCTATATTCTACTCAATCTATAATTTGGGCCGTTATCTGAGACTGTCTCCTGATCAAATATTGGCACATTTATTTTTTAAAGCTGCACCAGCCAATATCCTAGGATAGATGAGACTCTTATCCAAGGAGACCTTCTCAGAATCATATACAGCAGTGAAAGTTCTAGCAATATAATCTAATTCAATTCACTTATGTCAAACTTAGTGTGCAGTCATGGCTCATAAATCTCTACTATACTTCTATATCCCTCCCGCTTAGGTTCAGTTTTATGAGTGGTAATTTGAATTCATATCTCAGGCCAATATCAGGTATAAAATACAAAACATGTTTATTGAGGTCTAAATTTTATATACAAGGAATGCACCAACACATGGTTATTTCAATTTCATTCTAAGTAAAAGAATTAGATAACACAGCTAAATACTCTTGAACATGAATGATAACTCACTCTACTGTATTGTTCAAAAAAATACAAAATTTCTAGATTATAATTCCCCCCCCCCCCCACCTCAATCATTTCTAAATTACTTAATATTTCTCTCATTTATCATTGTTATATCACATACAATCTCCTTCTCGGACATTTCTTTCCAGCTGGGACAGGTCACTGCCAAATATGGTAATCTCTTAAAAGTTCACTATCAAATGTCCACACTCTAAATTACATAGTGTCCACTCATTTCTTTAACTGGAAACAAAAAATAAATTCTCTACTTTACCATCCCCTGGAATGATTATCAGGTCCATTCACTGGCTTTCGCCCCCGTGGTCACTTACGATGATCGCACGATATGGTCGTTCCATTACCGCTTACAGTTTTCAGCATCGCCGATTCCTCGGTCTTACTCAGCTGCCCTGGTGTGAAGGGTTAGCTAGCCAGGACACTCGATCTATGGGAGACGATGCATAACTTCTATGGCTGATCTGGAATCATCCAGCTAGCGGGAGGGAGAGCCAATGTCCAAGAAACAGGAACCAGGAACAAAAAGAAAACCTTGAGAGAGAGAGAGAGAGAGAGGGGGTCAAACCTTTTATACCACCACCTTTGGTGCCCTCTCTCCCTTACATTTTTCCATACGGCATGCATCTTCTGAGAACGCATTCCAGCTTCATCTTCCATATAATTTCTCTCTGCCTTAGGCCATAAGTTACACTGGATGGCTAAGACGTGACCTTTAGACTTTAGCTTACACTCAATTAATTCACATACACTGCATAGGATATTCTATTTTAACTACAATTTTATACAAAATTCCTTTCATGACTTTGTGTAAACAGGATTAATTTCACATTTCTAAATCAACGTTCTTTCAGCTCTACTTAAGGTTAATATATGTGTATTTACTTTCTTGCCCAAGTACAAGTTTCTCATTGTTTACATTTTTGACGTGTTAGATTCTGAATGAATTAATTCCTTTCCAAATTTGATCATTCAGGATGTAACAAAGGTAAACAAATTTCTTGAGTGATAACTATCTTAGGCTGTACGTAAAAGAGGGCATGCAAGGATCGAGAATTTCAGATCTGATCATTTAATCAGAGAATGTGATTTAGAATGGAGTCTAATGCCTCCCTCCAGATGGTGATTATGAAGTGATCACCTGGGTTATGGGTAGTCATATGAAGCTTCGTTAAGGAAAGGATATATGTATATATGTGGAATTACAAGACTGGTTATTATGAGCAACTTAGGGGACAGCCTGAAGCTATAGTATGGAATGAGGAGTTGAGCAGAAAATAAATAAATGCTGCTTGAGAACAGACAAAGAGATACTTAACAGCATCATTGTGTGAATGTATTCCAAAGATCAAAAGGCTGAATAGGGTAGGTGTCAAATGGATGAATGAGGGGATTTAAACATGAAATCTGGAAGAAGAAAAAGCACTTAGGAGCCAGCACAAGATGAATAATGTGAATAATCACTTGTACAAAGAATATAAAAGGCGGGCCAGGAAAGTGACTCAATTGGTGAGAACAGCAAATGTGCAGTACAAGCAGAAATGATCAAATCAGACCAAATCACGCTTTTTTTTTTTCCCTTTGGCATGTCTCAAGTGCAAAGAAGAATGATTATGGCAAGATGATGTTAGTGAATGAAAGAGGTTGATTGGTAACTGCTGCAGAGGACATAGTTGAGGTATTCAGTGAGCAGTTCATCAGGATGTGCGAAATCAGAAGTTCAACAGAGAATGAAATGAGAGAAGAATTACTGGCAAACAAGAGGTATATGAAGAGTTAAGTAAGCTAGATGTCACTTCACGTGTCTTAAGGAAATGTTCCAGGGAGTTAGCATCAGCTTTGGCCTACCTAATTAATAAAAGTCTTGCAACAGCAAGTCCCAAGGAGTGGAAGGAAGGAAAAATTGTTCCACTTCACAAAGGTCGTAATAAGGCTAAAGCTACAAGCCAATCTGTATATCTGGAATTGTAGTTAAGTATTGGAGAGATTGGTAGGAGCTAGGATACAAAAGTGGATTGATAACAGCAGTATTAACTGTGCTTGTCAGCATGAATTGGCTAAAGGGAGGTTGTGTTTTACCAACTTGCTTATGTACTACAACAAATGTATTGGACAGGGGAGATGCATATACAGTAATATACTTAGATTTTGCAAAGGCTTTTGACAGATCAAATACCACAAGTTGTTAACTAAACTGGAGTAGCTGGAACTGGATAATAGATTAGTGAGTTGGATAGCCTACTGGATCTCAAATAGGTTCACAGTTGTGTATGTGGGTGTAGTATTGGAAGAAGAAAAGAACCAGTGGTGTGCAACATGGGTTTGTTTTGGGATGAATGTAATTTAATTTGTACAGTGGAACCTCTGTTGTCGAATGCATCTGTTCTCGAACAATTCGGTTCCCGAACATATTTTCTAAACAAAACACGCCCCAGTTTCCGAACAGAATTTCAGTTCCCGAACAGACAAATGGCAACCATGTGCTCTGCGTGCTTAGCTGTAAGGTGGGAAAGCGTCAGTTACATGGCAGCCTTCATTCAGTGCAGACACCTGCTCGAATTTGCAGTGAGTTTTCTTTATGTTTTGTTGTTTTTTTTTCATATAAATTATTATTAATTAAGAAGAGGTGAATTCATTTAGCTACCTAGGATGTATGATCACATATGAAAATAAAAAAGATATAAACATAAAAATTACAAAATATTTAAAAATAACAGGTGTAATTAACTCTATATTTAAACCAAACCTAGTTCAAAAACAAACCAGACTAAAAATATACACTACATTAGTCCTACCAGTCTTAATGTATGGAAACGAAATCTGGACAATAAAACAAAAAGACAAACAAAGATTAATAACAGCAGAAATGAAGTTTATGAGAAAAACTGCAAAGTATATCCTATTTGATCACAAAAGAAACGAAGAAATTATGAAAGAATTAAACCAAAAACCAGTAATAGAAAAAATTAAAAAATATAAACATAAATGGATGGAACATGTTCAAAGAATGAAAACAGGAAGATTACCAAAACAAGCCTTAAAGTACCAGGAAAAAGAAAACCAGGACGTCCTCTTAAACGATGACTTCTAAGGCTGGAACAGGCCATACTAAGCCTAAATCCTTGATACGCATGATGATGATTATTAATTAAGCCACCATGGGACTGCAGAAGAATAGTGATAGCAGCAAAGCAAAAAGAAAAGTTGTTAGAACTACCACAATACAGATGAAAAAAGAAATCATATCCAAACATGAAAATGGCGTTTGTGTCTCGGATCTTGCTATGCAGTTCGGTATGGCAAAATCAACGATCTGTACAATACTCAAAAATAAAGAGGCGATTGATTTTCGTCTATATTTTATCTATTTATTATGTTTATTCTTTTTATGTAAGATTTTATGCATTTTCATTATGTTTGTATACGATCTTATGCATGAGGTACTGTTGTAAAAGTTTAAATAAACCGAGATCTGGGGTTCGGGAATGGATTAATCCATTTTACATTAATTCTTACGGGAAAATGGTTTCGGTTTTCGAACAATTCGGTTTCCGAACCACCTTTGGGAACGAATTAAGTTAGACAACCGAGGGTCCACTGTATATTAATGATAATGGAATGGGTTTAAATGGGGATATACAACTGTTTACAGATGATGCAAAACTGGGGGAAGAGTGATTGAGGAATCAAGCAGATTTTGTGGCCTTACAAGAGTACTCGAATAGATTGTATGAACTGTCAGTTCAATGTGGCAAAGCGAAGGCTCTGAAATTTTGTAGACAATAATGGATGCGAAGTATACACTTGGTGGGAAAATTCTGGAGGAAGTTAGGGAGACAAGAGACCTTGGAGTGGTGGTGGACATAAATATGAAGTGTAGAAGGTCACGTTGCATAAAGTGTGAAGTCATTACATGGATTATAGCAATGATGTAGAGGACTTTAACATACAGAAATAGCAGTTATGGTTCCAAAGTGTAAGGCCTTGATCAGACCTGGTATGGATTATTGTACAAAGATTTGGTCCTATGGTTTTCATGGTGATGAGGACATATTAGAAAGTGTCCAGATAAGATTTGAGGGAATGCAATTTGCAAAATCTTGTGAATAGGAAGAAGAGAGAGGATATGATTGAGCTATTTAAGTTGGTAAAGGATTGTTACCAGGTTAATGTGGAAGATTTTTTTTTTTTTTTGACAGAATGAGAAAAGTGGGTAAAACAAGGGAACATGAGCAGAGAACATAAGGAGCAGGTTCTTTGCATGTAGTGTGGTTGGTGAGTAGAATGCGCTGCTTGATATTATGATGAATATGGATACATTGAATGAGTTTAAAGGAAGGTTTGATGGCTTTCTGTGTGTACCTCCTGTGATGAGTTTTTTTTTTATTGCATGGAGGTCTGGTATTAATTATAAGTTGTGGAGGGAGTATAAAGAAAAAGGTGATCAACATGTCCATGTGCAGTGCAAGACAGATAAGAAGGGTGACCCGTATGGTGTTATATCTCCTTTTGTGTTCTCCTTTGTTATTTTTGTTCTTATACTATGTGTGTTGTTCATGGCCCTTGACTCTAATTCTTTTCCTAAATTTTTTTTTAAACTTGGTTTATCAAATACTATGTAGGGCCCTTAGATTACCTACTCTCTAACTTGTGTGAGGCATCCCCTTTTTTCTCAGACGAATTTATATACTGTGCCAGCCTGAGCTTAGGTACAGAGTATATCTCAACCTAGGGAGGGTCACAGAAATTAGATGCCACTAATGCAGTTACAACTAAATCAGAGGCCATAGGTGTTCTAATCTTGAAGTCGCAGTCCTTCCTTCTTATCTTACTTTGGGTATCCCCACGTGCATATACAGATTAACAGGTTCGTAATTTTTATGAGAGGTAAGAGTCAGTCTGGATGGTAAGATCACACACATATGAAACACATTTAATGAACTCATAAGTAATACAAGACACAGACCTCATGTAAGCAATACTAAGTTAAAATCATCTAAGGTTTCACTCACTCTCTCATACCTCAAATATACAATTTCTCATTACATAGAATGTTTCCTTCAAATGGTTAAAATACTCTATATAGTTGATCAGGTGCTCGTTAGGCACAAACACATCTTGTTTCCTTTTCGTATGGGTTAAAACATTGGTTCTTAACAAATTCACGTTTCTCGGACAGTCAGTCTAATGAGATTTAAATTGTTCTATAATCTGCTTAATCTTCAAAGTTCAATTTTCATTCTGAAACACAAAGTTTCTTCCATTCACAGTCATCCTAATGTCTAGCGAGTGCCAGACTCGGAGTACTTATCTACATTGCACAGGTTTTCTGGGTTCCTTCCATCCTTCCTTCGTAGTGGAAAACTTTGTTGTTCAAGGTTTGCTGCCACGTGAGAATCACGTGTATTCTTCGAGTCTGGCACTCGCTTCTTCAAGAATTACATTGGTACACTTTCTTTGCCGATGGCCCGCAATTTTATCTGCTGTACTCTGCTGCGATGCCTTGTCGGGACCTACGGTAGTCAACTCCGGGAACATAGGAGTTGGACATCGTTGACCACTGAGGAGCACACGGAGAGAAAACCCGGAACAAACAAATGGAGGGGGGGGGGGATCCAGACCTGTGTTGCTGCATATATTCTCCCCTTCCAGCGCCCTCTTTTCGAGTTAGATTTTGCATATTCTGCCCTCCGATTTGTCCCCGAATGGGTGACCTCATTGCACCGCCATACGGGGCTTTCCATTTTCAGGAACGCATGCCTCTAGATATTTTCCACGAACTAGCACCCACGGGTGCTTACAATATTACAGTGGTATTTGAGTGACCGTTGCCCTTTCTTAGGCAGTGTACTGACACTCTTGCACGTGTAGTTATAAATCGTTAGTAATTATCTTTACATATACTCTTTGATTATCTTACATCTACAATTTTAATTTAGATCTGTCAAAACACATACTAAGTATTTCGTTCATCTTATTGATCATGATATCCATTCTTCTATGACATGAACTTAATTGCTGAAACGACAAGTAAGCTCTCTTAATGGGGCATATTCTGTTAGAATCTGGATGGGTGACTTCATTGTAAATGAGGTTGCCCATTTCAGATCTAACAATGGTAATGGAAGGCCAAAAGAAATACTAAAGTGTTCATTCATTATGTGGTAAGTAAAAGATGACTTTGAAGAATTGCTGATAGTAGGGAGGTAACAAAAGCAAATGAAATAGTTTGATTACTAAGTGATGATTTTGCAACAGTATACTATTTAGGTGATAGTATTGCAATGCTAATGGAACAATGACTGATGGGAGAATAGAGGATGATGAATTGGAGATGCTTAAGATATTGCAGAACCTTAATGTGAACACAGCCATGGAATTAAATGGCATATCGTCCCATGTAGTATGAGAATACATGGGGTGATATGCCCATGTATTATGAGAATGTGCAAGGAAATTAGCACATCCTCTGACCAAGCTGTTTAATTTAAGCCTCAGCACTGGGAAGGTACCAATGGAGTGAAAAGAGTGCAAAACAGTCCTACCGCATACAGGAGGCTCCAAGACAGAAGCAGCAAGTTATAGGTCAATCATTATCTCAGCATTGGAGGTTAAGGCCTTGAAGCAGTTGGTAAAAGGCAGGATTCTGGACTGAATGGACAACAATATGATGCTTTGTACAGGGCATCACAGTTTGAAGGGTAAGTCATGCCTTAGTAATTTACTTACTTTTTATAAAAAAAGTGTCATGGATAAAGGAAATTGCTACTCAGTGATATTGCTGAACTTTGTGAAGTCACCCGAGAGGATTCTATGTGGAACTGTTCATAAATTAGATGGCCTGGTTGGCCGAGTGGATAGTGTATCCGCTCTCCAGCCAAAAGGCTGCAGATTCAAATCCCACCATGTGCATGGATGTTTGTGATAATCAGTGAAAATACTAATGGTGGTGGGTGGTAGATGGTATTGGTGTAGTTGGTGGGTTGAGTGGTGGAGACAGAGTTGTAGAGTAGGTGCCCTCCTTTGATGAGTCTATGGACTCCCTGAAGGTGTCACATAATGATAATTAATAAATAAGAACAAATGGGGGATGGATATGTAGCTGGTGATTTGGATTAGAGTGTGGCTAATGGACAGATGAGTTTATGGAGGAGATGAGTATAGGAGAAGGCAGGCAACTAGTGGTGCACTGCAGGACTCAGTACTTGTTAAATTTGTACATCAATGATATAGAAATGATCTGACGGGAAATATTCAGTTGTTTGCAGATGATGCAAAACTGGGAAGAGCAGTAGTAAATGAAGGTGATGTAAAGATCCTACAGGATGACTTACAGGCTAGCAATATGGGCAAACGTAAATAGCTGTCAGTTCAACGTGGCCAAGAGTAAGGTGAGACACTTTGGGAATAAGAGATTACAAATTGTGTATTATATTGATGGAACCGAATTGCAGAAAAGTGATGAGGTCATGAAGAAACAGTACCAGAAGAAGAGAAGATCAAGAAGAAGTGGATTAGACAGGAGAAACTGAACTTAGTACAGGAGAAGAGAATTGAGGATAAAAATGGATACATCAGAACAAACGGAGAAGCAATACAGAAGAAAGCGTAATGAGGTGAAAAAAGCAGTCAGAATGGATAAGATGAAATGGTTAGATGCTCAATGCAATAATACAGAACAGCACTGTGGAGAGCACAAAACTAGGGAGGTGTACAAAATAATTAGATCCATTACTAGAAGGTGGCAACCAAAACAGATCACAATTAAAGATGAAAAAGGCAAAGCAGAACTGATGAATAAAGTTAAATTACAGGTAGACAAGATATATATGAAGAAAAACTAGATTTAGATGGAGGAAATGTTTTCACTCGGTTAGACTATAAATCATATATTTAGTTTAATCCTTTATCCAAGTGTAAGCAAACAAAATTTGCACCACAAGTATCTTCAGAACTGGGGCAACTCATGGTAAAGGTGGTATAAGTTCTCATCACTTGCCTTAGAATCTCCCATAATGCAAAGCACATCTCCTTGCGGACATGTATAATGTTATGCATTAAGGGAAGGCCAGTTTTGACTTTTATTGAGGTCTCATCAGTGGGAGCCAGACCCAGTGGAGGTGATACCAAGGTTTTTTTTTTTTTATTATTTATTTTTTTATGTTGAGCCCATATACGAGAGGTTGGTAGATCAACCTATAGTACATTATACTGAGTATGGGTTGGGATAGAAGGTACTCGTTCCCATTAGATTTGAATGACTGCAGATTGTATTCCCTAGGGAACATATCAAGGGGAAGACTGTTCCATAGTATAGTGGTTGCAAGGATGAAGGAGGAGGAAAAGAAACTTGTTCTGTGGATTTCAAGGTGCACTCTGTAGGGATGTTGAGCAGCAGCTGCACATGTTCCAATGAGCTTGGTACTAAGTAGGGGAATTACTGATACTATTTCGGATGAACATTTTCCATGGAAATATTTGTAGAAGACACATAGTGCAGAGACCAATCTTCTGTGTGAAAGTGGGGAGGAGCAAGTTGGTAAGAGATGGGTCATTAATAAGCCTGATTGCTCTCCTTTGTATGGAATTGAGCAATTTGAGGGAGCTTTTGGGGGCCCTATCTCATATGTGGGAGCAGTATTCGATGGTTGGGCGTATTTGTGATTTGTATAAGGTTATGAGAAATGAGACAGTAGTGGGTTTTATTTGCAGTGAAATTGACTAGGTTATCTGAACCCCATTGGAGGATGGCTTGGAGGTATGAATTAAGGGCAGCGGTGGTTGCCGATCTGTAGGTTGAGATGAGTTGTGTGGAGTAAGATTTATCAAAAGAAAGGGAGGAGTGCAATGTGCTGTCATCTGCAAAACTGTGTATTGGGTTGGAGGTAAGCTGAAGTAGGTCATTGATATATAGCAGGAAGAGGGCTGGTGAGAGGACAGAACCTTGAGGAATCCCAGCATTAGTTGAATGGTGAGAGAATAAGGAGCCATCCACCACCACAAGTAGTGAGCATCCAGAAAGAGAGCTGGCAATGCAATTACAGAGGTCTTGAGATAGACCAAACGATGATAGCTTGCTTAGTAAGCCCTTGAGCCAGACCCCGTCAAACGCCTTGGAAATATCATGTCCAACCGCTTGAGATTCACGAAACTTCTCCATGGCATTTGACCAGAGATGGGTGACATATGTGAGCAGATCTCCTGTTGATCAGCAGCGATGGAATCCATACTGGCGGTTGTTTATTAGACTTCAAGGTAGTGTAGGAGTTGGGAATTGATTTTTTCCATTACTTTAAGACAGGACTGAGATGAGCGGTAGTTGGATGGCAGTGACTTGTTGCCCTTTTTAGGAATGGGTTGAATAGGCCAATTTCCAGGCTGAGAGATAGATATCAGTGGAGTAAGACAGTATATATAAGCAACATAGGACAGGAGACAGTTCTGATGCACAAACCTTCAGCCTGGAGGGTTTGTGCATCAGAACTGTCTGATGCACAAACCCTCATCAGGGCCATGATACTTTTTTATGTTTACTTTAGACAGTGTTTTGCTGATCTTTCTGGCAAAAGGATATAGAGGGCAATGTATGTTGGGCATCTGGAATGGTTGGAGGACATTTGCCATTGTCGATTGTGCGTGCATTGGAGGCAAAGTGTGAGGCCAGGAGATTAGGCTTTTTTTTGTAGGAGATGATGCAATGGAGCCATCTGGATATGATAGAGGTGGGAATAGTGTTGGGCAGAAGTTATGACTGATTGCTTTGGCGAGAGACCAAAAGGCTCGGCTGCCATTTGGACAGGCTCCTAATTTCCTGCTCTTTGTTCTTTCGAACTCTGTTTTGGAAGCATTGATTGTTTTTTTTTTTCTTGCATTTATTTCGGGCTTGGGTATAAGCTCTAAAGGAGGATGGGGTTATTGATCTGATGGTATGTTTGGTTTTTTATTTGTACTGCCTTGGCACATCTTTTGGAAAACTAGGGTTTAGTTAGAGGAATGGCAGGACAGAGTACTGTGGGGAATGTATGATTCCATGCCAGTGAGGATTACTTTGGTTATGAGTTCAGTGCATGTGTTTGGGTGGAAGGTCAGAAGCAATAGTCTAACCATGGGAATGAAGCATAGAAGTTGCGGAGGCTGTCCCACATGGCACTGTTATAATGCCAAACTATTCTTGTATGGGAGTGGTTGTGTAAGTGTTGTTGCATAGGGGAGGAGATGAGCACTACGTTGTGGTCAGAATTGCCTAGCAGGCCCTCTGCTTTCACTGTGTATTTGGAAGGGTCATTGATCAGGAAGAGGTCTAAGGTGTTTGGAGAGTGGTTTGGGTTATCAGGTATTCTGGTTGGTGTCTGAACAAGTTGTGTAAGGTCATTAGTGATGGCAAATGTTTCAGCATCTCTGCTTGCAAGCTCTGTACAGCTGGAGGAGGAAAGCCAGTTGATATTGTGGACATTAAAATCTCCTATTTCGCTGTTGGGAAAGCAGGACTGGAGAAAGTCAATTTTTATGAAGAGGAAATTAAAGAGCTCAGAGTGGTTGGTTTCATTAGGAGAGCAACAGAGACAGCAAATGAATTTGATTGAGTGGGGAGGGATATTTTCAACCAAGGAAGGTCAAAGTCGGGCAACTCTAGGTTTGGTGGTCTCTGGCAAGCTATGTTGGAGCAGATGTATGCACAGATGCCACCCTTGGGTCGAAAGAAGTTAAAAAGTGTGTAATTTGGAAGGTTGAGATGAATAGTGCTGGGGGAAGGTGAGATCTGAGTTTCTGCCAGAAAGAGTAGGTGGAGTTTGGTAGACTGCAGGTGGTAGTAGACACTATTAAGGTTGGAGTTTAAGCTACAGATGTTGGTAAAGGATTTGTAGGGTTTTGTGAGTCATATGTTTGACTGCAGTGGTCCTGCATGTTTCCTATGCAGTGCCTGCATACTGGTCACCATGGAGGCTGCTAGTGGCATCACTTTTTTTTTTGTACCAATTTAACTTGTGTGTAGTCGATGGTCCAACTGTAGTCACAATTTTGATGTTTTTCTGCAAGTTGTCTTCGACGACAGCATCCTTGTTCCCTTTGTGCAAATATCATATGCGCGACTAAGAACAAGTGTCTTTGAACTTGTTGTTGACCACTGCTATTAGTTTTGATCCACTTGTCGGCATGTCGCAAGTCACTTTTACGAGGCATGGAAAGTTCATTCCGTCCTTGCTTTTGTTTGTGGATTCGAAACAATGGCATCTAACGTTATTTTTAGAGTTGATGTCAGATTCTTCAGCTTGTTTGATGATGTCTTTTTTTTTTTTAGTGCCTTTCCGTTTTCTTTTGGAAAGTTCAAAATGATGGTGTTGAATTTTGGCCTCCATCGAGTCATGCACCATTGATGTGAGCTTGGTTTCTAGTGTTTATATTTTGAAGGAAAGAGTGTCATTCATAACACTGATGTGTTGTTTAAGGCTTTCTATTCGTTTGCCTAAGTTCAGGAGCTGTTTTACAGATGGGAGGTACAGCGAACAGAAATAGGGCTGTTAAGGTCGATATATATCTTGTGTGCCGTTTTGTGCATTTTTGCACAGAAATCATGTAACCAGTGGCAGCAGAACTCGCACATTATACCTTTTTTTTTATCACTGATATTGATTTTGCATTGGAAGTAAGGCTCAAACTAAATGGCAATCAGTGCCGCAACGCAAGTTCACCCTTGCCCGCAAATGAACTCCGTGACCTAATTGCATCAACGGTACATGACTCGATGGAGGCCAAAAACAAAAATTTCAAAATGCTGTCAATGCAATCAATTAGTATTGCATGGAATCAAATAGTACCAGATTCAACACAATCAAGTACTACCGTAAGGCTACAGTAGTACTTGACTGCGCTGAGTACGATTGAAGAATGCTGATCTTACTCAAAGATCAATCTATTTACTGCTTAACTGACACTGATCCTACCCAAAAACAAAAAAGAAGGCACTCCAATTATTAGACAATGTTATATCCTGGTCTTCTGAAACCTCCAAAAATTTAAAACTTATAATACTAAATTTATGGATTACCTAAAATACACAAACAGAACATACCCTTGAGATCCATAGAGGATTGTACTGATTCCCTACATAAAGTGGCCAAGCACTCAGCCCAAGAGCTCTCATATTACAGACAATGTTTCCTCTCATGTTAACTTCAAAATCTTGCTTGTCAGAAGTGGTCCTCACAGATACATTATGGTCAGTTTTGATATAGCCACTTTTTTCACTAATGTACCCATGAAAGAAACTTCTGCACTCATTCAATCTTTCTTTCTCCCTTGCATAGCAGCCTTATTCTGTTTTGTACTGAACTATGGCTAATTCATATGGCAGAGAAAAATGTACAAATGAATTGATGGCATAGCTATGCCTTCAGTCTGCTTGTAGATGCAGTATTAATTGCCCTACAATAACATTAATATTACTATTTAACTTGTATATTAATGATATTGGCGAAGATTTGGATGGAGATATTCAGTTGTTTGCAGATAATGCAAAGTTGGGATGAACCATAAAGGGTAGTGAAGATGTTGTGGCCTTGCAAGAAGACTTGAATAAATTGAGTGATTGGGCAAGCAAATGGGGATGTGAGTTCAATGTTGCAAAATGTAAGGTTTTAAAATTTGGAAAACAAAGATGGGATGCAGAATTTATGCTTGGTGAGAATATATTGTTGGAAGTAGAGGAAATAAGAGATCTGGGGGTGATAGTGGATAAGGATCTAAAATTTAGGGGACACATTGCCAAAATTATGAAGACAACACAAAGACTTCTGGGAATGATGCAGAGGACACTGACGTGTAGAAGTAGGATGATTCTTGTTCCATTGTATAAGGCTTTGATTAGGCCACACATGGACTATTGTGCCCAGATTTGGTCACCAGGTTTTCAGAAGGATGAAGAGATGTTGGAAAGGGTCCAAAGGCGACTGACTAAGGTAGTTTCTGACCTCTGGAATGTTGAGTATGAGGAAAGATTGAGAAGATGTAATTTGCAGAGTCTGGTGGAGAGAAGGAAGAGGGGAGATATGATAGAGACCTACAAGTTGGTAAGGGGTTGTTATAAGATCAATGGTGGAGAAGTTCTAAAGAGAATAGTGGGAGATCAGGGGAGAACCAGAGGTCATTCCTGGAAACTGTATAAAGAGGGTGTGAATAGGGGAGTGAGAGGCAGGTTTTGTTCGTGCAAAGTTGTGGATGATTGGAATGCCTTGCCTGAGAGTGTGGTGTCTGCAAGGAGTTTGAGTGTGTTTAAGACACAGTATGATGAGATGTGTGTGTGATAAAAGGACCTCCCAGATGAGTCTTTGACTCATGAGGTCTTGTTTAATAATAATAATAACAACATTAATTTATATGAAGCCAAATTACTAGACCATGATAGGTTACGTAGCCTAATACCTCACAGTGAAGAATGCTGCAAATTGGCTCATAAGTTAAACAGATCAACAAAGGAGAATCACGGAGTTCTAAGGAAATTAAAAGTAAAGAGATGGGACCAGTGGCATAGTAAACAATAAACTGAACCGGGATGTGTAAGCAGAACTAATCTATTTTTATTATTAAAAAAAACAAAATACTCATAAGCTCAACATGTTATGAGTTCATCCAGAGCAAAAACTTTTACAATAACAAGTAGCAGCTTTTACTGTGAGCTATCAAGGTATTTAAACAATTTAAACAAAATGACTTAGACTAACATGGAAATGTTCAATTCATGTCATGGGCAGGAATTGAACTCTGGTCTTTCTGACCAAAGGGCTTCACCTATACCGACTGAGTTATGGAGGTTGCTACTGATAAAATCTAAATGTATTTGTTATTTTGGATATGCTAAGAAATTTATATAATTTTAATATGTACAGTTAGTTCTAAAAGAAAGTTATTTACTGCCTTACTTCTAGTGCTTTTACATGCAAATATAAAAGTATAAAATTTCTTATAACCTATATAATTAATTTATAAGAGTTATATATTTGAATCAATGAATTTTCATGGAACACCCTACCTTGACCATCCAAACAAAGGAGGGCCACTGCAGAGAAAAGACAATGACCAAATCCAAAGAAGTACTGCAACTGATTTTGAGTTGGTAAAAGCTAATGAATAAACCATTGGCTTCACAATAGCATAATACCTATGGAAGTCATTAAAAAAACAAGATCATATAACAAATATATATATATAAAAAAGGCTCAATTTAATAAATAGTGATATTCCAAATTTTATGATACCCAAAATATTTTTTGTTTATCCAAACAGTATATTTAATAATAGGTTTTATAAATACATAATACCAAATAAGATTTAATTTGCCATAACTCAACATTACACAATTTCATTTATTTCAACATTAATATTTCATGTTCAGTCATCACAGTTTGAAAGAAGCCCCAAATCAATCCAAAATATCTATACAAGACAGATATTTCTGGAAAACACCTAACTCACCTCCTTTGGCTGAGGTGATGTGGGTGTTTTCCATAGTGAAGTCTGAATCTTGGTCTAAGAATCATAACCATACATCCAAGATTTGTCTCTTGCTCTAATGTTTTGAAAAGAGTTTGGTCTGAAGTCACACAATTCTGATCATCGCATTCAATTTTTGTGACAATGATGCAAAACACAGTTACACAAAAAATGTATTTACAGCTAAGTGAGCAAACTGATCAATTTAAAACTCTTCATGTGACTGACAGATGAATGAGATCATGTGATTCAACTTCACTCTCCCTCCAATAGATCAAGCACTGGCTACTTCGTCTACTTTTTGATTCCACCACATCTGTAACTGTCCTGCTTTAATCAGTGATTTTAAATATGGAAAGTAGAACACATCTGATCTCTGTCCTATATACCACAGATTCAAATTTCTGTGTTGTTGAGATATTTGTGAATGTCTTCAGGTGGTCATTAACTTTCATTAGTTTTTGAAACTACCACCCTGCTAATGGGAAACCTGAAATGACCTGCAACTAGTTCCATGCTTGTTTTCTAGAGCATCTTATGGATAGAATTGACAATATACCTGTGTAAATAAATAAAAATACATTCCATTCTCTGATACCACTTATTCTACAAAGGAAGGAGGCAAAATCCCTTCAATCATAACTAACTTTTTTGAAGATAGGCAGGCTGCCAATTTCCATCCTTCCATCTGTCAGTGAATCAACACTTTTCGACCATTCGAGCAAGTTTCTGAAGAGATGAATTTGTAATAGAGTTTGTGACAGTGAATTTTAACAGATGATTTTGCAAATGAAATGTGTCTGCTAAATTTGTGCCTCATTTGTTCACAGAAGATCAAAATTGTATGAATGTATGCTGGAATTTGAGGGAGCAAGTTCTAAATGATCAGAACTTTCTTTCATAAGTTGACTGGGAATGAGTCTTGGTGTTATGGTAATGATCCAGAAACAAAACAAGCATCCAGCCAATGAAAACATGCAAATTCACCAAGACCAAACACACATCAAGTTTGATCAAAAGTCAAGACAATGCTGATTTTTTATTTATTTATTTTTTATGTGAATGGAATTTTACATAAAGAATTTGTTCCTCATGGACAGTGAACCCACATTTTTATCTCAATGTTTTGAGAGGACTGTGTGATAGTATTGTGACCAAAACAGCGAGAAATGTGAAGTAGTTGATATTGGTTGGTTGCTACACTACACTACAATAAAGCCCCAGCCCACACGACTTGGTCAGTCCAACAGTTCTTAGAACCTTATTCCTGCATATTTATATAATTCTGAACCTAACTTTTCACCAGGTGATTTTCCATTTCTTGGTTCTTTCAGGCTTATTTCTAATTCTTCATTAGTTATTTCCTTTTCACTAAATGTTTGACACTTATCTTTTTTAAAATATTTATCTGTCCACAATTCTGTATAGAAATTTAGAAATTCCTGTAAATTTACACTTTCTTTAGTATCCGTACTTAAATGTTTCAAAATCTTATATACATCGAGTCTTATTTTATAAACATCACGTTCTAAATTAGAAACAAATTTGTTCCATGATTCTCTATGTTTTTTTCTGACTTCTCTTTTAGCTATGGCTCTTATTCTTTTTTATATTCTATTTCATTTTCTAATCTTTTACTACTTAACCATTTATGATATGCTTCTTTTTTCATTTTTATTATATCATCCCATATCAACTTTTTTTCTTTTCATTGAATTTTTTGGTCTTTCCTAAGCTTTCATTTGCTGCTGCATTTAGTATCATTTTTATATTAAGCCATTCATTTCTTCATTTCATTTTATCTAAATATTGGTTAATTCTTTGTTCATATAGCAATTGTATATTTCTGTCATTTAATAATCTAGTTTTATAAACAAATGTTTTAAATTTTCTTTCTGTTCTTGTTATTTGTAGCAATTTAGATGGTAATCTTAATTTTATTTTAATGAGGAAGTGGTTACTACTTATTTCATATCCTCTGTGCACTGCAACATCTAAAGAGAACTTGGTTGTCTTTTCATTTAAGATAAAGTAATCTAATATTGATTTCAATCCTCTTGCTGCTCAAGTATATTTATGTATGTCTTTATGTTTACAGAAAGAATTCATTATTTTAAGGTGATTATAAACTACAAAGTCTATCAATTTTTTATCATTCTTGTTTAGACTATGTTCTCCATATATTCTTATATTATTATTAATTTTTGTGTTTCCAATTCTTGCATTTAAGTCTCCTGCTAATATTACATAATAATTTTTATTTATTTTATTATAGATATTTTGTAAATGATTATAAAATTCGATACCATCACTTCTCTTCCTTCTTCTGGGGTATATAAACCAATTATTGTTAAATAACCTCTATTTTCATTCTAGCTCCTATTATTTGTTTATTCCATAATTTATAATATTTTAACTGTTTTGAAAGGGAATTATGAATCCAAATTATAACTTCTGCTTGTGCACTTTGGTCTTTGTTGATGACACTATATATCACACAAACATTTTCAGTTCTCATGGTTCCTTTCAATTTATTTGTTTGTTTTTTACTTTCTTTTTACTGCTATTTGAAAATTTCTTTCATTTAATATTTGATATAATTCTATTTCTTTATATGCTATTCCTCTTATGTTCCAGTTTGCTATATGGATTATATTTTGTAGTTTCCATTTTACCTTTTCCATAGATTTATTTTGATTACCTTTCTTCTATTAGCTTAGAAGTAGATTAATGTTCTCCATGTCTGGTTAATAGCCTGGCAATGGATAGCTCAGTGGTAGGGCTGTCACCTCAAGGTTCTCAACTAGTCTTCTTTCAAATTTAAACCCATAGGAGGAATAGGATATATTGAAGGGGAAAGAGTAGATTTTAGAGAATAGACATAGATATAGGCCAGAAATGGAAAGACCTGATAAGGCCTTATAGGAAAGATTAAAGTGAGTGGATCTTCCTAAATCCAGCTAAGGGACCATGGGAGTGCCACTTCCCTTACAATCAAAATGATTGCCCCTTATTGCCCTGTTGGTCCACGAGTCCTTATCCAATATGTTTGGAACATCCCACCATATCTGTTGGGGTCCCCTATCTGCCACCCAGGGGACGTGCTCTCTAGAAGTTACAGGGTACCCTGAAAGCAGAACTGTTTCCAGCAGTGAAAAAAACGTTGAGCCGAGTGCTCTCCACAATGATTCATGTAGAGAGCACTTTGAAGGAGACTAGAATATGGTATTATAAACTTGAATAAAATTTTAAAAAAAAAATAATTCTGGTTACTTAAGTATAAAGAGCTAATAAGCTTCATTTCGGCAATGAAAACATTACTTAAATTAAGGGGATATAAAATCCCACATAGTTTTAAAACCGAATAAGAAACTCAAAGATTGGAATCAGAGAGTTTCCATAATGTAAAAACACATTTCCTAGGAAATGTGTTTTTACATTATGGAAAATACCTAAGAAATAGCGAACTGAACTTCCCCCACCTTTGCAACGAGTCGTCCGGTATTGTACCACGTACTAGGGTCACTTGCATTGGCTAACGCTAGTGTCGCCGATACTTTATAGTTTTACTATACTCGGCAAGAAACTCTCTGATTCCAATCTTTGAGTTTCTTATTCGGTTTTAAAACTGTGTGGGATTTTATATCCCCTTAATTTAAGTAATAATTCTGGTTATTTTTGGATACCCCCTCATATATATATATATATATATATACAGGGTGGTCAAAATTAAAGTATCCCTATTTAAGACCTTGTGAAGCACCACCCAGTGATACAAATGCTGCAAAATGTTCCAGGAATACATATTATTTTGTGACACCTCCAAGGAGTCCAAAGACTCATTGAGGGAGGGCACCTAATCTACAACTCTCCATCTCCACCACTTCTCATCTGCCACCATCACCTACACCAACACCATCTACTGACCACCACCACGACTAGTATACTTTTTTGTCTGTAAATATGCAGAAGCAATATCTGAGAAAAAATGTATTTCCAAAATTCATCACCAGGGACACTATATGATGTATCCAATGTAGATTAGTAAATTTTTTTTGTGTGTGTGTGTGTGTGTGTGAGAGAGAGAGAGAGAGAGAAGGGGGGAGGGGAGCGACAAGCATAAATAAAATATTTTTTTTCACTTCGATTATGCATTCACGGGCTGTACTGTTCAATGCGTTACCCTTGCTGGAATGCTATAAATACCATCCTTCTTTGCACATGTACTCAACAGCAGAATGCAACTGGGTAGGAATGATGTTGTGCACATGCTACATTATGCTGTCTTTCAGCACTGGCAAGTTATCAGGACGAGCCTGATAAACCCAGTCTTTGAGAAATCCATAGAGCTAGCAGTCATGGGGGGATCAAGATCAGGTGAACGATGCAGGTAGGCATGCAGTGGGAAATGCATGGCTGATCACTTTGGCTTCCATGAAATGTTCTCAAAGAAGCTCCTGTACAGACTGACCAATGTGTGGATGGTCCCCATCCTGCATGAAAATGACTGAAGCTATGCACAGGAACTGCTGTAACTGATGCACAACAAAATTGTTTATCATATCGCAACACCTCTCAGCAGTAACTGAGCAGGTCACAGGAACTGACTAGCAATTTTCTCAAAGAAGCATGGTCCAATGATAAACAAAGCTATAAACCTGCACCAGACAGTAACTTGGGATGAATGCAAAGGAATCTGTTGGATTGCATGCAGGTTTTGCATAGCCCATACCTGGCAATTTTGGGTATTCACAGCCTCATTCAGGTGAAACTGCTGGCTTGGTTGAAAGCACATCCTGGTCTCTAGCCAAGATGGACATGGATGTTTGTGATTGTCCTACTAACCATTTACCATATGTAGTGCTGTAACCTGTGTCCTGGTGCAGTATGACCTTTGATGTCTTTGCACCATAAACATCAAATCAAAATCAGGTGAAAGTGAGCTCATCTACCCACAAAATCATCTACGGCATTCAACTTCACTCGAGCAAGGAATGATAAAGCAAATATCACTCAACATTCAAAGTCCTGCAAGTACAACTCCTGTGTCAGTGTTATCTTGAATGGGTAGAAATGCAGAATCTTCTTTAGAATTTACCACACTTGTGTAAGCCACATCAATGCATCTTGATACAGAACGTGCACCCACCAATGCTACGAATGGCCTACTCCACAATGAAAGTAGCAACTTCATTTACTTGTTGTGAACTAATTGCAACCTCTGCCAGGTCTAACTCCCAACAATTCCATTTCTTCAAAATGACTAATCATTCATTGCTGAGTACATGGAGATAGTGGACCTCGTCGACATTTGTTCAGGTGACAAAATCTGCAGAGTGCAACAGCAGCATTGCAATTTTTAGGTAGTATAACTTGATGAGCAAAGCATGTTGAGGCAAGGTTAGTGCCATCACTGTGGATAGTATTAACAACAATAATGAAGGGAAAAATCCCATGTCAATTTTTTTAAACCCTTCGGGCAGCTGCTGAGTTGCATGATATTCAAATTCTATGCTATTTTGTGTTTACAATGCCCCTGGTCATGAATTTTGGTATTACTTTTTTTTTCTCCCCTGAGATATCGCTTCCACATGACACACAATGTATTCCTGGAAAGTTTCATAGCATTTGGATCACTTGGTGGTGCTCCACAAGGCCTTAAAAAAAGGGATACTTTAATTTTGATCACCCTATATATATATATATATATATTTAATAATTTTAATGGCTTAAACCACCAAGATAATTAAAAATAAAGTTTAATAAGGACACAACTAGTTTCGTTGGTGAGTCAACTTCATCAGGTGTCGAAGTACAAAGGTATAAACAAAAAAGACCGACAACTACAGTTTTTGATAGCTCTGTTGTTACTGTGTAATGCTTCTGCTGGTCTTTTTTGTATATACCTTTGTACTTTGACACCTGATGAAGTTGACCAACGAAACTAGTTGTGTCCTTATTAAACTTTATTCTTAATTATCTCAGTGGTTTAAGTCATTAAAATGATTGAACATGTTCATAAACTGAGTCAATCTGCATACAAATAAATAAATAAATATTATATTTATGTTTCACAGCATTTGGATCACTGGGTGGTGCTCCACAAGGCCTTAAACAGAGATACTTTAATTTTGATCACCCTATATATATTTTATTTTTATTTATTTTTTAATATGAAAGGCATTAATATGGAGTTGATCCATCCTTTAGTGCTACAAGTCTTCAATCTTTAGAGAAGGCTTTCCACTAGATTCTGGTACATTGCTGTGTTAATTTCCTTTCATCTTCCAGTGAAGTATTAGCAAGGTTGGTTACTGATGTTGGGTGATTCAACCTGCCTAACAATTGGAATTCCAATTTATCCCATAGGATGGGGTTGAGATCAGGGCTCTGTGCAGCCCAATCAAGTTCAACAGCCATCTCATCAAACTTTCCTGCACACCTCACTTTGTGGACAGGAGAATTGTGTAGACACAAGAAAGGGTTTCTATGAAACTGCTCCATAAAACTGGAAGCACAGAATTATCCAGAATGAGATTATAGGCTGCAGCATTAAGATTCCCTCTGGAGCAAGGGGTCTCTGGCAAGAACCATGAAAAACAGTCTGACACTATGATGGCTTCTCCACCAAACTTCACAACTGATGCAATGGGCAGGTAGCATTGTTCTGGCTATGTCTGGGCATTCTTCATCAGATAGTATAGGTAGGTAGGTATGTAGGTACTGGATTTTGTCTTTAAGATAACCTCCATATATATAACGTTATTGATTGGATATAAAAATGGACCAATTTTTATTGAGCCTGCTGTTGTAGCTAATATTTTTTTGATATGCTCTATGCCACCACACATTTCTTGTTAGGGGGAAAAAAATTACCATGTGCCTGCATCTTCCTCATTTAGCATTCTGTGACTTCTGGCTCTTTCCAAAGTTGAAGTTAACAATGAAGGAAAAGCATTTTCATCAAAGAAATTGAAGTGGCCACAACAGCATACCTAAAAGAACTACAGAAAGATGACTTCTAGAAGTGCTTCAAAAAAGTGGCTGGAATGTTGGGACAAGTGTGTGGCAAGCCAAGAAAACTACTTTGAAGGAGATTAATTTATATTTAAGATAATAAACTTCATTGAATTCTAACATCCACCATACTTTCTGATCACAACTCATATGTGTGTATACAAGAGAAGTCAAATAAATAAAGCAATGCTTCCATGAAGTGTTTATGTAAGAGATGCAGTCTTAAATGCAGTTATGGTATATTGCAGCAGATTTTTCCAGTCATATCCTAATAATACTGCCTGCACATAAATTACATTCCGTAATGCTTATATTAAAAATGTGTACTAAAATTACTTATATAATTTTTCTTTTTAAATCTCAAATAATATATGGAGTAAGCTGCTCTCTAAAGTATACCTTTTTGACAATAATAGTGTGTGTATTTTGCCAGTGTACAATACCTTCACCTGCTGATGATGAAACATATGCTATCAACTTTGCCACATAAAACTCAAAAATATCAAACTCTCACATAAAGTCAGTTAACCAGTTCCTAAATGGATTAGAGGTCAGGACTCAAGGAACATCAGATATCATATATATCATATATCAGCTAACGCCTTTTTATTCCCGTATACGGGAGTAGGCGAGGCCATTTAGCCCTATCTAACTTTTGGAGACTGAGTGGGCAGTTCAATCTCCACTGGTACCCAATCAGAGACAGATGGCCCAAGGCTATCACTAATTAAGCGATACGCAGTGAAGAGAGACGGCTCAAACGTGCCGCCATCTCGTGGTCCCTAACCCTAACACAATATATTTAATGTCTGAAATAATGTGGGTTCTATGGTCGATTTTCTTGAGTTTACAGGACGAAAAACCCGAGTTTCCGGGAGGAAAAACCTGCTTGCCCGTGCCAGAGATCGACTAACTCGGGAACCGGTCTAAAAAAGGCTTAGAAATATTTCCTCTAGTCGCCGACTAGACTCGAAACCAAGTCTTCCTTCGTGCGGCCAAGCGCGGTGGTATGCAAACGCCACATCCACTGAGCTACACAGGCTCCCTCAAGGAACATCATCACAACTAAATTTCTAAAATGTACTCTTTAGGGATGCTAGTAAAGCATCAAAGTATGCATTATTAGTAACTTCATAACAACAACTTTCTCCAAATTGTCTGACAGGACGCCAATACTGTCAGATCTTATAACTGTCTTCTGAAACATTTCTTAATTGCACAAATCAAACTAGGTCTTACTCACTCAGGATATTTTTTCTGGAATCCTGGATTCCAATCAGTAGTACTAACCCTTCTCTTCCCATTCTGTCAGGTGGTATAAGTGATATACCACCTGAGATTATTTCTGCTCACACATTCCCGAATGTTAACAACGTCAAGTTTCTTCGTAATATAGTCAAACTTGATTATAACGAGCATGGCGAGGCTGATAAAATTTCTTTATCATTACTCACTATATCAGTGATGAGTTAAATCTACCTCGTACTTTTTTTAATTCTCAATAACAAATAAGAAAAAATATATATATAATTACATACCTAGATATGAATATGCTTGTATAAAGTACAGTATGCTTATATAAATGAAACACAATTTATTTTCCATAATTTTAAAACCACACACTTAATACTAAACACTACTAATTAATAATAAACATGATTTCGATAAGTTTTTAAATCGATCCAGCCACTGTAGTCCTGTACAAAATCATCACATCCAAACTGTTTAGCAAATTTTCCCATTTGGGCCTTCAAGATCAGACCGTCTATTGAGAATCTAGCATTTCTTTGTGTAGCAAACCATTGCAGAAATGCATCATGAACATTTGTAAACTCACACTTTCTTAAATTTTTTTTTTTTATGTTGTTTTCCACTGCTGATATGTAAACATCTTTACTCTCCCAACATGTTGATACTGTTGAAGAGGATAAAGAAAACATTTTACACAATATTATTTAATTAAATTAAGGGGATATTAAATCCCGCATTGTTTTAAAACCGAATAAGAACCTCAAAGAGTTTCATGCCGAATATAGTATAACTATAAACATATCGGCGACTACTAGCGTAAGCTAAAGCACGCAGTACGAACTAGGGCAACTCGTTGCAAAGGTGGAGAAAGTTCTGATCACTATTCTTAGTATTTTCCATAATGTAAAACCCATCTCCTAGGAGATGAGTGATGTTATACATTATGGTGGGAGGTCACTATCCAGACTGGTTTCGATCTTTATTGAGATCTCATCAGTGAGTAGCTAGACCAAAGTATAATACTAAGGGTATAGCAAAAAGAACTTATATGCTCTGCTATACGAGCTGTCAAAAAGGTGCATCCATAAATTATTTAAAATAAAGAGCCAATAGGCTTCCATTTCGGCGATGTAAAACATTACATATGTTTTACATTGCCGAAATGAAGCCTATTGGCTCTTTATTTTAAATAAAACATTTTGCACAATTTTTGCATCACATTCTAACTCATAAATAATTTAGACTTTTTTGCAAACTGTGAGACACTTTCTTTTAGCAGACGTTTCCCACAGAAGGGTTTGTTTTTAACTGGTTTAACAGTCATGGCAGTGTTTAGGTAAAGCTGGAGGATAGACATTGAAGAGTTAGGTAATGAGGAGATGATCCTCATGGACAAGATTAGGTTATAAATTGGCCAGTGATCAGACACAGGTGGTCATAAAAGATAAGCCACTCCTTTCGTTTTTGTTTGTGTTTATTCCAAGAATTTGGTATTCTGAAAACTACCCAAGCAATAAAGAATGTTTGCATAGTTACCAAAATTTGAATGGTATACATCCATGTAGTACACTCATTATAAAAGTGAGAAATTATATGGGAATGCGCATAAAGTAAAATTATGGCTTTCTGCTCATCACAGTCATGATCCCATTATTTCCATGCTTGTTGCAACAAAGTTTGACTGTATATAACTTTTTCACATGATTCTGTCATTGACGTCATCTGTTAACTCCTCTAATTTTCTCAGAATTCTCATATTTATTCTCTAGTATATTCTCTAGTATTTCATCAACTATTTTATTTCTAACCTAGCTCTCAGATATCTTTTCTTTAACTAAGCCTCCATAGTTTGAAGTATCACACAATAATTATTTGGCTGGCACTCATTATGATAATTTACAGTGCACACCATCTACATTCTCCCTGGCATGCAGTAGCAACCATTATATATCATCCTGCTGACTATCTCACACCAGATCAAAAACAGCAATGCAGAGGGCAGATCAAATGATCGGCCCTCCACATTGCTGTTCTCCTGGTTACATCTGCTCTTTTTGGCTTCAGTTCTGTTATCTATCATTAGCAAAATCCTTCCTCCCATTATTCTGTTCCTTCTGTATTTTCCAAAACTCCATCCTCCAAGCCTCATTAATGCCTTATTCTGAATATTTCTGGCATTAGTATATATAAAGTGCAAACCTTCTTTCTTCCGACCACCCTAAGTTGTTTTTCTGATTTGGAAATTCTGAACTCTCACTGAACAGTACTGTCTCAAGGCATCTGACTGAATCCATTCAAATGCAAACCATCTACCTTATATAAGTCCTTCCATCCACCAAACTTAACACAAACTCTACACCATTCCTCCTGCATAACCTACACAGTGAGTCACCCATTCACAATCACATCTCAGCTTGTATCGTACTGTGACAGAAGACTTACAATTTTTACTTCCTCATTCTTCTTATTCGCTTGTACTAGTGAATCATCTCTTTCACTTTCCCTCTCTGCATCCTTACTAGAAAATACTAGAGAATACATATGAGAATTCTGAGAAAATTAGAGGAGTTAACGGATGACAACATCCTAAATCTTGGCCACCAGAAAAATACAATTTCGTTACGCTGTCTCCAAGCACTCATATTATCATGGAATCCTCATACAAAATGTGCACCTTATTCTCCCTCTTTAGCTGTTTTTCTCACTTCTCTCATCTTCCCCTTCTTTCACTGCTGTGCCATGCCACCTGCTAGACATTTCTGCAACTACTTTATCTTATGCTTTGTTCTGTGGAGAACTCGGTGTTAATTTGCTATCTCACTCATTATCATCTAGTTACTCTTCATTTTCCACTGATTCATTCTTGTTTACTTGCACGATAACAATATCAATCACAGAGCTAATTCTTTTCTAAAAGAACTTATCATAGAGCTCCTAAAAATGCAACATATAATGCTGTGTATATCCTCTACTGTACTCAATTTCCTAAATGAAATAAGTAATAGAATAGTGATATGAAATATTCAAGAGAAATGCAGTCAGGAGGATGCATCAATACTTGATGGAGCAAAAAGCACCAAACACCTGAAATATGGAGGCATAAAAGTTTTACAGTAATTTCATCAGTAAGATTTTAAACACCAATGTGAGAATTGGTGTTTAAAATACTACAAATGCTTCAAAACTACTATCACTATTCCTCTGTTATATCTCAACCCTGTGTGGACTCCCAGTTAACATCAGCAGCACTCTCCCTCCCTTCTTGTTATATGTGAATATCCTTGTGGTTTGGTAGAACCACAAGGATACTCTTGTGGTTTAACTTGCAGAATGTGCTACATGAAACACTGAATCCTTTGAAAGAAGATTAAGGTCTTTCACAAAAGTAATTATCTTGGAGAATACTTATACAAAGGAAGTTGTGAAAATTTGCTTTCACCATTCAAATCTGAACAGAAGAAATGGACTGAAATTATCCCTATTACAAAAATAGTACTTCTCCACATTCCATAGGCAATAGTTTTTTTTTTAAAATAAATTAATACTTGGTTTCTTATTTAATTTTGTACAGTTAGGACCATAATGTATTTTAGACTGTGCCACTCTATTTGATGTACATGTAGCTCATGCATTTTCATTGTTGAGCCTTTGGTTTCTTTTCTACTTGTTTAATTTGAAAGTAATAAGGGTGAAAAATTTGTTAAATGAAAAACATTACCATGCCAGTATTATACTAGAGAAATATATGTCTGTTAAGTTTTAATTAACTTTAGTTTTATCCTTCAAGATGATTTTTAATCAATTAAATTTATTGTAATAATATAACAATAATTACAATAATAATGCAATAACATTAATATTATTATATTAATAATATAATACTGCAATAATATTGTCTGCTGATTCCATGGCGACACCCTTATAATAATAATAATATTGCAAGAATATGAGTTTTAAACATAGAATTTCACTTAACTCTTCAAGATCTAGTATCTAACTGAATGAAACACACATATAATATATGCAAATAGATTTGTATAGGAAAGGGGTAGGGGAGAGAAGAATAGAAAAGAGCACAACATAACAATAGAGAATAGATATTGTTTGAATAAAAAAAGTAGGTGTTTGAAGGGTAGGGGAATAAAGAAAGAGTACAATTATTAAATTCTATCCTTTACATTTGCTTATTCTGGGGAGAACCAGAGGTCATCCCTGAAAACTGTATAAAGAGGGTGTAAGTAGGGGAGTGAGGGGCAGGTTTTTTTTCATGCAGAGTTGTAAATGATTGGAATGTGGTGTGCCTGAGAGTGTGGTGTCTGCAAGGAGCTTGCATGTGTTCAAGGCACAGTATGATGAGCTGTGTGTGTGTGATAAAAGGACCTCCCAAATGAGTCTTTGACTCCATGAGGTCTTGGGGTAATAATAATTCTCTGCAATGAATGAAATGACATCAGAAAAATACCACTTGTATAGTAAAGAATGGAATCTATATGGGAGGAGAAAAGGAAGTTTATATATCAATTATTTCTTTTGATTTCAGTTATAATGAACCACTTGAAATTAATATTTTAAGTGGTTCAAACTTTTATATAAATTTCTACTGCCCAACACAGTATACGCTCTAATAACCTAATTTATTTTCTTTAAAAAGAAAAAATTTACCAATTCAAAAAGCATCAACATCAAGCATGCCCCTACTTCTGATCTAATGGGATGATCTCACAACTACAAAATCAATATTTAATCATTTATTATTATTATTGTGGCAGCCACATCCACAAAAGTTTGTAAACCTATAGAACACAAATGCATTAAGTTTCAAAGAGTCAAATATTTGCTAGATGTCACACTGGAAAATGAGCATACCCAATCTGATAAGCTTAAAGGTTCACTTAAGGGTCAAACCTAAATAACTGAGAGGAGAGCATCATATAGCCATTAAAGAATGTAGAGAACTGACTTGGACTTCTGATCTAACATCCAATCCTTGCCTTCTTGTGAGCTCTGTTAATAGGTATTCACATGGATACCCAATGAATGAGTAGATAGGTAAGATAGGAATGTGAAGATAGGTATCATCATAAAGCAAGTGAAACAAAAGAATTAAGGAAGTAGCATGTCAACATAATTAATATTGCCAATTATGTTGGTGATTAAGGTCACCAATTATATATGGGCAACAATGATAAGGGAAAAGAGCATTCAACAAACCTGAAAATACTTATTCATGAGTGACAGGACTATTTTAAGAAATGATGTGAATAATTTTAAAATGAGAAATTGAACAATGAGACTTATTTTGCCAGTAATACCATAAAAGATCCTACTAAAGAAGAAGATAAAGAAATTTCCAAGTCATTTTACAAGGTAGCTGACATAGGAAAAGGAAAAAGCTGGTTCTCATAGGAGATCTACACAGCACAATTAGGAAATGAATACTGAGCAGAACTGATTTGATGGAGAAATGAGCAAATTTAATAATTATGAAAAGACCTGATGGACTTGTCATTACAAAACACAATGTTCCGACATAGACATTATTAGATCTTGAATAATGGTTCTATCAAGAACAGAACTGCTCCATTCAAGATTTAACAAGAACAACCATATCAAGCAAAAGCACACTTGTATTCTTGGCAAAACAGACATAATATGTAAAAATGCAGATGTTAACGTTGCTTAAGAAGGGAATTAAAATATAAAGGAAGAAATTGAATCCTAAATTAAAATGAAATTGAAGAAGGAAATAAATATTAGATTGTACTATGTTTAAAGTATTGTCTAAAATAGATGGAAATCTTAAACTTTCAAAAGCACCAATATTAAACTATGCCATGTATAAAATCGCATATTGTCATGCGAACGAAAGTACAAAGGTTGCTGTGTGACCACCAAAGATGACGTGACGAACGATGAGTAGGCATTCGTGAAAGGCGCTCAAATTTTGCATTCCCCGAAGAGAGCAATACTCGTTCAGCGAGGAGGTGACAGCCAATTGGAAAACGTCATAGACAAGCTTGGAGTATGGAAGAGGGCGCTATAGAACAGTTTAAAAACGAACTCACGGGGCTGGAGGCTCTCTCTTGGTTCCTTCTACGTTTCTGGTTTTGTTTCCTGTGGTGTTCCCCGGTTGCGTGTGCCTGGGCGTTTCTCAAGCATGCTTGCACAGATCTGGCCAGGAACACTCAGTAGGGAAATACCTCTGTAATTCTCACATTCAGTTTTATTTCCCTCTTTATATATGGGTACTATTACAGCTCTACTCCAATAATCAGGAATTCGTCCCTCTTCTGAACTATGCAGTGCAGCCACTGTAAGACTTTTATACCACCATACTTCAGCATTTCTGGTCGAATATCATCTACTCCTGCTGCCTTTCACATTCCAAGCCTTTGATGGCTTTTTCTACTACAAGTATGGATATGTATTCCTGACTGCATGCTTGGTCAGTGTTTTTAACCACTGTGCTATCACTGCTTGTTTCATTTAGCAGTTTTTCGAAATAATTACTCCATACTTCAAGGATATCTTTTTCTCCTGCTTTCATGTAACCTTTATCACCTCTACTCCTTTTACAGCACTCTTTCCTCCATTTCTAAGCTTCTTCAACAACCTCCAGAATATCTTACCACCTTCTTGATATTTATTTTCTATGTTCTTGCCAGAGTCCTCCCATGACTTTTGTTTAGCTAGTTTTACACAGTGCTTAGCTTTCTTACATTTGTCTTTGTATTCTCTAAGAGCACAAGCTGACTTATTTGCCAGGAACTTTTGATATGCTTTCCTCTTTTCCTTCACTGCCTGTTTAACTTCCTGTGTCCACCATGGAGTTCTGATTTTTCTATCCTTGCAGACAACCTCACCACATTGCCTCTCTGGCTGAATCAATCAGTGTTTTCTTCAGGGCTTGCCGCTGAATCTCCAGGGTTTTGTTCTTGTTCTCAAACTCTTTCATTTTTTCTTGAATAATATTCGTGTGTTTTAGTCTGCAGTTGACATCTGAGAGCTGCTGAACTTTTATTCTCTTTAAAACTTTCTCACATGTTCTTTACTATATGAAATTCAGTTTTATCCTGCTCAAGACTAAATAGTGATCACTTCCAATTTCAAATTCTCTGTACACTCCGGTGTCCTGCACAAGGGAGAAAACAACACTATGAACAATAATATAGTCAATGAGACTTTTCTTATTCCTTGCCTCTTCCCTCCATGTGAATTTGTGCACATTTTTAGCTAGTTTTACACAGTGTTTAGCTTTCTTACATTTGTCTCTGTATTCTCTAAGAGCACAAGCTAACTTATTTGCGAGGAACTTTTGATATGCTTTCTTCTTTTCCTTCACTGTCTCTTTAACTTCCTGTGTCCACCATGGAGTTCTGATTTTTCTGTCCTTGCAGACAACCCTACAACATGCCTCTCTGGCTGAATCAAAGCATCATGGGATACTAAGGTCCTGAAGATACTTGGTGCAAACTTTGTTTGCTTACACTTGGATAAAGGATTAAACTAAATATATAATTTATAGTCTAACCAAGCGTGAAAAAACTTCCAACAAGGTATTTGCAATTATTATTAGCTTTGCTCTTTTCTCCAAATTTTCCCAAAATATTTTTGTGTCTGACAATCATTTCCTACTCTGCTATTTAGATCTCCAACAAGGACCAACTCTTTACCTTTTTCATTGTGCAGTTGCTTTCTCAAAAAGTCTCAAAAAATTCTTCCACTTCTACCTTAGTAAAACCTTATTTGATATTGCCTGCCATTCAAGAAGATTTGCCTCATATTTAGTATTGAATATTATAGCTACTCTTTCTCTTCTCTGATTGCTATTGCCTGGATTTAACATTTTGTATTTATTGCTTAGAAAAATCTCACCAGTTGTCTTTTTTGTTTCAGTCACCCCTATTATGTCGATCTGGTACTTATCCAATTCTTCTGCTGGTCCCATTTCTTTGCCATTCAGGCTTCTTGTGTGGATAGTACCGATCTTAAACTCTGGTGATGTTGAGTTGGGATGTGTTTCAGGATTAGTTCCAGTAGCTGACTTTCCACTGTTTGCTCTGGTTGTCTGAAAAAACAACAACAGGAGCCTTCTTTAAGTGGGAGACACCACAGCCAGCATGAGATTCTGTCATGTTGTGTCATCATTTGTGCCATGAAAGCGAGAACGGTCAATGAGTTTAAGGAGTGGTATGATAGATTTTTTGTGTTTCCTAGGAGGGACCTCCCACGATGAGTCATGATAGACTTTGTGTTTTCTAGGAAGGACCTCTCGCGATGAATCTTTGACTCCATGGAGGCCTGAATAATAATAAGAATACGATTTGGTTGGCTAAATCAGAAATTGCCAGAACATCCTTGTTTGTCCAGTATCCAGGTAGATACCTAACAGGGTGCACCACAAGAAGGCGAGGATTGGATATTAAGTAAATAGCCCTGGTTGGTTCTCCATGTTAATTTAAAGGCTATGTGCAGGTCTCTTCTCAGTTATACAGCTTTGACCCTTAAGGAAAACAAAATTTGTATGTACAATTGCTTCAGTACAAAGTTTACAAACTTTGTATTGAGGCAAATGATGTGAAGTCAAGAGCCTCTATAATCAAGTAGCCTAGTTGTGAAGATACTTCATGTATAAACTCTGTTTACTTATATCTCGAAGCAGAATAAGTGAAGCAGCTGATTTTTTACAACAATACATTTCATTAAGTTCTTTCCCTATATTAGTAAAATATGGAATTGCTACTTAACCTACAAAAAATCATCACAAGGTTCAACAAATTTCAAAACTTGAACGATGCAGGAGATAATTTATGTGACTTAATAAGAAAAATATTTTAAGATTTAAATTGCATGATTCATAATTGTACGGTTACCATGAATTCATTTTAGGTGCATGGGATTATCCTCAAATATACAATACAGAGCACACTTAAAAATGAATTGTATTAATATACCACATATTTTTATTAAGTAAATTCATCAACCCATATATTATTAAGAAGATGCAAGTTGTGGAGGGGAAAAAATCTTAAAATATAAACCTACCTCAATATTTTTGAAGGTAAAGAAGAAGAAAATTGCTGCAATTGTAGAACTTGCAAATTAGTTTCTTCAAGTTTTTTTATTTAATTTTCTATTATCTAATAAACTTTATAATGAGGCAAAAATAGTATAATGCAGAAGCTGAAAAAATAACTGTATGCAGAAATATGTAAAAAAAAGTATACAATTAGATGAGTGAAATTTTAATAAAAGAGCTCTATTGTGCTTTTCCATGAGATATGAGATTGTGTCACAAAATTTTAGATGATGCCAATGACTCCTAAACAGCATACCTTACTCCCAATTTTATAAATTAAGATTACATCAGCTCAGAGAACAAGACAAAATAAACCATTAAAGAAAAAATCACTCAGTACAGTCTGCATTCGTGCCATTTTAGGGAAAATAAATATGCATAAACAGACTGTCCCATAATCTCATTCAAGTATGCCACAATTAATATTTGTCTTAACTACTAAAATGGTTTAAATATGAAATTTATTATCAAAACCACAAACTTTTTAGCCATATAAAGGATATAACCACATTGCTTGACAGTATTCTCCTCTTGAGAGATGTATTCCAAAACTATGGACATCATTCACTGCTGAATGATGTCCATAGCTTATAAATGATAACAAACATTATCTTCTTCAGATATCATGACACTAATTAATATAGCAATCTAGGCAAAATTTTTTAAATATAATGAAAATATATCTGAACAGGTTTTTGGTCTTCCAGTGGGCCAAAACATTCAGAAACTCAGAAGTTTTCCTCCCTGTCTACTGAGATTTCTTATTATGAAAGATAAGAGTAACAAGGATGCCATAACAGATTACAGTTCATTGTCAAATATGTGAAAGAAAAATTCAACTTTTTAAATTTGACCCAAACAAGATCAGGTCGTTACATAAATACAAAAAAAAAAGCATACCACAAACCCACAAAGGAAATTGCTTACACTTCTCTTCATATCACCCCTATAGTACAAAAATAGTAGTTATATTAATGCAATTTATTAGTGTTTAAAAAAAATACTCATCATCAACTATCTCAAACCAAGAAATCACATGCCTAAAGATATCTTCCATTTTCAGCAATATCTGCAACAGCTAATGCCAACCATTCTGCTCAAAATCATGTTCACTCATCCCAAAGCAGCATATCAAAAACTTGTACAGTTCTTTAAATTCTTATTCCTTCATAATATCGACAAAGCAATTAAAAATCACAAAATTGACAAAGCCATCAAAGCCAGCCTGGTTGGCCGAGTAGTTAGCATATCTGCTCTCCAGCCAAAAGGCTGCAGGTTCAAATCCCGCTGTGGGCATGGATATTTGCGATTGTCTGTGAAAATACTAGTAGTGGTCAGCGGTAAATGCCATTTGTGTAAATGATAAAAGTAGCTGCGGGTGGTGGATTGGTGGAGACAGAGTTATAGAGTAGGGTTCGAATCCCACTGTGGGCATGGATATTTGCGATTGTCTGTGAAAATACTAGTGATGGTCAGCGGTAGATGCCATTTGTGTAAATGATGAAGGTAGTTACAGGTGGTGGATTGGTGGAGACACAGTTATAGAGTAGGGCCCTCCCTTGATGAGTCTTTGGACTCCCTGGAGGTGTTATGTAATAATACTAATAATAATAAGACATCTTCAAGTACTCTCTAATTACATTTTTTTTTTATCACCAGCAACAAACTACAAAACATACTGAAACATAAAACTATAATAATGCCATCCATGATCAATGATGTCACCAGGATCATTGTTAGGATATATGCTGCTGCCTCTAGGCAAACTATTTTACTTCCCTTAAATTCAAGGAATATGTAAAAAAAGAGGCATTTTTAATCGAGATACAATTCTACTCTTTTTTTTTTTGCAACCTCCAAACTTACCATTCCTAGGCAATGCCTCAGTTGCTCAGTGGGTTTATGGCAGCCATGTAAATGACAATACTATTTACAAATTTTGTGTCAATCCAGATGTAATACATGCTACATCAGATCCACTATTCATTCTTGAAAATGACATTTAATTGGTCATTATCAAGACTTAATATCACCATATCAGACTATTCACAAACTACAAAAATAAATACATAAAACACTAGCACCATTAAAAATCCTACTACTGAAATACTGTTACATTATTATTATTATTCAGGCCTCCACGGAGTCAAAAGACTCATCATTGGAGGTCCTCTCTAAGAAACACAAGTTTATGATCGAGACTTGCATGACATATAACTAAAGACATCTCTGAAATTGAGAAGATTTCAGAAGCGTTTTAATTGTCACCATTATTGATTTTCAAGAAAACAAAAGCAAATTACACTGCACAGAATCTCTAGCCATAAGAACTGACTAAAACTTGATAAACACAAAGTTCCTACACCTATTCTTGACTACTTGGCAATTCAGATTACTTACTTTTCCTTACTCTCAAACTAACAAAAGCCCACTTAACATCTAGCCATCTTAAGCAATGCAAGCAAGCTCGTAACTAGTTTTTGATTCTATAACCTTGAACAAATTTACTGAAACAGCCAACACATGTTCATTTATACTGCTGGGTAGTCAAGTTTTTGTATTTTGTTTTATTTTTGCTATTTCATATTTCTATGTACATTTATAGATTCAACATTATTTGCAATCTCATACTATTTTCAGCCCAATTCTAAAGTCCAATACTAAATAATAGAAAATGAGATCAAAATCCTTGAACAATTAATTTGAAAGTTCTATAATTATGTCCATCTTCTTTACCTTAAAGAATATTCAAGTATGTTTTGTGGTCAGTATTCTTTCTAACATAAATTTTAATGACAAATTACATAATTGATCTTTAGCTTTACAAGTTGACTATTACATGAGCAGCTCCACATCCACTAAGTACTAATGTAACACTTCAGCAACAAAAATACATTCAATTTTATATTCATATTTCTATTTTAAAGTTACAAAGTCATGCCTAAATAAAATCATGCATATTTATTGGATTTTTTGTAGAAATTGTTCTACCATATTGAAGTGATGAGTTATCATTATTTAAAACAAAGAATCACCCTCCATTTGTGTACTTAGGCTCAGTAGCCTCTCATAGCCAAGTAATCTGTCTTTTTAGAAACTTAAAAAAATGCTATGATAGGGAAGTGAATATCCACAATATGTTTGTCTATTCTTGCAGGATGAAAAAAAACCCCTTCAGCCTCTGTATGAGACTGGCCAACTCACTTTCAGCTGAAATGTATTTATGAAGGCTTTTTGTATTCCTAGACCAAATCTGAGCCCAGGTCTTTCAACCAAAGGACATCTTTTACTGACTATGAGCTACAGGATATAAAAAAAATTAGCAGCATTAACAACAAAATGAACTATTTTATAAAAAATATTATATGGAAGAAAACCGATGTGTTATTTAGAAATCACTACAAATCAGAAAGATCATTTTAGAGTGAGCCATGGCTGTGAAGAATTCTCCTAACATGAACAAGTATGGTTGTATTAATTTGATAAAAATTTGGGACTGTTTTCTTAAGATCAACTCCTACATAGCTGTAATATTACTCCTTTTTTTTTTCTTTTTTTTTTTTAACAACATTAGAAGGCACCAATGATCTTTTGTCCATTATAATTTGAACTGTTTCACTTACTCATTGTCGTGTGTAAACTATAACATGTTGCTTTGGCTCTGATGATGACGGTTGGAAATCCAGCAAAATATAAGACAGCTAGTTTGTTAAAACATTCTGTTTATAAACTAGTTCATTTGGTGTTGTTAATACCATTAAAATAAGTTATGAATAATGTTCAACACCTAAGCTGGTGTATTAGAGGAGCTAAAAAACATTAAATTCTGCGTGAGGTTAAGAAGTCTGTAAGTGACACACTGAATTCTTAAAACAGGCATTGATATCATGATCAAGAGTTTCACTAGAACAAAGTTTATAAAAAAAAAAAGACAGGAGAGAAGTTAATGGTAATGAGGAAAACAGTCTTCAAACAACCTACAGGAACAATGGAAATGTAAAGATATTAGGTTCAACAGATGCATAATTACAACAGATACATATACAGGTACAGATACAACAGATACATAATTGTAAGGTTTTAAAATTTGGAAAACAAAGATGGGATGCAGAATTTATGCTTGGTGAGGATACATTGTTGGAGGTGGAAGAAATAAGAGATCTGGGGGTGATAGTGGATAAGGATCTGAAATTTAGGGGACACATAGCCAAAATTGTGAAGACAACACAAAGGCTTCTGGGAATGATGCGGAGGACACTGACGTGTAGAAGTAGGGAGATTCTTGTTCCGTTGTATAAGGCTTTGATTAGGCCACACATGGACTATTGTGCCTAGATTTGGTCACCTGGTTTTCGAAAGGATGTTGGAAAGGGTCTAAAGGTGACTGACTAAGGTAGTTTCTGACCTCTGGAATGTTGAGTATGAAGAAAGATTGAGGAGATGCAATTTGCAGAGTCTGGTGGACAGGAGGAAGAGGGGGAGATATGATAGAGATCTACATGTTGGTAAGGGGTTATTATAGGATCAATGCTGGAGAAGTTCTACAGAAAATAGTGGGAGATTGGGGGAGAACCCAGAGGTCATCCCTAGAAACTGTATAAAGAAGGTGTGAGAGGCAGTTTTTTCATGCAGAGTTGTAAATGATTGGAATGCCTTGCCTGAGAGTGTGGTGTCTGCAGGGAGTTTGAATGTGTTCAAAGCATGGTATGATAAGCTGTGTGTGTGATAAAAGGACCTCCGATGAGTCTTTGACTCCATGAGGTCTTGGGTAGTAATAATAATAATAATAATTACACAGAAATAGCCAAACAGTTACATTTCAATAAGAAGTAATTATGGGCAAAAGTTTCTCAAAATTGATTAAGAATTTTGAGCACTAACAAATGTAAGAATCAATGTTTGTTCAAGTATTCCATTCAGGTCCAAGCATGTTTTTCAGGAAAACTTATACTCTGAGATGAAATATGCCAACCAACTTAATCTAGAAGTAAGCAGGAATAGCATACAATTGCATAACTCCTACCCCCCCCCCTCACACAAAGGACAAACATCTTAATCAAGAATTAAGATGTTTGTCCTTTGTGTGAGGACAAAGCGATGATGATGTTATTGGTATTCTTCATGCAGAATTTATCTCAAAACATCAAGCATTTGCATAACAGCTTGATTATTTATTCTAATCTCCAGACTTGACTACTGGCTCATTCCAAAAGTGAAAGGCATCAAAGAAAGGTGTGATAGTATTGAGGAAAGTCAAAAGAAAGAAAGTGATGCAGACTAAAGAAGAATTCAATAAATTCATTATTAGGTTTGATGGACTGAATGAATACAAGACAGAAAAACAATTAAACACAAGTTCGATTAAAATGACCCCTGTCCTGCTTAGTGGAAGCCTGAAGTGGCTTGAAAAAGTTCCATGTTTGGTCTCTCGAGTAGGGTTTCTGAACTATGCAAAAATAAATAATTACAAAAAATATACATATATAAAATTGATAAAAAAAAATCCTCAGCCCACCCATGATATTGTCATTGATATTTTGTAATAGACATATCAGGTTCTTGTCCACTGCATAAGATTTGAGTGCAGCCCATTCCACTTTCTGATCTATAATGTCAACTTTTTTCTGAAAGTCAAAACAGGTATAAACATTTTTATTTTTACATAGTTTTCTCCATAATCAATCTTGGCATTAATATTTAGTGCACAGTACTTCTCTCTCTTCTAAATGCTGCTTGCTTAGATTTTCTTCTATTAGTTTCTTGATTCTTTCCATTAATATACCATCATAAGTATTTTCCCACGACTTGTTAGAGCTATTGTTCTGTAATTTCTGCTGTTCTTTTTTTTTTTTGTAAACAGGTATTAGGATTGATCTTGTACATTGTTTTGGTGCTTCGTCCTCATCCCAAGCCATGTTGCATAACCAGTATGGTTTGTCTATTATCACTTTGCCACCATGTTTCAACATCTCTCCAGTGATCTCATCATTTCTAGGACTTCTATAGTTTTTCTGATGTTTTACTGCCTTTACAATCACATCTGGGGTGCTTAAGGGTCAAAGCTGTATAACTGAGAGAAGACCTCCACATAGCCTTTAAAGGAAAGTGGAGAACCGACCAGGGCTTCTGACCTAATGTCCAATCTTCACCTTCTCGTAGTGCACCCTGTTGGGTATCTACTTGGATACTGAACAAACGAGGATGGGCTGGCAATTTGGGATTTAGCTGACCAAATTGTATTCTTATTGGTTAAACCAAAATAAAAAATGATGGTACAACATGACAAAATTTCATGCCGGCTGGGGCGTCGCCCGGTTAAACAAGGCCCCCGTTGTTTTCGCCAGGGAATCAAGGCGAACAGCGAAAAGTCAGCTACTGGAACAAATCTGAAAACAAACCCCAACTCAACATCACCAGAGTTAAAGATCGGTACTATCAACGTAAGAAGCCTGAATGGCAAAGAAATGGAGCTAGCTGAGGAATTAGATAAGTACCAGATCGACATAATAGGGGTGACTGAAACAAAAAAGACCAAAACTGGTGAGATCTTTCTGAGCAATAAATACAAAATGTTATATTCAGGCAATGACAATCAAGGAAAAGAAGGAGTAGCCATAGTATTCAACACAAAATACGAGGCTAATCTTCTTGAATGGCACGCAGTCTCAAGTAGAGTAATGTGGGCAAATATGAGAATGGGGAACTGGACAATGAGACTTATTTGTGCCTATGGTCCCACAGAAGGTTCTACTAAGGTAGAAGGGGAGAAATTTTTTGAGGCTTTAGAAAAAGCAACTGACACAATGAAAAAGGAAAAGTTGGTCCTTGTTGGGGATCTAAATAGCAGAGTAGGAAATGATTGTCAGACATACAAAAATATTTTGGGAAAATTTGGAGAAAAGAGCAAAGCTAATAATAATGGGAAATATCTGTTGGATTTTTGCTCAGGACATGGACTGGTTATTACTAACACCATGTTCCAACATAAAAATGTGCACAAATTCACATGTAGAGATGAGGCAAGGAATAAGAAAAGTCTCATTGACTATGTTATTGTTGATAGTGATGTTTTCTCCCTGGTGCAGGACACCAGAGTGTACAGAGGATTTGAAATTGGAAGTGATCACTATTTAGTCTTGAGCAGGATAAAATTGAATTTCATATTGAAAAGAATAACATGTAAGAAAGTTTTAAAGCGAATAAAAGTTGAGCAGCTCTCAGATGTTAACTGTAGACTAAAATACACAAAGATTATTGAAGAAAAAATGAAAGAGTTTGAGAACAGGAATCAATCCTTGGAGATTCAGTGGCAAACTCTGAAAAAAAACATTGATTGATTCTGCCAGAGAGGCATGTGGTGAGGTTGTCTGCAAGGATAAAAATATCAGAACTCCCTGGTGGACACAGGAAGTTAAAGAGGCAGTGAAGGAAAAGAAGAAAGCATATCAAAAGTTCCTGGCAAATAAGTCAGCTTGTGCTCTTAGAGAATATAGAGACAAATGCAAGAATGCTAAACACTGTGCAAAACTAGCTAAACAAAAGTCATGGGAGGACTTTGGCAAGAATATAGAAAATAAATATCAAGAAGGTGGCAAAATATTCTGGAGGTTGTTGAAGAAGCTTAGGAATGGAGGAAAGAGTGCTGTAAAAGGAGTTAGAGATGATAAAGGTGATATGAAAACTGGAGAAAAAGATATCCTTGAAGTATGGAGTAATTACTCTGAAAAAACTGCTAAATGAAACAAGCAGTGATGACAGCACAGTGGTAAAAAAACACTGACCAGGCATGCAGGCAGGAATACATATCCATACTTGAAGTAGAAAAAGCCATCAAAGGCTTGAAATGTGGAAAGGCACCTGGAGTAGATGATATTCGACCAGAAATGCTGAAGTATGGTGGTATAAGAGTCAGTGGCTGCACTGCATAGTTCAGAATGCCTGGACAGAGGGACGAATTCCCGATGATTGGAGTAGAGCTCATATATACATAGTACCCATATATAAAAAGGGAAATAAAACTGAATGTGAGAATTACAGAGGTATTTCCCTACTGAGTGTTCCTGGCAAGATCTATGCAAGTATACTTGAGAAATGGTTGAGAAGAATTGTGGAAGAAAAGCTTGGTGAAGAACAAGCTGGATTCAGGCCAAACAGAGGCTGTCAGGATCAGATTTTCACTTTACGACAAACAGTCGAGAAAGCATGGGAATATAACAAAGATCTGTATTTAAGTTTTGTCGATTTGGAAAAGGCATATGATAAGGTGCCAAGAGACAAGCTATTCAATACGCTGCAGTTATATGGTGTCAATGGGGCATTATATCAAGCAATACTTAGTCTTTTTTTGAGTTGTAAGTCAGCAGTTAGAATTGAAGGAAGTACAGGAAGATGGTTTAATATTAAATCTGGTGTGAGACAAGGATGTACATTCATTTACCCTCTGTTATTCATTATTTATATGGATCACATTATGAAGGAAAGTGGTATTAAACATGATATCAAAATTGGAGATGTTAATGTCAGCTCTTTGCTTTATGTGGATGATGTTATACTTCTAAATAAATCCGCTAAAAGTCTGCAAGATTCTCTGACTAAATTGAATAGTTGTTGTAATAGATATGGTATGAAGGTCAGTAATAAAAAGACAAAGACAATGAAAATAGGCAGAATCATTGAAAATGTCAACTGTGTTGTGAATGGAGAACCTGTGGAACAAGCAAAATATTTCAGCTACTTAGGCACGATTTTTACTGAAGATGGTAAATTAAATATAGAAATGGACAACAGAATCAGCAAAGCTGGTATGGTGGGAAGTCAATTGAATAAATTCATATGGAATAAGAGAGAAATTAGTCGGAACACTAAATTAGCTGTATACAAGACAGTGTTCAAACCAGTCTTAACTTATGGATCTGAGAGCTGGGTCAGAAGTAAAACACTTGACCAAAGACTAGAGACACCGCAGATATGAGAGTCCTGAGAAAGATTATAGGCGTGAACAGATGGCATCAATGGCAATATCATATTAAAAACGAGGATATTAGGAAAGAACTTGATATTGTCAGCATCCAGGAATGTGTTAGCAGAGCTAATCTCAGGTGGTATGGTCACCTAAACAGAATTGGCGAGGAAAGATAAGCAAAACAAGCGTTCTGTGCCAGGTTGTTGGCAGCAAAACGGCCCAGAGGAAGACCAAGATATAGGTGGATTGATACGGTATAAAGTGCCTTAGACGATAGAAATATAAGATCTGATAATGTTGGAGTCTTGACAAGTAACAGACTGATTTGGAGGAAAATTGTAGATAGGAAGTTAGTAATGATATAATTTTTTCATGTAGTAGTATCATATCCTGTACACCCCTTGTGGGTACATGGCAGGAATTTGATGATGATGATGACAATCACATCCCTCAGTATATCTGTTTTCTCATCTGTGCTTGGTGGTGATATTTCCCTCAATTAATCAATTAGCTTCTTTTGGACCTCCTTGTGTCTTAATTCTGAGCAGTATCTCGTTCATCTCTCTCCTATTTTTTCTGTGCTCATCAACATTTCACCATTTTCATCATTTATAGTTCTCTGATTTGAACTCTCATTTTTTGTTAGTTTCTGATTATCTTATATACTTCTTTTGTTCTGTATTAACCATAGTATTTATTGATATCCTTGCACTGTTCTTCTAGCCATTTGATTTCTCTCCTAATCGCCTTCTTCACTTCATTGCATTTTGCTCTGTATTGTTCTTTCATCTCTCCTAATCTTTAAAGCTTTTTTTTTTAATTATTTTTAATGTCTCCAGTTCTACTGCTTTCTTGATTGCAGACACCAGTTTGTTGTTTCTATCCTCCAGTTCCTTTTCCATTAAAGATGGATTTCAGTTCTTCCTCAATCACTTTCCCTGTAATATCCTCAAGTCAGTGTCCTCACAACCCTCTGACTCTGTTCTTTTACTTGTCACTTGGTTTCAACTTGATATCGATAATCACTAAAGCTATGATCTCATTCCATGTCTGCTACTTGAAACACTGCTAGACTGATGTGGCCCATCTCTTGTTTATGAATATTAGGTCTAGCATGTTCTTGGTTCTTCTTCCATCAGGTGACTGCCACATAAACTTCCTACAGTCTTTTTGATAGTATTTGTGTTACAAATTACCATGTCATGTTTCAAGGCAAATTTAAGCATTCTTTCTCCTCTTTCTTTACTTCCTCCATCTCCATATTTTTCCATCCTTTACTGTCCTATCCTATCTTTGCATTCCAGTCTTCTCCAGTGATTAGTATTTGATGTGATGTGGTGCATAATCTTCACAGTTTGTGTAATGGACAGCATCATTTTAACTTTATTCTACTTGGTCCAAAATAACTATAATAATGAAAAGCAGAGTGCAATTTCAAGAAGTTAGTGGTTTAAAATATGGGATTTCATATCAGTATATTAGTAATATATAGCATATCAGTTTCATATATTGATATTATTCCAAACAAAAAACATTTGATAGAACAAACAATACCTGTCAACAGCAATAGCAGCTAGTGTTAACAAACTGGCAGTAGTAATTACAAGGGTTGCAAAAGCAGTGAAATTGCACCAAAAGATCCCAAAAACCCAACCATTCTGAATGGAAGACACAACTGCAAAAGGTAATACCAGCAGTGCTTGAGCAAGATTTGAACTGCTGAGGCTGAATACCAACCTAACAAAAAAGCAAGCATTTTAGGAAGTGGAATAAACAATTTAAATCATACGTTACTGATGTTTTTTTTTTTTTTTTTTTTTTTTTTTTTAAATAGGTATCTTGTTTTTATAAATTTTAAATTAAATGTACTATATATATATATATATATATATATATATATATATATATAATCCATCATGGTAAAATGAAATTTTTACCACTGTTAGAAAGCACTATAATCAATTAAAAACTCAGGATATGCACAATATTGGCATTAAAAATATTGCATAGAGAACAAAATTATATATTAAATATAACATCATGAAAATATAACAATATAACATTAAATATAATGTAAAACCTAGGATTATACACCCTTCTCTATAAACATATTTTATAATGTGCTATAAAAGATGGATACATATACCACTCACCAAATCTTTAGCCTTCAAGCTGATTACACTTCGCATCTTCTCAAAAGATTAAAGATGACAAATCACAAGTACTACACTGCCATGTTTCTAATGGTCAAAATATTAATAATGCAGTATAACACAGAACATCTCGACTCCACCCCCCCCTTAGTCCAGAAAGAGCAGTAATGTGCTACATGTTCAACTTTATGTAAGTGTGAAATTCAAAAAACAGCCTTGTGCTACAATAGAAAGTATGTTTCATTTGAGATCCTAAAATTTTAAGTTAAATGATTTGTTTTAAATCATTTTTCACTTTAAATGCAACAAGTCTAATTGCTTTTCATTAATACATTTATAAGGTTCCACTACTAGAGAAGTTTCAAAATATTGGTTCTTTTCAGTTATTAGACAGGAATCTATATTAAAAACTTGCAAGTCAAAGGTTATAAGCAAATGTCTGAAAATCAAGAAAGTGGTATTAGTTACAAACTGCATTAAATTCCCATTAGGGCAATTGCCTTTGGGTTAGAATAAAAACATAATATTTCACTTGGGATCCTACACATTAATATCATTACTAAATCACTTAAGGAATTGACAACATAGATACAAATATAAATTAAATTACACTTTAATAAATATTTCCAATATTTCGGCAACATCACGTTGCCATCTTCAAAAGGAACTTACAAAAAAAGGCATGTCCACGTAGGCACTACAACACAGTAACTGAGAATGAAGTGATGAAGCTATTGTTCTTCTAAAAGTCCTGATGGTGCCCTCTAGCAGGCTAAGTAGGTGTTCTTGGCCATTGGGCTGAAGGTCTGCTGATGTAAGCCTCCCAAATTTGGGGCAGTCTCATACAACCAAATTTTTTGAGGTTTGGAGAGTTTCTTAGGGCTGAGGCTGATTCCATAAATAGTCTTTCGAATTTGTATTTGCTACGGTGTATTACTGTAGCTTTCTTCCACCATATTCTGTGGCGTGTATCCAGAGCATGGTCTGTAAAACCAGAATTGCTGTACTTGTGAAAACAGATGTAGTCCTTGTGTTCAGAAATTCTGATATTCGCTGTCCTGCCTGTTTGGCCAAAGTAAGAAAGTTTACAGCTGCAAGGGAAGATTCCTTGCAGCTGTAAACTGTCTTCCCCTAGATCTACTTGGTATAAACCAGGTAGATCTAGGGGAAATGGTTGGTCTTTGTTTCTTTAGTGGAGCAAATAAGGGATGCCAATTTTCTGTGTGGTCTGTAACAGGAGGTCAAGTCATGTTTTTTTTAAGATTTTGGTTATTTTTTCCGAAGTGCCTCAGATGTAGGAAATGGTGATGGATTTAGAGTAAACCTTGTTGCAGAGCGGGGGATTGTGGTTTGGAGGTTTCAATATATATGTTTTGGATTTTTTTTTTTTTTTTTGGGGGGGGGGGTTAGTCTCCATTGGCTGAGAAAGTGTTGAGGATGTGATTTAGTTCAGTGTTTAGGGCCATGTTGTTAGAACAGATTAGTTTAGCCCTGTTGTATAGTGTTTTCACCACTCCATATTGTTGTGAGGGGGGGGGGATTGTACCTGCCTGCCTGTATGGGTGGGTTTTCTATAAACTGAGAAAACCAAGGTTCCATCAGGCTGGCAGGTGACTAGTGTGTCTAGGAAAGGGAGGCTGTTGTTTTCTTATTTTTCCAGGGTGAACCTGATTCTGGGGGTGTTGGTTGTTTAAGTGCGTTAAGGAGGAGAGAAGTGTTTCCGAGCCATGTGGCCAAATAGCAAACACATCATCAATGTAGCGAGGCCATATGGTTGGTTTTTGTGGGGCAGAAGCTACGGCTTTTTCTTCAAAGGTCTCCATAAAGAAATTGGCCAAGGGTGGGGAGAGTGGTGAACCCATGGCTGTCCCATCTATTTGTTTGTAGAATTTTCCGTGCCAAATGAAATAGTCTGAGTTCATTGTGAACTGAAATAGGGCTGAGATACTGGGAGAAAATTTAGCTTGGATTAGCTCTAAAGTTTCCTTGAGTGGGACATTTGTAAATAAGGAGGAGACGCCAAAGCTGACCATTCATTAATATCAGATTTTCATGGAAAAGATTTATTGTGGGAGGTCACCAATATCAAGCACAAAGCTTATCAAACTATGCCTTAAATTCATTCAACAGTTCTGCACTTACATAATACATTCCACTACTAACTACTTTCCATGCAAAAGAAACTGCTATCATCACCTTGCTCACACCTTCCTTATACAATATCTAGAGATGGTCACTTGTTCTACAACATCTCCCTCCATTCTATGGGGGAAAAAAAAAATCTCTTCTACATTAACCTCTCACTGAGTTAATGTGGAAGAGATTACCAACTTATAGTATAAATCATACTCCAACTCTCCTATTTATAAGACTGCAAATGCATTTCTTCCATCTGCCTTCATATCCCACATTCTACAAACCAGAACTTTGACAATCTTCTCAGGACCCTTCTCTATGAAAATCAAGTAACTAAATTTGCACACAAATTTAGTTACTGTCTGATAAAGACCTTCATATGTAGTCTGATAAAGGCCTTATACAATGGAACCATAACCTCTTTACTTCTATATATCAAGGCTCTTCTCATCATTGCATAATCCGATGTGATGTCTTTGCAACTTAAGCAATGTGACCACAAAATCTAATCTTCCAGATCTTTCATCTCCCTTCAAATTTTCTCCACAAATTTCACTTTGCATCTCATTCAAATTTCAGAACCTTACTCTTTGCTACACTGAAATGGTAGTTCCACTCACTTGCCAACTCATACAGTCCATTTCAAATCCTCTTGTAAGGCTACTTCTCTAGACTCCTCATTGTTCTTCCCAATTTTGTATCATTGGCAAAGTGTTACATACCTTCAGTTACACCCATCCCAATATCATTAATATACAAGTTAAACAACAATGGTGCCAAAACAGACCACTGCACTACACCACTAGTGATTTTTCTCTTTTGGGATAGAAACCCCAACACACATACACCTTGCTGATACCTGACAGCCAATCATCTATTCAAATCACCAATCTAGTATCGAACTCCATCTAAAGAATTTTATCATTTTGTTGCAAGTAAAAAAAAAGAATGAATGCAGATGATAACCTTGTATCAGAAGCAGATGCAATAGTTCATATCAACAGATATGAGTGCTCACTTTGCCAAGATCTATCAACCTATTGCTTATAACATAGCATGCACAACACTAACACTACACTGGATGAAGAGATAGAAGTGAATGAGAAGGAGGTTCTAGAGCTGTTGCATAACCTGGGTGAGAATCTGGCAATAGGGACAGATGGGGTATCAGCATGTATGTTCAACTGAACTGGCTAGACCCTTGACATGCTTGTATAATTTGAGTCTTAGCTCAGGAAAGATTCTGAGCTAATGGAAAGAATGAATGATAATCCCGTTGCACAAGGGTGATACAAAGACTGATATGTTTAATTATGGAGACCTATCAATATCTCTGTAGTTATTGTAAAGATTTTAGAGAATTTTCAAAGAAGCTATACTTTTTCAGCACATGGTTTACTGAAGGGAAGTCATGCCTGAGCAATTTACTCATATTTTAAAATAATTACTGCTGAGTTGGATAGAGAAAATGGATAACACAATGGCACTGTTGTCTAATCTTTAAAAGTTACCCGTGGCATGACTATAAACAATAAATTACATGATAACCACAGTAATTAACTTTAATGAAATGAAAGTTACAATATTTCATAACAGTACAGAAAATAACAGTACATCATCAGTGAATAGAAACAAGCAAATCAAATTTTCTTGTTTCTATGCATTGATGATGTACTGTTATTTTCAGTACAAAATATCTGTACTTTCATTTCATTAAAATTAATTACTGCGGTTATCATGTAATATATCGTTTAATGACTGGTAGACTTTTTCTAAAACATCCGATAAGATACTACATGAAAGGCTGTTGCATAAACTGGAGAATATGGAATTGGAATGGAAACTATTTGCTTGGATAAACAGGTTGCTGATGGAGAGGTATCAGATAATGGTATGTATCTGTTTGTGTGTATGTGTGTGTGTGGGCAGGGGGGGGGGGTGAATCAGCTAGATTTAAGGTGACCAGTAGTGTGCCCTGGGAATCAGTCAATTAGTCCTTGAACCATCATTGTTTTATCTATCTATATATCAATGAAATTGGAAAGTGCCTGACAGATCTTCAATCATTTGCTGATGATGCAAAGATAGGCAGGACAATAAGAGATGCTATTGATATATAGAATTTACAGAATGATTTGAATAGGCTGAAAGTGTGGGCAATAATAATGGCTATCGATTCAATGTTAGTAAATGTAAATCATGCACTGTGTGTTGAGATATCCGACAGCATATTATATGGGTAAGGTTGTGCTTGGAGTGTCACTCCACGTAACTGACGAGACTAGAGATCTTGGAGCTATGGTGCAGAGGAATTTGAAGTTCAAGGGTCACATAGTAAAAATTACAAATACAATCCAGAGGATAATTGCAATGTTAAAATGACATTTAACATCAACATATAAAGATATGAAAGCCATTTTGCCTCTTTACAAGGCCTTAATATAATTGCACCTGGAATACTGTGTGCAGATTTGGTCTCCTGGATTCCAAAGAGATAAGGAAGCTGTGGAAAGGGCGCAAAGAGTTACAAAGATATCAGGATTATGGAATATAGATTACGAGGGCAGATTGAGAGTATTTGGGCTGCAGACACTGGTAGAGAGAAGAAAGTGGGACAATATGATAGAGGTCTATAAACTTTTGAAAGGGCATTATAGAATATCAGTTGATAAATTTTTTCATTATATGGAAGGTGAGGAGAAGGCATCCTTGGAAGTTAAGTCTATGTGAAGTTAATAAAGGGGTGAGAGCTAGATTTTTCTCTCACAGAACTGTGAGAGAGTTAAAACAGCTTGACTGTTGTAGTCAGTGCATTTAAGTGTGAATAAGTTTAAGCAAAAGTATTACAGTTGGTGTGGGTGACATATGACCTCACTTGATGAGTCCTTAACTGGTCTAATAATAATAACAAAATGTAAGTACACAGTATACCTGCTAAGTAATGAGACAACAAACATTATATCAAAACAAAGAAGTATATTTGGAATTGTAAATTACACAGATTCAAAATAATCTCTCTCCAACTCCAAACAACGTTCACTTCTCTTGTACAGGTGTTACAATGCATGTTGGAAGTCCTGAACGGGGAACCTCCTTCAGTATCTGGGTCACACTATGTTGGATGTCATGTCCTCAATGTTGCTGCAGCACTCCACTTTCAAGGGACACTTCATCTTTGGGAAAAGGAAAAAGTTTGTGGGAGCCAAATCTGGTGAATAAGGGGATGTTGGATCGCAGATTGACTTAGAAAAATACCATGTCAATATGACTGGTGTTACCAAGAGAAAAACGACGAAAAAAAAAAAAGGCTACGATTCTTCTAAATAACAAATACAAATTTTACTTTAAGGCAATAATGATCAAGGAAAGGAAACAGTAACTATAGTAATCAAAACTTAACATGAAGATCATCTTCTTGAATAGTAGGCAATTTCAAGTAGTGATGCAAGCAAACATCAAAATGGTGTATTGAACAATGAGATTTGTGGAGGATATGGCCCAATAGAAGGCTCTGTTAAAGAAAGTGGAAGAATTTTTTTTTTTTTTTTTTTTTTGAGTTATTAGAGAATGCAACTCACATGAAGAAAAAAGAAAAGTTCATCCTTGAAGATCTAAACAGGCACAGCAGAAAATGAATATCAAACAGAAATGTTTGGGAAAAATTTTGAAGAAAAGGCCATGTATCCGCTGCATTTCTGTTCAGGATATGGAGTGGAGTAGTCATTACTAATAGCATATTCCAAGATAAAGATGCGCATAAATTCAGATGGAGAAAAGGCATGAAAAAGAAGAAAGTATCACTTATTATTAAAAGCACATCTTTGTGCTAGTCCAGGATACAACATCAAAAAAACATCTTTGTGCTAGTCCAGGATACAACAGTATAGAGGGTATTTGAAATAGGAAGCAGCCAACCACTTAGTTTTGAGCAGAATAAAAATAAATATCATACAGAAAAGAAATAAATGCAAGAAATTTTAAAAATAATGAAAGTTGAGCAACTTTCAGATGTGAACTGTAAATTCAACTATACAAATATTAATGAAGAAAAAAATGAATGAGTTTGAAAACAATCAAACCTTGGAGACTCACTGGCAGACCCAGAAGTAAACAGTGACTGATTCAGCAAGAGAGGCATGTGATGAATGACTATCCATCTCATCTTGAATCTATCCTGATATCTATATTTAATGATATTGTGAAACATATCAGGGATTCTTTAAAAGTACCTGTGGCATAACTATAAACAACAAATTACACAATAACCAGAGTAATTAACGAAATTAAAGTACAGATGTTTTGTACTGAAAATAACATATCATCAGTGCATAGAAACAAGCAAATCAAAGAAGTGAGAATACAAGGTACATACAACAATCGGTTTACCAATTAAAAATGGTTGCTGCATGCTAGAAATGAATATATTATTAAATAATAATAAAACTATTTTTGATGTTTACATAAAATGAGAATCTCACAAACTTTTGGGGGAGAGAGAGAGACAATTGTTCCGATTCAGGTTTCGCCAATGTAAATGGGCTTCCTATTTAAAACTGCTTTTATGGAGAAGATGAGCTTCATCCCACTGGATACTGTGTTTAGTGTCAATACTATGTTGTGCCAGACCTGACTTTTGAGGTTTCATGTATTCAATACAATATTGATGTTCATTAATTCTTTTTTCCACAGAATTGCCCATTTGTCCAAAGTATGTCCAAAGTATAGCGCCTCCGTAGCGCAATTGGAAGAACGACGGTACATTGCGCCCTTCGATTGGAATAGGCCTAAGTTCGATTCTCGTCGCGACGGGAGGAATCTTTATCTGGTCGATTTCAATCGATGGTGAGTTAGCCGATCTCATACGGAGGTAGCAGGGTTTTTTCTCCCGGAAACTCGGGTTTTTCATCCCGCATACATACAAATCGGCCCTTCAGAACACACGCAATTTACAGACAAAAATTACTAGTTGTGGTGGTGTTGGAGGTGGGCGGTAGATGGCGTTGATTCGTAGTAGAGGTAAGGTGTAGAGACAGTTGAAGATGTCCTCCCGCGATGAGTCTTCGGACTCCTTGGAGGTATCAGGAATAATAATAATAATAATAATAATAATAATAATATGTCAAATTACATTCACAAGGTATCTGGTAAACACCAGCTAATGATAGAGGTGACCGTTTGTCTTTTGTAGATGGTACCATCTACATCTACCATATACAAAAGACAAATGGCCACCTCTATCATTTTTTTTTTTTTCCAGAGGTCAGGCCAGTAGTCTTAACAGTGACAACTTACCATGACTTTAGCATATTATGTAGATTGTAACATAGCTCGTTTCTTTGTATATATGTGTGTATACTTCAGACCTTGATATGAAGGTCAAAATATCGGGTGAGTATTTTGATTTATATTAAACTGAAATTTTAGTATAACACAGCAGTTGTTCGTAATTTTTTAATAATGAATGCCAATCACCGTTTAACTATAATGGAAAGGACAGTGTGAGAAAATGCACACCATCTTGTGTAATTCATAATTTACGAGGGTGGTCTGAAAAGTTCTCAGCCTCGACCATAGATGGCAACACTATCGGCAAGATTTTTTTTTTTTTTCCAAGTTGGTACATCTGTCATAAGCATCCATGTGAAATTGCAAGTCATTCTATCAAGTAATTTTTTTAATACAGCCGTCTGAAGAAAAAGTGTTTACCAAAATTCTTTGTAAAAGAAGGTTTAACGCCAAAAGAAATTCATTCAATGTTCATAAACGCTTATGGGCACTCTTCTTTGTTTTCAACAATTAAGAAATGGGCTTCCAAGTTGAAATGTGGCCGTACCAACCTTTGAAGATGATCCACACGAAGGATGTCCAAAAAGTGTAGCAACACAGAAATCATTGATCAAGTGCACGAAATGTTATTGGATGACCGATGAGTCAAACTGCATGAAATTTCTGAAACTATAGGCATTTCAAAAGAACATGAAGGATATATTTTGCATGAAGAATTGCAAACAAAAAAGCTTAGTGCAAGATGGGTGCCGTACTTGCTCGCAGCAGATCAAAAACACACTCGCATGAAAATATCTGAATGGTACTTGGAGCGTTTTAGCAAGAATAAAACTGATTTTGTGCATCGATTATTACTATAGATGAAACTTGGATTCACCATTACACACCAGAATCCAAACAATGGACAGAAGCCAGTTTTCAGCGCCAAAGAAGACAAAGTCAGTTCCATCAGAGGAATGGTCACGGCATCTGTGTTTTGGTATGCTAAAGGCATTTTGTGTATTAATTATCGTGAAAAGGGTAAAACAATAACCGGGGAATATTATTCCGATCTTTTAACGATTAAAAGAAAAAAATTGTGAGAAAAGACCTGGTCTGAAGAAGAAAAAAACCATCTTTCATCAGAACAATGAACGTGCCCACAAAGGTGTTTTGGCAATGGGAAAATTAAGGGATCTGCACTATGAATTGTTCAAATATCCCCCTTATTCCCCAGATTTGGCTTCCTCTGACTGCTATCTCTTCCCAAAATAACTCTTCCTCACTGGTCAACGTTTTTCTTCGAATTAAAAGGTGATTGCAGCTTTAGAGGGGTATTTTGCAGATCTTACTGAGAACCACTACAGGGATGGGATAATGGCACTGGAGCATCACGGAATAAATGTATTAGTCTTAAGGGAGATTATGTTGAAAAATAAAAATAATTTTGAAATTATAAATTCGTTTTTTCATTGTTAGGCCAAGAACTTTTCAGACTACTCTCATATATGGATCGCATTAGAAAGGAAAGTGGTAAAAAAAAAAAAAAAAAAAAAATCAGCTAACGCCTTTTTATTCCCGTATACGGGGAGTAGGCGAGGCCATTTAGCCCTATCTAACTTTTGGAGACTGAGTGGGCAGTTCAATCTCCACTGGTACCAATCAGAGATAGATGGCCCAAGGCTATCACTAATTAAGCGGTACACAGTGAAGAGAGGCAGCTCAAATGTGCCGCCATCTCATGGTCCCTAACCCTATCACAATATATTTAATGTCTGAAATAATGCGGGTTCTATGGTCGATTTTCTTGAGTTTACAGGACGAAAAACCCGAGTTTCCGGGAGGAAAAACCTGCTTGCCCGTGCCAGAGATCGACTAACTCGGGAACCGGTCGAAAAAAGGCTTAGAAAAATTTCCTCTAGCCGCCGACTAGACTCGAAACCAAGTCTTCCTTCGTGCGGCCAAGCGCGGTGGTTGGCAAACGCCACATTCACTGAGCTACACAGGCTCAAGGAAAGTGGTATGAAACCAAATATCAAAATTCACATATTAATCTCAGCTCTTTATTTTTATGGAAAAGAAATTCTGTTTAAATCAATATAGTAGAAGCCCTTAGGTTTCCTTATACTGAAAGATCAGTTTATTTAACATTCCTGTGAAATTGGTGATTTTTATTTGTTTTACTGATCCCCCCAGAATAATTAGTTTTTTTTTATATTATGTTACATCTGATTGTTGTGCACTTATAAGATTTGGTAAATTTCCTGTTATTTTGTTGGAATACTGACATATTAAAGTGGTATAGTAAAACAGCACCAAAACCTTACAAGAATAGAAGCAACAAGGAGGAATTCTAGTGAAATGGCGCTGTTCATAATTCTGTACCAAACTCTGTTCATCAGGGCAAGGAAGCTTGCTCTGATGAACAAAATCATGCTATTTCATCAACTAATAAGTATTATTATTTATATGTGTACTTCATGGAGTCCAAAGACTCATCGTGAGAGACGTACTCTATCCATTAACACAATACCTATCATTCATCTCCTTAAACCTATTCACTGTTGGGATGCTCACAATGACCTCTGGAAATCTACTACACTCATCTACAACTCTCCAAGTAAAGACCATAGTCAGCAGACTCTTAGACAACTTCCAAGTGTGCCCCCCCCACGTTTTCCCTCTACTCCCACTTGTCAGCTAATCTGCAACCTACACACCCCCAATCTATCCTCATAGGGAACATTCTCCCAAACCTCTCACCAGCTTGGTCAATTGTCTCTAAATCCTCTCCACTACCTTCCAATCCCCAAGAAACACAGGTGACCAAAATCTGTGCACAGTAGTCAACATGTGGTTGAATCATAACCTTATAAAGAGGGATAATAACCTCCCTATGTTTGTTTGTGAATGGTTCTTCAGCATCCAAGTAATGCTCTGAGCTATTTTGCCAGCTCTTGCAATATGTCCTCTGAATTTTAAATTTCCACCATCATCCACAGATCCCTAGTCTGATCAACTTCTTGTAAACTAGTACCAGTGATATAATATGAAGTAATCTTTTCATCCCAAAATGCCTTATATTTTACAACATTGAAATTGACAACCATTGTTCTATGCCCACATTGCCAATTTATTTAAATCATCCTGTAAGATATCTACATCACCTTTATCAACCACTGTCCTCACTAGTTTTGCATCATTGATAAACAATTGAATATCCACCTTCAAATCTTCCGCTATATCATTAATGTTCAAATTAAAGAGTAGCAGTTCCAGTACAGAGCCATGGGCACTCCACTAGTCACCCTCATATGCCTTGGATTCCACTCCACCATACACCACCCTCTGATGTTTGTCACCCTTCCCTATCCATGCCACCAGCCTCATATCATTCCCATTTGCTCCAACTTATGTAATAGTTTTCCATGCATTATTCTGTCAAATGCTTTTGCAAAGTCCAGCAGTATCATGCTGTAACCATTTCCTTACTCTAATTCTGCTGTCACCTTATTATAAAATGTAAATAAATTACTGAAGCAGTACCATCATCATGCCTATCACGGATTTAGGCCTAGAGTGGCCTGTTCCGGCTTTAGAGGTCAGCGTGGAATCTCATAAGACGATGTCTTGGTTTTCTTTTTCCTAACGGTTTGTAATTTAAGGCTTGTTTTGGTAATCTTTCTGTTTTCATTCTTTCAACGTGTTCCATCCATTTGTGTTTATATCTTATTTTTTCTATTACTGATTCCTGGTTTAATTCTTTCATAATTTCTTTGTTTCTTTTGTGATCAAACAGAGTATACAGGTATCCCTTGCTTAACGCAGGATTTGATTAATGTGCCAAAATTAATTGCAACAATCCCTTGATATACGCATCAAGAGTTATGATTAACGCACCTTTAACCCTGTGGAGCTCGCGGCTGATCTGACAGATACGTGCAAAATGTTTAATATAAATATTCTTACACAAGGCAGCGTATAGCTTGGAGGTCATGAGTAGCTGTGCATTCATATGTTATGAGTGATATTCCGCACTGTTTTTTGCTTTCAGTTTGGTTTAACACATGTTATGTAAAGGTTTGTGATATTTGACAGTAAATTGTATCTGAGAGATTCCACGACCTCCGATGTTAGTATAGTATTGTTTAGTTTTTTTTTTTTTTTTTTATTCTTTGTTCAACAATTTCTAGATTGTAACTGAAAATAAATAAACCATCATGTAATACTGAAATTATTATTACGGGCGACTCCAGGGAGTCCTTAGACTCATCGAGGGACACCCTAAACATCATGTCCACACAACTATACGACATTCTCACAGTATCTATCATACCTTGCCTTGAACTCACTCACCGTCATAGCACCCACAACAGACTCTGGCAGCTTATTCCACTCATTTACCACTCTAAAAGTAAAGAACCCAGCTCTGACACCTTTGCGCTAACCACACTCTTGCCCAGCTTCAATAGGTGTCCCCTAGTTCTCCCACCACCAGTCCTGATCTCAAAAATATCCTCTGAATTAATCCCATAGAAACCCTTTAGCAATTTGAATGTCTCAATCATATCTCTCCCTTTCTGCCTATCAACTAATTTCTGCAACCCACCTCCTCCCCATCAAGAAGGAACCGAGGTGACCAAATCTGGCACAGTAGTCGAGATGAGGTCTTATCAAGGCTTGGTACAGAGGTACAATAACTTGCTTGTCTCTGCTCGTCAAAGTATTTTTCGACAATGAAATGAGTTGATGAGCTGATTTAGCCACTCTTGCAACGTGTCCCCTAAACTTCATCTCCCTATCCACCAACACTCCCAAGTCCCTGGCCTCATCAATCTCCTGGAGTACAGTTCCACCAATGTGGTATACTGCTGCTAATCTTTTCACCCCAAATTGCATAACATTACATTTTGTCATATTAAATTGACATCCATTCTCCTTAGCCCAGAACTGCAATCTATCCAAGTCTTCCTGCAAGATTTTGACATCTTGTGCATTCACTACTGCTCTACTTAACTTTGCATCATCAGCTAACGAATGAATCATTCCTCTTAGATCCTTCCCTATATCGTTAATGAACAAATTAAACAGCAGTGGTCCAAGAACAGAAACCTGCGGCACACCACTAGTCATAGGCCGTCTTTTGGACTCTACTCCTGAATAAACAACTCTTTGATATCTCTCCATCAACCACCCAACCTATCCATCTTACTAACCCTATATCCATTCCCATATGTCGTAGTTTACAGATTAGAATTCCATGTGGTATCCTGTCAGATGCCTTAGCCAGGTCCAGCAGTATAACTGTAAACCCATTACCCTTATCCAGTTCAGCCGTCACTGTGTTATAAAACTTGAGCAAGTTACTGAGGCATGATCTACCCTTCACAAAGCCATGCTGTCTCCCATACAGTATCTCATCTTCGTCAATTCATTCCTGTATTTTTCCCTTGACTACTTTCTCCAAGACCCTGACAACGACTCCTGATATGCTGATCGGTCGGTAATTTGCAACAGTAGTCTTGGATCCTCCTTTATGCAGTGGAACTATTTTCCCCTCTTTCCACACCTTTGAGACTAAACCAGACCTGAGACTCAGATTAAACAACATGGTCAAGGGCACTGATAATTCTTTAGCCGCTTCACGTAAGACCCGTGCCGGTATACAATCAATCCCACAGATGTATTCACATTAATGTTCTATAATAGACTATTCACCTCCACTTCATTCATCACTATTCCCGTATAAACTAATGATTCCTTCATTGTTTCAATGTCACTACCTGGATGATATACTCTTGCAAAGTGCTCGCTCAGTAATTCCACTATATCAACTGATTCAGTGACCTCCTTACCATAGTCATTCCTTAAAATCATTCTGCCGTGTACAATTTTTTTTTTTTTTTTTGCTTGCAGCATATTGAAAGAACTGTTTGGGATTCTCTTTAGCTTGCATAGCTAGTTACCTTTCATAATCCACTTTTGCTTTTTTTTACCACACTCGTTACCCTTCTGGCATGCGCTTTATACCGTTCATGTGCCTGCAGGTCACCTTTCTCTTTAAATTCCCTCCACAGTTGTTTCTTTTTTAGCAGCTCAAGCTTAATGGTGTTATTCATCCATTTAACCCCTACTTGCTTTACTATTCGGACTTTAAGTATGCAATCAGCCATAACCTCCTGCAAATGCTCCTTGACTACTTCCCATGCTCTATCGACATCCAGCTCTTGCAGTTGTACATGCCATGGCACTGAACCAAGCAATCTCCTAAGCTTGTCATACTTGCCATCACGGTAATTCCACATATACCCTGTCTTAATCAAAAATTCCACACCTTTAGCCACCTCACAGGTCAAGACCTTATGATCACTCTCACCAATAGGTGGCAACATGGTCATATTCATTACAGTGAAATTCTCAGATGCTATTACCAAGTCAAGCACTCTTACACCCCTAGTATTTTCAATTACATGCTGTCTCAGATAGTTATCCCTTAATAATTGAATAAAATCCATTTCCTTCCTCACATGTGTCCTCTCCTCCTTCCAATCAATGTTACCATAGTTGAAATCCCCCATAATAATTACCCTCCTTCCACTCATTTCAATTTCCCTATGCATACTATCTCCACCATCTATTCCATCACCTGGTCTATAGCAGCACCCAACTGTATATTTTATTTTGCCAGTGTCAATCTCACACCAAATAGCCTCAAATGAGCTCCTTTCACTATCCTGCGATACAACTTCAATTCTCCTTGGCTGCAGTTCATCAGCTATCATCAATAATACCCCTCATCCCATTTTATTCTCTCTGTCCCTCCTAAACACACTATAACCTACACATTCTATCCCACTAACTATATCTTCTTCCGTCAGCCATGTTTCACTAATGCCAATAACCTGTGGCCAGGAAGAGCCAATCAAGGCCAAAAATTCTTCCTTCTTGTTCCTAATACTCATGGCAATAGTATACATGAAATGCAGAGGTCCCTTTGTCCCACCCCTATCTTGATGCTTTATTCTAACTATCCCATTCCGATTTCTCGTCCTTAGTACTGGCTCAGGTACATTATGTAAATTCTTACACTCAACTGTCTCACTGATGTCTGCATATCCACTTCCCCCTGCCTCCTTGGTAGTTGTAGTTTCCCTGGTTCTGCACATCCATTTTCACTTCATTCAGCAACACGTTTTCCAGTCTCCGCACACTAAATCCATTCAAATGCCGCCCATCCATCTTGTATAAATCCTTTTGCCCATCAAACTCATTCCAGACACACACCGTCTGCATAACCTGTGCATAATGTCATTTGCGATTATGGCCTAAACTCCGTCCTAAACTCTTCTCTGTCGTACTGCGGCAACAGACTCACCATCCTAACTCTGTCACTCTTTTCTTTCACTACCTTTAACAACACTTTCAAGTCCTCTCTCATAAAAAATTTATCTCCTTTCAATTTATTCATACCCACCACAACTATCAATTCTTTCACCCTCTATTTTTGCGCTCTAATACTCTCACATCCTTAAATTTCGCACCTGGTAAGTACAATTTAGTTAAACTCCCATCTATCACTCCTCTTAATAACGAGTCATCATACAACACTCTTTCCTTCATTTCAGAAACTCCCCCACTCGTACGCTTATTTTTCCTTTCAAACACTTGTTTATTTCCATTAGCCGAGGCACTCTGGAAAAAGTTTTGCAGGTGCTCCAACTGCCGCTGCACACTGTGTATCACTGCGTGCAACCAAGCGATCTCACTCCCTACAAATATTTCCTCATTTTTTTCATCATTTAAACCATTTTCTCAGCCTGTATAGTTGCTTTCACTCTCTCTTTGATCACCGCTCTCATTGCCATCTTGTACAACATCGCAATTCCCTATCAAGCCACTATTTTCACTCACATTCTGGCTTTCTTCAACCATAACTATCTCACGACCTGAAACATACTTCAATTCCTCACTTTGCTTACAATTTCTGCACATTCTCCCACCACTATCACTTTCCATTCAAACTCCAGCCTCCTTTGGGAATGCATACATCCCACACACATCACATTGGACAAACTCCCTCACATTACAATTTTTGAACAAAGTCATCGTATTTTTGGACGTGCTCTAGGTGATGTGCGTTACATTATGGAAAATACTAAGGAAAGTGATCTGGAGCTTACTCCACCTTTACTACGAGTTGCCCATAAGGTTGCTTATGCTAGCATCTGCCAAAACTTTTAGTTTCTATATTTGGCTATGAAATAATGTTGAATTCAATATCCACTTAATTTGTGCCATCATGTATTATATTTGCAGTGTTTTTTCTTTATGTTTCATTGCTTGTTTGCCGAGGTCTTGAGAGTCATTTTACTTCGTAGAATTTACGTCGATAAGAAAAAAACTAAAACTGTTCAAACGACTCTTGATAACTTCTTTTGATAAAAAAAATTGCAGTAAATAATGTAGGTACAAGTATTTATTAAACATTTACTTTGCATTCATTTTTTATCTTTCCTAAAAGAGTACCATATAAAACGAATTGTTAATAGAGTAATTGATCATGGACGAATTGTAATTTTTACCATTGATTATTAGACTTGATTAACGCGATTTTGATATACATGGTAACATCGAGGGATATCTGTACTTTGCAGTTTTTTTCTCATAAACTTCATTTCAGCTGTCATTAATCTTTTTTTTTTTTTTTTTTTTTTTTTTATTGTCCAGATTTCACTTCCATACAATAGGATGTAAGGCTAATGTATTGTATGCTTTTAGTTTGTTTTGTTTTTGTACTAGGTTTGGTTTAAATATAGAGTTAATTACACCTGTTATTTTTAAATATTTTACAATTTTTAAGTTTATATCTTTTTCATTTTCATATGTAATCATACATCCTAAGTAGTTAAATGAATTCACCTGTTCTAAAATTTTGTTATCTACTACTATTTTAGTTCTTACTGGATCTTGTCCTTTAAAGGCATCATATTATCATTCCATAATCTTTAGCTATCTCATTTAGATTTAAAATAGCTCTCTGTAAGTTGTCTTCAGAATCTGTAATTATTATTTGGTCATTGTCAAAAAAAGGGGAGTGATTAAGTTCACAGTAGGAGAAAGTTTAATACCTTGATGGAAGGTTTTATTCCATTTTATTATTATTTCCTTCAGATAAATATTAAAAAGAGTGGCTGAAAGGGGACACCTCTGTCAGACTCCTTGGTATATCTCTCTCGTATACGATAGCTCATGATTTAATCTTATTTGTATTTGATTATTTTCATATATACTCATTATAGCTTTTAGGATATTATTTGGTATGACTTTCTTTTAATATGCTAAATAAAATGCTTCTTTTAACTTTTTTGAATGCTTTTTCAAAGTCAATAAATGTAATATGTGTTTCTAAATTATATTCTCTCTTTTTTTTTTTCTATTATCAATTTTAAGCAAAAGGCAAGGTCTATACATGATTGTCCTTTTCTAAATCCTTTCTATACTTCTAAAATAAAGTTTTCAGAATATTTTATTAGTCATTATCATCAAATTCCTGCCATGCACCCTCAACGAGTGTACAGGATATGATAGTACTACATGAAAAAAATTACATCATTACTAACTACCTATCTACAATTTTCCTCCAAATCAGTCTGTTACTTATCAAGACTCCAACATTATCAGATCTTATATTTCTATCATCTAAGGCACTTTGTACCGTATAAATCCACCTATATCTTGGTCTTCCTCTGGGTCGTTTTGCTGCAAACCTGGCAGAGAACACTTGTTTTGCTAATCCTTCCTCTCCCATTCTATTTAAGTGACCATACCACCTGAGATTAGCTCTGCTAATGCATTCCTGGATACTGACAATGTCAAGTTCTTTCCTAATATCCTCGTTTTCAATATGATGTTGTCATTGATGTCATCTGTTCACGCCTCTAATCTTTCTCAGGACTCTCATATCTGCAGTCTCTAGTCTTTGGTCAAGTGTTTTACTTCTGACCCAGCTCTCAGATCCATAAGTTAAAACTGGTTTGAACACTGTCTTGTATACAGCTAATTCAGTGTTCCGACTAATTTCTTTCAGCTCTTTGCTTTATGCGGATGATGTTATACTTCTAAATAAATCCGCTACAAGTCTGCAAGATTCTCTGACTAAATTGAATAGCTGTTGTAATAGATATGGTATGAAGGTCAGCAATAAAAAGACAAAGACAATGAAAATAGGCAGAATCATTGAAAATGTCAACTGTGTTGTGAATGGAGAACCTGTGGAACAAGTAAAACATTTCAGCTACTTAGGCACAATTTTTACTGAAGATGGTAAACTAAATATAGAAATAGACAACAGAATCAGCAAAGCTGGTATCGTGGGAAGTCAATTGAATAAATTCATGTGGAATAAGAAAGAAATTAGTCGGAACACTAAATTAGCTGTATACAAGACTGTGTTCAAACCAATTTTAACTTATGGATCTGAGAGCTGGGTCAGAAGTAAAACACTTGACCAAAGACTAGAGACCGCAGATATGAGAGCCCTGAGAAAGATTAGAGGCGTGAACAGATGGCATCAATGGCAATATCATATTAAAAATGAGGATATTAGGAAAGAACTTGACATTGTCAGCATCCAGGAATGCGTTAGCAGAGCTAATCTCAGATGGTATGGTCACTTAAATAGAATGGGAGAGGAAAGATTAGCAAAACAAGTGTTCTCTGCCAGGTTGGCAGGAAAACGACCCAGAGGAAGACCAAGATATAGGTGGACTGATACGGTACAAAGTGCCTTAGACGATAGAAATATAAGATCTGATAATGTTGGAGTCTTGACAAGTAACAGACTGATTTGGAGGAAAATTGTAGATAGGAAGTTAGTAATGATGTAATTTTTTCATGTAGTACTGTCATATCCTGTACACCCCTTGAGGGTACATGGCAGGAATTTGATGATGATGATGATGATGATGACTAATTTCTCCCTTATTCCATATGAATTTATTCAATTGACTTCTCACCATAGCAGCTTTGCTGATTCTGTTGTCTATTTCTATATTGAATTTACCATCTTCACTAAAAATCGTGCCTAAGTAGCTGAAATGTTTTACTTGTTCCACAGGTTCTCCATTCACAATAACACAGTTGACATTTTCAATGATTCTGCCTATTTTCATTGTCTTTGCCTTTTTATTGCTGACCTTCATACAATATCTATTACAACAGTTATTCAATTTAGTCAGAAAATCTTGCAGACTTTTAGCGGATTTATTTAGAAGTATAACATCATCCGCATAAAGCAAAGAGCCGACATTAACATCTCCAATTTTGATATCATGTTTAATACCACTTTCCTTCATAATGTGATCCATATAGATAATGAATAACAGAAGGATAATGTACATCCTTGTCTCACACCAGATTTAACATTAAACCATCTTCCTGTACTTTCTTCAATTCTAACTGCTGACTTACAACTCAAATAAAAACTAAGTATTGCTTGATATAATGCCCCATTGACACCATATAACTGTAGCGTGTTGAATAGCTTCTTTCTTGGCACCTTATCATATGCCTTTTCCAGATCTACAAAACTCAAACAGAGTTCTTTGTTATATTCCCATGATTTCTCCACGATTTGTCGTAAAGTGAAGATCTGATCCTGACAGCCTCTATTTGGCCTGAATCCAGCTTGTTCTTCCACAATTCTTCTCAAGTATACTTGCATAGATATTGCCAGGAACACTAAGTAGGGAAATACCTCTGTAATTCTCACATTCAGTTTTATTTACTTTTTTTTTATATATGGGTACAAAGAGAGCTCTACTCAAATCATTGGGAATTCGTACCTCTGTCCAGGCTTTCCTGCTGCCTTTTCACATTTTAAGCCTTTGATGGCTTTTTCTACTTCAAGTATGGATATGTATTCCTGACTGCATGCCTGGTCAGTGTTTTTTACTACTGTACTGTCATCACTGCTTGTTTCATTTAGTAGTTTTTCAAAGTAATTACTCCATACTTCAAGGATATCTTTTTCTTCCATTTTCATGTCACCTTTATCATCTCAAACTCCTTTTACAGCACTCTTTCCTCCATTCCTAAGCTTCTTCAACAACCTCCAGAATATTTTGCCACCTTCTTGATATTTATTTTCTATATTCTTGCCAAAGTCCTCCCATGACTTTTGTTTAGCTAGTTTTACACAGTGTTTAGTATTCCTGCATTTGTCTCTGTATTCTCTAAGAGCACAAGCTGACTTATTTGACAGGAACTTTTGATATGCTTTCTTCTTTTCCTTCACTGCCTCTTTAACTTCCTGTGTCCACCATGGAGTTCAGATTTTTCTATCCTTGCAAACAACTTCACCACATGCCTCTCTAGCTGAATCAATCAGGGCTTTCTTCAAGGCTTGCCACTGAATCTCCAAGTTTGATTCCTGTTCTCAAACTCTTTCATTTTTTCTTCAATAATCTTTGTGTATTTTAGTCTACAGTTCACATCTGAGAGCTGCTCAACTTTTATTCGCTTTAAAACTTTCTTACATGTTATTCTTTTCAATATGAAATTCAATTTTATCCTACTCAAGACTAAATAGTGATCACTTCCAATTTCAAATCCTCTGTACACTCTGGTGTCCTGCACCAGGGAGAAAACATCACTATCAACAATAACATAGTCAATGAGACTTTTCTTATTCCTTGCCTCTTCTCTCCATGCGAATTTGTGCACATTTTTATGTTGGAAAATGGTGTTAGTAATAACCAGTCCATGGCCTGAGCAGAAATCCAACAGATATTTGCCAATATTATTAGCTTTGCTCTTTTCTCCAAATTTTCCCAAAATATTTTTGTATGTCTGACAATCATTTCCTACTCTGCTATTTAGATCCCCAACAAGACCAACTTTTCCTTTTTCATTGTGTCAGTTGCTTTTTCTAAAGCATCAAAAAATTCCTTCACTTCTACCTTACTAGAACCTTCTGTGGGACCATAGGCACAAATAAGTCTCATTGTCCAGTTCCCCATTCTCATATTTGCCCACATTACTCTACTTGAGACTGAATGCCATTCAAGAAGATTAGCCTCGTATTTTGTGTTGAATACTATGGCTACTCCTACCTTATTTTATTAGTCTGTAATTTAAAATTCTGCTATATATTTTGTCAGGAATTTAGTCTACTTATACCTCTATAGTTTTTAGGGTCATCTCTACTACCTTTTTTAAAGATAGGGATCACAATTGCTTTTTTCCATTCTATTGGGGTAGGGGTTTACTAGTTGAATAGGTTTTATTTAAAAATAAGAGGAGTCTTTCTTTCAACCTTGTTCCTCCATATTTATATCATTCTGAACCCAACTTATCTTCTCCAGGTGATTTTCTGTTTCTTGTTTGTTTCAAGCTGATTTCTAATTCTTCTTTAGTTATTTCCTTTTCATTTTCATTAAATGTTTGCCAGTTATCTTTTTTGAAAATATTTATCTATCCACAATTCTGTATAGGAATTTTGAAATTCTTCTAATCTTAATTTGGTGTTTAATTTTATGTTTTCTTTAATATTTGTACTTAAGTGTTTCAAAATCTTATATACATTGGGTCTTATTTTATATAAATCTTGTTCTAAATTAGAAACAAATTTGTTCCATGATTCTCTATGTCTTTTTCTGACTTCTCTTTTAACTATGGCTCTTATTCTTTTATATTCTATTGCATCATCTAATCATTTACTGCTTAACCATTTATGATAGGCTTCTTTTTTCATTTATTTCTTTGACTGCATCGTTCCATATTATTATTATTATGTGACACCTCCAGGCAGTCCAAAGACTCATTGAGGCTGAGTGTGCCAACAGCATCGCAAGATTTAACCCTTTCCAACTACTAACCATGCTCAAACTTGCTTAACTTTTTTGCAAGCCATTAGTAGCAGAGGCTCTACCAATCGACCAACCTTTGCTGGCTCTTCAGGTTTTTTTTAAATTGAATTTTTCTGTCTTTCCTAAGCTTTCATTTGCTTCTGTATTTATTATTATTATTATTTGGTAACCTCCATGGAGTGAACAGACTCATCGTGGGAGGCCCACTCAACCAGCAACATGTCTATCAAAATGAGCTTTGAAGTTATTTACACTACCTACACTCAACACTCAGGCAATGCATTCCACTCATTAAACAACTCTACATAAAAAGTCTACTCCTCATTCTCTTCTTCACCACATCTCTATACAACTTCCAGGGATGGCCTTTCATTTTTCCCATCTTAACATCCACTCTTTTTATCCTTTTTAGTGCATTAATCTGATAGAATCCCTTAACTAACTTGTAGGTCTCTATCATATGTCCTCTTTTCCTCCTATCCACCACTTCTATAATCCACATTCCCTCAAATGCTCTTCATAACCAACACTCCAGAATCCTGATATCACTTTAGTTATTCGTTTTTGGATCCTCTCTAGTGTTTCCACATTATAATGAAAACTAGGTGACTAAGTATGAACACAAAAGTCCATATGTGGTTTAACCAATGCCTTATACAGATGCACCACTTATCCCTACATATCAATGTACTTTTTATCATAGCAGCAATATGATGTGCAGTATTTGCAACACGTGCCCTCAGAACTTCAGTCCGCTGTCTACCATCACTTAAAAAGTACATTGATATGTAGGGATAAGGTGGTGCATCTGTATAAGGCATTGGTTAAACCAATGCCTTATACAGATGCACCATCATTTTTATATTAAGCCTTTCTATTTCTTCATTTTGTTTTATTTTATCTAAGTGTTGGTTAATTCTTTGTTCATATAGCCATTGTATATTTGTATCATTTAATATCTAGTTTTATGAACAAATGTTTTAAATTTTCTTTCTGTTCTTGTTATTTGTGGTCATTTAGGTGGTAATCTTAATTTTATTTTAATGAGAAAGTGGTCACTACTTATTTCATATCCTCTGTGAACTCTAACTTCTAAAGAGAATGTCGATTTCCATCCTCTTGCTGTCCAAGTATATTTATGAATGTCGTTATGGTTATAGAAAGAATTCATTATTTTAAGGTTATTATAAACTACAAAGTTTATCAATTTTTTACCATTCCTGTTTATTATTGTTATTATTATTATTTGACACCTCCAGGGAGTCCAAAGACTCATCGAGGGAGAGCACCTGCTCTACATCTCTATCTTCTCCATCAACTGACCACAACTACACCAACGTCACCTACGTTTAGAGTATGTTCTCCCTATATTATTATTAATTTTTGTGTTTCCAATTCTTGTATTTAAGTCTCCTGCTAATATTACATAATCGTTTTATATTTATTTTATTATATATATTTTGTAACTGATTATTATTATTACTACTATTATTACTACTACGGGCTATTCCAGGGAGTCCTTAGACTCATCGAGGGAGGCCCTAAACATCATGTTCACACAACTGTTCAACATTCTCACAGTATCTATCATACCTTGCCTTTAACTAGCTCACTGTCATAGCACCCACAACAGACTCTGGCAGCTTATTCCAATCATTTACCACTCTAAAAGTAAAGAACCTAGCTCTAACACCCCTGCTAACCACGCTCTTGCCCAGCTTCCATGGGTGTCCCCTAGTTCTCCCACCACCAGTCCTGATCTCAAAAATATCCTCTGAATTAATCCTATAGAATCCTTTTAGCAATTTGAATGTCTCAATCATATCTCCCCTTTTCCGCCTATCAACTAGTTTCTGCAACCCACAAATCTTCAACCTGTTCTCATATGGTTCATTCCATAGACCTGCTATCATCTTAGTCACTCGCCTCTGGATCCTCTCCACCTCCTCCCCATCAAGAAGGAACCAAGGTGACCAAATCTGCACACAGTAGTCGAGATGAGGTCTTATCAGCGCTCGGTACAGAGGTACAATAACTTGCTTGTCTCTGCTCATCAAGGTATTTTTCAACAACCAAGTGAGTTGTTGAGCTGATTTAGCTACTTTCGCAATGTGCCCCCTAAACTTCATCTCCCTATTCACCAACACTCCCAAGTCCCTGGCCTCATCAATCTCTTGGAGTACAGTTCCACCAATGTGGTATACTGCTGCTAATCTTTTCACTCCGAAATGCATAACCTTACATTTTGTCACATTAAATTGACATCCATTCTCCTTAGTCCAGAACTCCAATCTATCTAAGTCATCTTGCAAGACTTTGACATCTTCTGCATTCACTATCGCCCTATCCAACTTTGCATCATCAGCGAACAAATGAACTGTCCCACTTAGACCCTTCCCTATATCGTTAATGAACAGATTAAACAGCAGTGGTCCAAGAACAGAACCCTGTGGCACACCACTAGTCACAGGCCGTCTTTTGGACTCTACTCCTGAATAAACTACTCTTTGATATCTCTCCATCAACCACCCAGCTATCCATCTCACCAACCCTATATCCATTCCCATATGTTGTAGTTTACGGATTAGAATTCCATGTGGTATCCTGTCAAATGCCTTTGCCAGGTCCAGCAGTATCACTGTAAACCCATTTCCCTTATCCAGTTCAGCCGTCACCTTGTTATAAAACTTGAGCAAGTTACTGAGGCATGATCTACCCTTCACAAAGCCATGCTGTCTCCCGTACAGTATCTCATCTTCGTCAATTCATTCCTGTATTTTTCCCTTGACTACTTTCTCCAAGACCTTGACAACGACTCCTGATATGCTGATCGGTCGGTAATTTGCAACCATAGTCTTGGATCCTCCTTTATGCAGTGAAACTATTTTCCCCTCTTTCCACGCCTTCGGGACTAAGCCAGACCCGAGACTCAGATTAAACAACATGGTCAAGGGCACTGATAATTCCTTAGCCGCTTCATGCAAGACCCGTGCCGGTATACCATCTAATCGCACAGATGTATTCACATTAAGGTTCTGTAATAGACTATTCACCTCCACTTCATTCATCACAATTCCCTTATAAACTAATGGTTCCTTCATTTTTTCAACATCACCACCTGGATGATATACTTTTGCAAAGTGCGAGCTCAGTAACTCCACTATATCGACTGGTTCAGTGAACTCTTTACCATCGTCATTCCTTAAAATCATTTTGCCATGTACAGTTTTTTTCTTGCTTGCAGCATATTGAAAGAACTGTTTGGGATTCTCTTTTGCTTGCATAGCTAGTTTCCTTTCATAATCGGCTTTTGCTGTTTTTACCACACTCGTTACCCTTCTGGCCTGCACTTTATACCGTTCGTGTGCCTGCAGGTCACCCCTTTCTTTAAATTCCCTCCATAGTTGTTTCTTTTTTTGCAGCTCAAGCTTAATGGTGTTATTCATCCATTTAACCCCTACTTGTTTCACTATTCGGACCCTAGGTATACAATCGGCCATAACCTCCTGTAAATGCTCTTTGACCACTTCCCATGCTCTATCGACGTCCAGCCCTTGCAGTTGTACATGCCATGGCGCTGATCCAAGCAATCTCCTAAGATTGTCATACTTGCCAGCACGGTAATTCCACATATACCCTGTCTTAATCACAAATTCCACACCTTTAGCCACCTCCCAGGACCTTATGATCACTCTCACCAATAGGTGGCAACATGGTCATATTCATTACAGTCAAATTCTCAGATGCAATTACCAGGTCAAGCACTCTCACACCCCTAGTATTTTCAATTACATGCTGTTTCAGATAGTTATCCCTTAATAATTGAATAAAATCCATTTCCTTCCTCACATGTGTCCTCTCCTCCTTCCAATCAATGTTACCATAGTTGAAATCCCCCATAATAATTACCCTCCTTCCACTCATTTCATCAATTTGTTTATGCATACCATCTCCACCATCTATTCCATCACCTGATCTATAGCAGTACCCAACTGTATATTTTATTCTGCCAGTGTCAATCTCACACCAAATAGCCTCAAATGAGCTCCTTTCACTATCCTGCAATACTTCAATTCTCCTTGGTTGCAGTTCATCAGCTATCATCAATAACACCTCTCCCCCAATTTTATTCTCTCTGTCCCTCCTAAACATACTATAACCTACACATTCTATCCCACTAACTATATCATCTTCCGTCAGCCATGTTTCACTAATGCCAATAACCTGTGGCCAGGAAGAGCCAATCAAGGCCAAAAATTCTTCCTTCTTGTTCCTAATACTCCTGGCATTAGTATACATGAATTGCAGTGATCCCTTTGTCCCACCCCTATCTTGATGCGTTATTCTAAATGTCCCATTCCCATTTTTTGTCCTTGGTGCTGGCTCAGGTACATTATATACATTTTTACACTCAACTGTCTCACTGATGTCTGGATATCCACTTCCCCCCCTCCTTGGTAGTTCTAGTTTCCCTGGTTCTGCACATCCATTTTCACTTCATTCAGCAACACCTTTTCCAGTCTCCGCACACCAAATCCATTCAAATGCAGGCCATCCATCTTGTATAAGTCCTTTAGCCCATCAAACTCATTCCACACATCCACGAATTCCACACCATACCGTCCGCATAACCTGCGCATAATGTCATTTGCGATTATGGCCCTCCTTCTAAACTCCTCTCTGTCATATCATGGTAACAGACTTTTTAATATTATCCTGTTCTCTTCCTCCTTCTGGGGCATATAAACCAATTATTGTTAAATAACCTCTATCTATTTTTATTCTAGCTTTTATTATTCTTTTTCCATAATTTATAATATTTTAACTGTTTGGAAAGGGAATTATGAATCCAAATCATAACACCTGCTTGTGCTCTTTGGTCTCTGTCAACTCCACTATATATTACATTAAAATTTTCAGTTCTCATGGTTCCTTTTCATTTCTTTTTTGTTTCAGTGATTACTGCTATTTGAAAATTTTTTTCATTTAATATTTGGTCTAATTCTATTTTTTATATGCTATTCCTCTTGCATTCCAGTTTGCTCTATGTATTATATTTTGTCATTTCCATTTTTGTTTTATCATAGATTCATCCGATTACTTTTCTCTGTCTGCTTAAAAGCAGATTAATGTTCTCCATGTCAGGCGATTAGCCTGGTGATGGATAGTCCAGTGGCAGGGCTGCTATCTTAAGGCTTCTGGACTAACCTTCTTCCAAATTTAAACCCATAGGAAGAATAGGGTATATTGAAGGAGAAAAAGTAGATTATAGTAGAATAGAGTAGAATTATAGCAGAAGTTTATAGAGGGGACATAGATATAGGCCAGAACTCAAGTACTATAATAGCATAAGGGTCATACAATAAGAAGAGTTGGCTGATAAGGCTTATAGAAAAGATGTGAGTGGATCTTCCTCAAAGTAGAGGAAGAAGAGGTTAGATTCAGCATAGATTCAAGGGACCATGGGAGTGCAACTTCCTTTACAATCAAGATGATTGCCTCTTATGACCCTGTTGGTCCACGAGTCCTTATTCAATATATTCGTACCACCCCACATACACACATGGTGGGCTCCCCTATCTGCCATCCAAACAGTACCTACCTTTTACAAAGCCATGATGTCCTCATACAATATCATATTCCTATCTACCCATTCATGAATTTCATTTTTAATTTTTCCAATACTAACCACCACTTCAGAGACACTAATTGGTCTGTAATTTGCTACTTCTGTCTTGGGGCCTTTATGTAATGGAACTATCTTGTCCTCTTTCCGCTCTCTTAGAACTTGCCAGTGCTGAGACTTAGATTAAACAACTTCGTCAGAGGCACTGCAAGTTCGCCTGCACATTCTCGTAGCACACTGCTGTATTCACATTGATATTTTTCAATATACTGAATACCTCCAGTTCATCTTCTTCAATGCTCATGGCTCTATCACCTCAGTAAAAATAGTATAAGGACAGCCACTGCAGATATAATAGAGATACTTAATAAGCAGTTCACAAAGGTTTTCATTCTTGTGAATGTGACATCATAGAGAGATTGAGAGCAGTTGATGATGGGGATGAGAGACTGACTGTAATCGAGCAAACTTGATGTTAATAAGGCTGTCAGACTTGATAATACATAACCATGTATTCTGAAGAAACGTGCCAGGGAGTTGACATCTGCCTTGACATATTTTTTTAATATGAGTCTTGCACTGGGTCAAGTTCCTAAGGAGTATACGAAGGGCAAGATTGTACTGCTTCATAACGGAGGTGACAGAACTCAAGCATCAAATTATAGGCCTATCTGTGTGTCAGGTGGTGTGGTTAAGTTGTTGGAGAAGCTTGTGAGAACTAGGATACAGAAGTGAGTTGACAATGGTATTATCTTTGAGGACAGCATGGATTTGCTAAAGGGTGGTCATATTTTAGTAATCTACTTAATACAAAAAAGGTGATGGTTTCCTTGAACAGAGGAGAGGGATGCACAGTAGTGTACTTAGATTTTGCAAAGGCTTTTGATAGATTACCACATGATAAGTTGATAGTCAAATTAGAGCAGATGGAGGTTGGATATTAAATTAGTGCATTAGATTGAAGACTGGCTATCTGACAGGTATCAGCAAGTTGTGTATCGGAGAGCGATAACCAGGAAGAGGAAAGTCCCTAGTGGTGTGCCTCAAGGGTCTGTTTTAGGGCCGTTGCTATTTAACTTGTATGTTAATGATATTGGCAAAGATTTGGATGGGGGATATTCAGTTGTTTGCAGATGATGCAAAGTTGGGAAGAACTATGAAGAGTAGAGAAGATGTTGTGGCCCTACAAGAAAACTTGAATAAATTGCATGAATGGGCACGGAAATGGGGATACGAGTTCAATGTTGCAAAATGTAAGGTTTTAAATTTTGGGAATCAAAGATGGGATGTAGAATTTATGCTTGGTGGGGATATATTGTTGGAGATGGAGAAAATAAGTGATCTTGGGGTGACAGTGGATAAGGATCTGAAATTTAGAGGTCACATTGCCAAAATTGTGAGGACAACACAAAGAATTCTGAGAATGATGTAGAGGACACTGACTTGTAGAAGTAATGAGATTCTTGTTCCATTGTATAAGGCTTTGATTAGGCCACTCATGGACTAATGTGCCCAGTTTTGGTCACCTGGTTTTTAAAAGAACGAAGAGATGTTGGAAAGGGTCCAGAGGTGAGTAAGGTAGTTTCTGATCTTTGGAATGTTGAATATGAGGAAAGGTTGAGGAGATGCAATTTGAAGAGTCTAGTAGTTGATAAGAGGTTGTTATAGGATCAATGTTAGAGAGGTTTTACAGAAAACAGTGGGAGATCAGGGGAGAACCAGAGGTCATCCATAGAAGCTGTATAAGGAGGGTGTGAGCAGAGGGATGAGAAGTATTTTTTTTCGCATGCAGAGTTGTGAATGATTGGAATATCTTGTCCGAGAATGTGGTGTCTACAGAGATTTTGAGTGTGTTTACGGTGCAGTATGATGAACTGTATGTGTATGTTTTGTTAAGGAGAGATCACATTTTAAGCAATGTGCTTACATACAACAAGGTGATGAATTCACCAGATACAGGAAATGTGTATACATCACCCTCATCTAGTGAATTAGGATTCTAATATGATTCTGGATTTTTCAAAAGCCTTTGACAGACTGCCACATAAGCTGGTAGCAAAACTGAGATGGATTGGATAAGAGATGCATGAGCTGATTGGCTGTCAGATAGGGATAAGCAGGTTGTGTATGGAGAAGTGGCATTCCAAAACCAAAAAGTCACTGCAGATGCTGCAGGATTCTGTTTTGGGACTCATTATTGCTTAAGTTGTAAGATAATGATATCGGGACAGGCTTAACTGGAGATATGCAGCTGATGGAAAGTTGGCAAGAACCATGAGTAGAGCAGATGTTGTGGCCTTATGTGACGATCTCAACAGACAGTTTCAGAGGATATACATTATGATAGTACGACATGAAAAAGTTACATAATTACTAACTTCCTATTGACAATTTTCATCCAACTTAATCTATTATCTGTCAAGACTCCAATATTATGAAATAAAACACTTTGTTTTGCTAACCTTTTCTCTCCCATTCTGTTTAATCGGCCATACCACCTAAGATTAGCTCTGCTCACACATTCCTGAATGCTAGCATTGTCAAGTTTTTTCTGAATATCTTCATTTCTAATATGATTCTGTCATCTTTCACTCCTCTAATTTTTCTCAGAACTCTCATATCTGTGGTCTCCAATCTTTGATCAATTTTTTACTTCTAACCCAGCTCAATAAGTTAAAACTAGCTTGAACACTTTTGTATACTGCTAGTTTAGCTTACTGTCTTGATTAATTTCTCTCTTATTCCCTATAAATTTATTTAGCTGACTCTCTGCATACCTGCTTTCCCAATTCTATTTATTTCCATATTTAATTTGCCATTTTGACTAAAATAAGAGTGCTTAAATAGTTGAAATGTTTTACTTGTTTCTATAGGTCTCCATTAAGGATGCAGTTGATGCTTTCAGTGTGTCTGCCTATTTTCATTGTCTTTTTATTGTTAATTTTCATACCAAGTTTATTACAACAGTTATTAAATTTAGTCAGGGAATCCTACAGACTTGTACTGGATTTATTTAGGAGCACAAAGTGATTGTATAATGTAATAGTGAGTGGAGATGTCAGTTTAATTTTGCCAAGTGTAAGGTTTCAAAATTTTATAGGCAAGGAAATGAGGCACAGTATACAGTTAATGGGGAAATTTTGCAGGCAGTGAAAAAGATGAGAGATCGGGAGTAACAGTAAACAGAGATTTGAAATTTAGGGATCTTATTGCGAGAAGAATATATCAGATTATGGCAATGAGGAGAACCTCCATATACAGAAGCAAAGAGGTTAAAATTTTCTTTTGTAAGGCCCTTGAACAGATGACATGTGAATAATTGTGCACAGATCTGGTCTCCTGTTCTTTAAGGGGATGAAGATATCTTAGAGAAGGTGCAGAAAAGATTTACTAAGTCAGTGTTGGGTCCATGGAATGTGGGATATGAAGACAGATTAGAGAAATGCAATTGGCAGAGCCTTGTGAATAGAAGGAGAGGGGAAATGACTGCGATCTACAAGTTAGTAAGAGGTTGTTGCCAGATTAATATGAAGGAGATTTTTAATAGAATGACAGGAGATGGAGGGAGAAAAGGTCATTTCCAAAAGTTGTATAAGGAGAGAGTGAGAAAGGGAATGAGGAGAAGGTTTTTTACATGGAGAGTAGATAACGAGTGGAATAAACTGCCCAAGAGTGTGGAAACTATGAGTAGGTTAGCCTCCCAACTGGCCACGACGTCTATAGACGTCGAGATAAATCTGGATACGAAGCTCTAAAACCCATTGAATAACATGGATAAGAAGTGCAATTTGGTGTCATTATTTCATCCACATTGGCCAGTAGGGAGGTTAAAAGCACAGAATCTTTTTTTTTTTTTTTTCCATGACAGTATGGGACTGATGTGATGAGTCTTCTGACTCTTGGAGGGCTGATGTTAATAATAAGTTTGTTATATAATCTGAACATGAATATAGCATTGTATTAACAATAAGAGTTCTTATTATTAAAATTAATATAAGAAAACTATTAAATTAATAGTTTTCTTAATACAATACAGTAAATTTGAACAATTTAGTAAATTCAGAAAGAAAACTTACCTATTACTTGGTGATAAGGTATCTCCTTTCTTTAATAATATGAATGCAACAAGTAAGTTGCCAATTGTGGAAAAAACTCCAATGATGACAAGAGTTGCAATATACAGATGGCTTGTCCAGTTTTCCTGACTATCTGTTATGTTGGTAATGGCATCACAGGAAACAGCTAAAATAAAACGAGCCAGCACAGCACCTACTAACCACATGCATGACATAACTGCTCACTCAATGTAAGATTCTGATAATCATTTAGCTTCCATTGACTACTTTACTGATTCAAATTGAAATCAGCAAGTTTGATATAACTATAAAAAAGTAAACTTCACTTTTTAATATCCAAAATAGCAATGTTTTGTTCTTGTAAATAAGTTCTCTTTATAAAAAAACATATAAAACATCAATATTTTTAAGTATCATTTGTACAAAGTTGAGTATTTTT